>NW_020664725.1:2621738-2649190 GCF_002925995.2 Terrapene triunguis | reverse complement strand
GGGGCTGGGCAGATGCACTTTAGTTTATTTCCCCTCTCTTTACTGTTGTGCCATGTATTGAAACTTTTCATTTACATTTAGACACGGTGGAGCTAGACTGCGTTGGTACATTTTGGCTTACAGTGGCACTCTTTTAATCAGGCACTTAGTCGGACGTTCATGAACTATAGACAAGAAGCTGGATATGAGTCAGCAGTGTGCCCTTGTTGACAAGAAGGCTAATGGCATATTGGGATGTATAAATAGGGGCATTGCCAGGAGATTGAGGGACGTGATCATTCGCCTCTATTCAACATTGGAGAGGCCTCATCTGAAGTACTGTGTCCAGTTTTGGGCCCCACACTACAAGAAGGATGTGGAAAAATTGGAAAGAGTCCAGCGGAGGGAAAAGAAAATGATTAGGGGGCTCGGGCACATGACTTACGAGGAGAGGCTGAGGGAACTGGGGTTATTTAGTCCGCAGAAGAGAAGAGTGAGGGGGGATTTGATAGCAGCCTTCAACTACCTGAAGTGGGGTTCCAAAGAGGATAGAGCTAGGTTGTTCTCAGTGGTGGTAGATGGCAGAACAAGAAGCAATGGTCTCAAGTTGCAGTGGGGGAGGTCTAGGTTGGATATTAGGAAACACTTTTTCACTAGGAGGGTGGTGAAGCACTGGAATGGGTTACCTGGCAAGGTGGTGGAATCTCCATCCTTAGAGGTTTTTAAGGCCCAGCTTGACAAAGCCTTGACTGGGATGATTTAGTTGGTGTTGGTCCTGCTTTGAGCAGGGGGTTGGACTAGATGACCTTCTGAGGTCTCTTCCAACCCCAATATTCTATGATTCTATAAAAAGATTAGGAAGTGATGTGCTTTCATTAGTTAATATGATTGCATGCTGCACAGTACTTTTCCAGGAAAAAAGACGGTGCGAGCGAATGTCAGAATTTCAGGCACCAAGAAAGGGAAATTACATATCTATTAACCTCTGTGAGATTAACCTCTAATTTTAAGTTCATCATTTTAATAGAAGTGATATTAACATGCTGTTTTAATAGCATTACTGTATATTTGTATAATTATTCGTTTGCAAGATTTGGTTGGAATATTGTCTACCAGCACACTTAATCTTGTATTTTGAGATTATTAAATACAATCCAGCACTTCACCCTTGGAAGGCTGTGACCATTGGCCGGTAGCAGGCTCGCTAGAGAGCAAACACCTGAAGAGCCTTTTGGCTCAAGGGAGTGCCCTTTGGGCCACTGAAATGTGGGCATTGCCTTATCTGAACACCAGAAAATATAATTGAATTCCACTGCTGTAGGTAATGCAGTAATTAAAGCCATAGCATCACTGTGTGTATTACTCTGTTATGTGCTGAGAGTTTGTTTTATCTTTCATTCGGCTTTATAATTGGTATATCACATTTAAAAACCGGTTCTGAAATAACCAAGATAATTAAACAATAGAGTGCTTACCATTGGGCACAGGTGGTAGTAAAACAGTTAAGGGAAGGAATTGAATAAGCAAAGATGGGTCCCCATCAAATTAATCCAGCCCTGCATGGGAAGTAGGAAGGGAATGGCTCTCTAGAGACAGAAGATCTAGGGTGTGGGCTGAGCAGGCCTGAAGGAGGAGCTCTAGGAACAGTCCAGCCTGGGGAGAAGGTTTGAGCTGAACTTTATGTGATCCTACTGATGATTTCTTAGTTAATAAACCAAACTCCAGCAAGGAAAAGTTTGGTCTCGACACTATGGTCACCACCATTTGCAGTGTAGCTTGTGGAAAGTGCTTGCTCACAAAACATCACATGGAACTCTCACGTAGGTGTCTGAATTACACTAACTGCATCAGAAATTTCTTGCACCTGCAAAACTGTGAGTATAAAGATTAAGACATAGATCAAGGCCTGGATGTAAGTTCATCCCCAGAGCCCTCTGGAGGAAGCAACTGTAAAATCCAACAAATCCAAGTACTGAGGAGTGGAAAAATGGGTATAGAAGCCTCTGAACTCACCTAGTCCACAGTATCCTTCCTCCCCCGAACAACTCGGGTTCCCTTCTCTACCTTTAATGAAAATCGAGGCCTTGGTGGGGAGCAGGACAAGCCCCCCTATGAAGGATTCAAGAGTGAAATTGTCACTGTATGAAAATTTGAACCGAAAACATCCACATGGTCCGAGAAAAGAAAAGGCAAGGGAGTGTGAGGTCAACAGTTGCCCATGGGCAAATTCCAGCCAAGCAAGAGAGACGACAATGGAAGCAATAAAAAGAGAGGAAGAAAGAGGAAGAGCCATCCGGAAGAGTGACACCTTGTGTCCTTTAAACAATGGAGTCTTCTCTGGCTAGTTGGGCCTGGCAGCAAAAAAGCCAAAGCAACCGTGTGTGTGTGTGTGTGTGTGTGTGTGTGTGTGTGTGAGAGAGAGAGAGAGAGAGAGGTGAGGTTACTTTTCCCTTTGAAACATGAAAGGCAGCTGGAAGGCTCCGAGCCGTAATGGAAAGTAGATGGGCGCAGGTCAGACTAAATTAGAGTCTCCATCTGAAATGAAAACCAGCTTGGCTGAAAAGACTTCCATGCTCCAGCTCTCTCCCACTCAAGTCCCTAATGAAGAGGACGAACAATTTATCCTTTGGAAAATGAAAGTGTTAAGGGAAGGGTGTGCAGCCTGCTGTGATTTTCTGCTTTCATTCTGAAGCAAAAGGGTAAATCTGCATAGAAGCACCACTCTCCTGGCTGGCTGCTTCCTGCCATTTCAGATTCCACTCTCTGTTCAGGGATACTCTGTAGTGGATCACATAGTGACCTGGCTGTCCTAGGGGAAGAAAAACCAATGCCACAACAGAGACCAGAGGGGATCTAGGGAGCAATCCACCCCATTTCACTACCATAAATTAGACTGTTTGGGGCAGGGGCTATCTCTTAGGGTATGTCTACACTACAGGATTAATCCGAATTTAGATAATTCGAATTTGGGAAACAGGTTGTATAAATTCGATTGTGCGCGGCCACACTAAGCACCTTAATTCGGTTTTTAACCACATTAATTCGGTGGTGTGCGGCCACACTACCCCATTAACTTAAACACAGTAATTCGGTGGTGTGCGTCCACACTAACCCTAATTCGAATTAACAAAATCGATTTAGGCTCTACTCCGTTCGTCGAGGTGGAGTACAGAAATCGATTTAAAGGGCCCTTTAATTCGAATTAACTGGCTCTGTAGTGTGGACGGGTGAAGGGTTAATTCGGATTAACGCTGCTAAATCCGAATTAATCCCGTAGTGTAGACCAGGCCTTATTCTCCGTCTGTGTTGGGCCCAGACAATGGGGCCATGATCCCAATTGTGGCCTCTGAGCACCACTGCAAAGGAAATATATAAACTCAGGATAATAATAGAGCCCTGTTGTTATTGTGGCGTGGCGTATGTGTGTGTGGCGTATGTGTCCCAAGAGTAGTGTCTTCCTGTGGCCAATTCCAGCCCTAGCCCAGGAGGGGCCGAGGTATACACAATTTGAAGTTCCCCATCCTTTAAAGCATGACTTTAATCATTAAAAAGGCTTGGGGCTAGAACTATAGAATTCCAGCCCTGTTGGCTCTGACCTTGGCCCAGGGGCAGGGCTGTTGTCTTGGCCAGCAGGGCAATCTTTCTAAAAGTGCTAAATACCCTAGGAGCCTGAGTCCCCATGAAAGCCCATGGGATTCAGGCTCCTAAATTGCTTGAATGCTTTTGAAAATTTTACCCACAAATCCCAGGGTGGAAATCAGGACACCTGGATTCTGTTCTGAGCTCTGCTGTTGACTTGGATCATCCTCAGCAAAGCACATCACCTCCCCCTGCCTCAGCTTCCCCATCGGTGAAACTGGGGCAATAAAGCTCATCTGTCACGCTGGGCGGGTGGGGTGAGGCTGTGTTACTGTTTGTGAAATGGATTTGAGATCCATGGGTGAAAGACACCGCAAGCGTACTGTTTATTCATTGATGATTGTCCGTTCTGATCACTGATTATTATCTAGTCTGTTTCTTCCGTCCTTGGCCTTTAGCTGGACTAATCTCCAGTAGATTGTCTAAGAAGCTCTTTGCTCTCTCATTCCTGGCCCTACCCTGCGCTGATCACAGTGTGGGAGAGACCTGTGTTCCATTAGGGGAAGGAGCTAACTGAGAGTGCTCATGCCATCCCCTCTCCTGCCTGATTTATGGCTGCTGCGTGGATCAGGGCTAGCAGCCCGTAAATCTTCTTGTTGGCCTGCGGCCTTTCTCAACACCTTCCCCCAGAGAGCAGCGCTACTTTCAAGAGTGCACCTGGCTGTGATTTGGGGTCTCAGCTGGGAGCCTTCTGCTCACGGAACTGAAGGGCAAAGTGCTCCGTGGATGAGAGAAACAGAATCGCCCAATGTCCAGATTGTACGCAAGGTTGATACAGAGAAAATAGCCCATCTGGCTGCCAGCCATGATGTTCTCCTCACCCTCTGGAGTTCCTGGCCAAACGTTACATCCAAGCTGAATGGTGATTAGTGTACAGGTTCACTCTGCCTCTTTCCCTTCTAGACAATCACGAGCTCAGATAGTTTCTAATCCAAGTGACACATTCCAGGTGCTTGCTCACCAGAACTGATGTGTCCTATTAACTTTGTGTCACTCTGCTTCTAGTTGGGACAAAATTCTCCCCTCTGATCCACAGTCCTCATCGCTGTTGCGTACGCTGAAGGCCTGATTTTGCGCTCACACCGTTTGTGACTCCACTGCAACCCCTTCTGATTGACACCACATCAGAACTAGGCACTCCATTCGTCCCCTGGGCAGAATCCAGCTGACGTCCATGTGAACCAGGGCCGGCTCCAGGGTTTGGGCCGCCCCAAGCAGCCCCTCCCCCCCAAAAAAGCCCACGGTCGCGATCGCGATCTGCGGCGGCAATTCAGCGGGAGGTCCTTCGCTCTGAGCGGGAGTGAGGGACCGTCTGCCGAATTGCCGCCGAATAGCTGGACCTGCCGCCCCTCTCCGGAGTGGCCGCCCCAAGCACCTGCTTGCCAAGCTGGTGCCTGGAGCCGGCCCTGATGTGAACTGTTTGCGTGGAGCGCACAATGGAAATCTGCAGCCCTGAGCAGAGGCAGGTAGCTCACCTGGCAAGATGTGAAGAGGTTTAAGGACAGAATTCCCAGGAGAGGGCCCTGCTCCTTAGCTGGGATACCTCTTTCATCAAAGTTATCTTAACAGTGAAACTTTGCACTTTCAGTGTTATTCAGCCCTCTGCAAGTGGGCCCAGCTCTGCTGAAATCAGAGGGCCAAATTCCGCATTGTGGAACTCCACTAACTTCAATAGCACTGGGTGCAACTCAGTGCAGAATTTGGGCTCACAGAGTTGCAACCTCTTCCACCAGGGCTGAATTTGGACAACAGTGGATCTCAGTCTGAGTAGAAGATGTGTCTATCTGATGGGTGTTAATAGCTTGTCTCTATATATAGTGGGTTTTGGGCTTCCAGACCTGGAGACTTGTGTCCATTTCTTCTAACTGCATGCCTGGAACAGAGTCCGTGTGTGTGTCATTCTGCAGCACTGTTTTACTAGAGAATCAAACCTCTTGATGTAAACAGTAAAAAGTCCCACCCCTTTGCCATGTTGCGCCAGCGTCTGAGCAAGTGAGGCTCAACCTGACAGGAGCCGGTTGCCCAAAGCTACCAGCAACTTGGCAACAAAATGTGGGGGTTTGTGGGTCATAGTCTTCCTGTCTCAATGAGGCTGTTTATTAAATCACCACCAAACAAAGCAACCAGTCTTACTCTGGAGTCCAATTTAGCCATTTGCATCTTTGTAAAAAGGATTAGAAGCAGCCCTGTTGTTTGGGTGTCATTTTGTGCCTTTGAAACCCTATGACTTCATCCACTTTCATGGCCCTGCTCCCTTCCAGTAATTAGATTTACTTCTGATTTGTTACTACCGCCTCGGCTTGTTGGAGGGGGTGAGACGCATTCCTCGGAGTGAACATTTAAACAAATATGGCAAAGTCTCACTTTCTTCCCTCCTCCCACCCCACCCCCCCTCACACCACCCCCGGATGGTTTACAGCATCTTTAATTAACTAAATCTGCCAGAATTTACACCAGCTTCCATTTTTCATGACTTACCAAAAATAATCCCCACGCTAAAAATAGGTCACAAAATCAGGTGAGCTACAAGAGGGCAAACAAAGGTCCTGCTCTCGCTTAAATTGGTGTAAATCAGCAGGATTTCCATTCAGGTCCATACAGTTACACCAGTGTAACCCTGGTGTAGGCAAGAAGAGAATCAAGCCCTTGTCCCATCAAGGGCAGGTTACTGTTTGGGGTTTCTGCAAGTAACCGGGTGGTATTCGGTGCGTGCACACCTCAGCAAAGGAAAGGGCCAGATTCTGCTCTCTGGTACAGGAGTGCAAACTCAGAGTAACCCTTTTGAAGTCATGGGAGTTACTTGGATTCCCACTGGCGTAACAGAGATCAGCGTCTGGCATCCCACACTCAGCAGTCAGCCTTAACAAAAGCAGCCGGAAGCTGAAGTCAGACAAATTGAGGCTAGAAATAAGGCACAATTTTTTAGCCGTGAAGGTAATTAACCATTGGAACAACTTGCCTAGGGAGGGAGTAAATTCGGCATCACCTGAAGCTTGTAAATCAAGACTGCTTTTGAGAGATTGGCTCGAGCTCAACCAGAAGTTATGGGTTGCTGCACTGGGTGGGATTCTCTGGCCTGTGCTCTCCAGGGGCCAGAGCAGATGAATTTCTGTCTGGGGAAGATGAGAGGGGCCAGGTGCCCTTCTCGCTTTGATCCCCTTTCTGACTAGAGTTAGCGCCATCAAATATCTCTCAGTGACCTAGAGCTCCTCACCCCTGTGCTGGGCACACAAGACTATCCTCTCTCCTCCCTACACAGCAGACAAGACCTTGGTTTCTAAGGTCCCCTCTGAATGATCCCACCTAGTAATTGCAAGGGACTCAGTCCACCTGCCTCAGACCAAGGAAAGGCGGAACGACCCTGCTGCAATTCAGACCTATCGTTCTAGGCCATCTAGGTATTTCCCACTGATGCTCATTGCACTAAGCCACCCCTAGCTGCTTGTCCCCCCTTTCCAGGTCTCCGTAATCCCGCACGCTACTGCCCTATTCACCAGCTGGCCCGCCATGTGGAAGCTGCTGCTAACCAGCGGAGTCAAAGCTCCGAGAGCCTCGTTTCAAAGGGGCTGCATTGTGCGGTGGAGCACAGCTGGAGGGAGACGAAAGCGGAGCACTTGAGGAGTTCAAAAAGCCCCTGGTGCCAGGCCAGCTCCCGCTGGCCTGAGCTGCCCCTGCGCTCCCAGAACAGCGCAGTGTGCTTTTCCTCTTCGTGCTGGCTGGCATCTGACGCCGGCATTGTTCCTGGTGTCACCTCGCTGATAAAACATGAGCACTTCGCTGTTCGGCCTGGCAGTGAGAGAGCCAGGCAAGACAAGCAAAGAAAGGGGGATATTTAAATGGCCTTTCAAGGATGTTTCTTTACTCTCTTTATAAACTGCTCCAAGCTCAGTCCATCAGCTTCCCCCCGGGTGGGAGCCTTCCTTCACATTGCTTTCTCGCAACACACAATCTCTGAATTGTGATTAGCTGGGTGACATCAGGCGACATAGTTAAGGGACCTGTCCCAGCAGGGCATTGGATGGGTCTCGGGTGAGACGGAGCTTTTCCCCTTGACTTCAGCCCAACTCCGCAGCAAAGAGAAGCTCTGATTAGACGTTTTGCCATGAGGTCACCCCGCCAGTCACAATTCACCCGTTACTTATTTTTGTTGATGGGTGCATGGATTACACTGAACTGAGCCTCAGAAAGGCAGCCGGTTCCCACTGGACAGCTGGCTCTAACGGTCAGTATTTCTGTGGATCTCAGGCAAGGCACAGATCCTCTGAGTGGAGCAGCAATCTAAGCTCCCACCGCACTGGGGAGTTGTGGCCAGGCAGCCATGCCAGCTTGGGCTATGAATTCACTCAGCCAAGCAGGGGCAGGGCTGATTAGTAGCTGGCAGAGAGATCTCCACGGAAAATCATGGTGCTACTCTATAACCTGTATCAGCACTGCTAGAAGATGCAGCGCTGCTTTGGGATAAGGTAGAAAGCAGAGTTCCTGTCCACTTGAAGTATCCCATAGAACTTTTACAAGATTCTGGGCTACATTACATCCTGCCCAACTAAACTCCCCCCTGGAATATGTTATTCTTCACTTTGTACTCTCAGCTAGTGCAGTGAGATGATGCTGCAGGCGTTGTTCCACCTCAGAGACGGCTGCATTTCAGGGATGGGTGAATAATTCCTGCTTTGTAAGTAACGTTGAGTATTTTATTTTGAAATGTCACTAATTAAGTTTTATTTCCTGGCTCCCTTTTTGTTGGTTCTCAATGGACCTCCAGTCAAGGGTGCAAGGTGGGAATAGTAAAGCTCATGACGTTCTGAAGGGCTGGCTCTTAGGCGAACAGTACACTTATCTGTTCTGCTCTTTTAAAGTGATGGAGGAACAAGCTAGCAGCAGATGTATGCAAACAGAAGGAAAGGCTTTCATTGAAACACAGGGCAGGCCCTGTGTCCATTGCTAAAGTTTGAACAGGTCTCCATATGTTTGCAAAGAATGGGGAATGGACTTCATCTGTCACATCCTTATCTCCTGCTAGCAGCTCAAATGTTGCTCTTTGGTTTGCCCTGAGTTATAGCACTGCCGTGGCAGGTGAGGGCAGACGGGAATGCCGTTTCTCACCTTGCAAGTCAGATTCTAATCGTAGCTGCAGCAGGTACTTTGTGCGTAACTGAGATCAAAATCTGGCCGGTTTGCTGTCCATATTTAGTGTCAGGACGCATGGCCAAATCCCCCCGTCATCCATGCTGGTGAGACCCTACTGACCACAGTGGGGTCACGCTGCAGTAGCTGAGAGGAGAATTTGGCTTCATCTTCAGACGGGCTGAGGACACCCATCATGTGCTAACCCACATTCAGCCATTGCACTTTGGCATGTGCACGCTGTTTCAAAGCCTCGAGTTCTCTTCATTAGCAAACAAGTGCCCCTCTGGCAGTGAACTATCTCCCATGGCAATTGCCTTTGCTGAGACACTCAGAGACAAGCTGTCTATCATTCCCTCTGATGCATGAAGTAGTTTGTCTTCCTTGTGTTAATTTAGTTAGATTCCAGCTAAAGGGCGTAGCTTGTATTAATGCCAGTGCCTAATGAGCAACTCATTTGAATCCATGCAAAGTACCAGGGAGCATGGAGACATGCTAATTAAAGTGACTGCTGTACTTTAATTAAGCAGTAATTCCCCCCAAAGAGGGCATTATCATGCAAATAATGCCCACTTAGGTGAAGTAAGGGCTTTAGGCAACAGCTGAGCCTCTCTAATCGGCTTGGGAGGGTGGGGGGCATTAATCCAGAATGCATTTACTGGTGTTATAAACCAGAGGGGAAAGTGATTCTCCGCTCACTTATTGAAATCTTTGCCTCTCAGAGCTTTGATATGGGACAATGGGGCCAAGTGTGTGGACGCTGCTCGCATTCATAACTTATGGATGGGCCCAAGCCACAAAGTTTAGAGCTGATTCAGGGCCATCCTAAACGTATTGTAATGGGGCATGTGGATGAGTGAATGGGTTGGGAGCCCTGATTTAGTGTGTGTTAGGGAGCAGTGGAGTCTGGGTGTTTTGGGAGCAGTGTGATGGGTGCATGTGTGTGTTTAGAAGCAGTCTGTTCACTGTGTATATCAGAGGGAGAAGTGTGGGAACCGCGCATGAGGTGTCGTCAGCCATTCTCTCTCCAGGCAACATCTCAAGAGGGTGATAAGGCTCACCAGACCGGCCAGATGGCATGCAGACATCCTTTCTGAAGAATCTTATCAAAATCCTCCATCAGCTCTGGCCCAGTGGATGTGGATAGGATAGTAGAAAAGACGGGAAAATATAATAGTGTTTAGAAACACATATGAGGTGAGATCCCAAACTCTGGTCTAGCCTTCTAGTCAATCTTCCACAGCCTTCACAGTGTTGTCAATGGGATTCCAAATGACCATTTCTTTTCTACTGCCACTCGGTGATGTTGTAATACAATATTGTCCCCTTATTTTCCAGGGTCTTATTATCACACATGAAATCAATGTCCCCACAAGCTGAGGACAGTACAACCAGCCTCCTTTTTCCATCTGCC
This sequence comes from Terrapene triunguis, assembly GCF_002925995.2. Taxonomy (NCBI): domain Eukaryota; kingdom Metazoa; phylum Chordata; order Testudines; family Emydidae; genus Terrapene; species Terrapene triunguis. Next base: position 2,639,034 of record NW_020664725.1, on the reverse strand, counting down.
ATGCTGGTACTGTCATCGGATAAAATTAACCTATGTTCTTATCTATCAAATTTCCATGCATATTCCTGCTGGTTTCCTAGCATCCTGTATTTTAACCGTGGAGATCCCAGACCTATCTAATGTGCTGGGATAGTCATTTGAATACTAAGGTTGATATCCCTAATGATGAGAACATGGTGTCCCATGGATGGATGGAAGTCATAAATCATTTACTGTGGAAGCTGTGAAATTAACCTCCTGTATCAGAGAAGCTACCATACCTCACACTACATCACATTCGGTGCCAATAGGAATAGGTATTGAAGTGGCCTAAGAAACCTGCATGTTGGAAACCCTAGAAGTCAATGTCCCCAGTGAGATCAATGGCAAAACTCCTATTGTGTTTAATGGGACCAGGATTTTACCCCCAGCAAATCAGCTGGGCTCTTTAGAAATAACAACATTATTAAAGTGAATGTTAGAGCTGGTGAAAGACACTAGGTTAAGTGCCCTGGAATCCTCAGAACAGCTCCCCTCTGCGACCTCCTCTAGTGTTAGATGGGAGCCTAGTCTCTGTGGCTTGTTCACGCCCTGGCATAGAATCATAGAATATCAGGGTTGGAAGGGACCTCAGGAGATCATCTACCCCTTGCTCAAAGCAGGACAAATACCCAGACAGGGTTTTTTTTTTGTTTGTTTGTTTGTTTGTTTTTAAACCCAGATCCCTAAGTGGCCCCCTCAAGGATTGACCTCACAACCCTGGGTTTAACAGGCCAATGCTCAAACCACTGAGCTATCCCTCCTCCTCCTGACTGTAAACCCAGGGGTCCTCGAGGATTTGTTGCGCTGATGGTTTTATGATTTAAAACCTTCCTGCTGGGAAGGGCATTGAGCTTGTTTCTCACAGAGAGAACAGCCAGCGAATGGCTAGCCAACAGTCCCGGCTACCAGCCACTGCTAATCTACACACACAACAGTGCAGGTGAATGGAGAGGCCTGGATACGATTGGGCTGACAATCAGATCCTTACGGGATGCAAATGAGAGGCCACCTGCCAGATAAGTCCTTTCATATGGTTGCTTTCCTGCCCCATATGTAACTAAACTGGTATTTGCATAGGTCTTACCAAAATGTTTCCATCAAAAGATTTCACAGTCTGGGGCATCATTAGGAATAGGGCAGATGGAATGACTGAATAGCATGAAGTACCCCACTGCCTAAACCTCCTCTCTAACAGTGACAACACAGGAAATTGATCACACCTGGGACAATACAGACTGGAGGCTTGACTATGTGCATTGATCCTGTCACCAGAGGGAGCTCCGACTGGCACATAGATAAACCATGGACATGCACAGGCGGATAAGCAGGAGTCAGTGGTGCATATCTGTTGCATTTTGCTGGGTTTTAGATATTATTATTGCTATTGTTTTTAGGTATAGCTGTATAATATGCTCTCTCATGCACAAGACATAAATCGAATCCCAGCCCCAAAGTGCTTACAATCGACAGTAGGCAGATGCAGAGAAGATAGGACAAGCTGCATCGGAGGCAGAATGGACAAAGGTTTGAAGAGTGGAGTGGGAGAAGGAAATAGATGAGATAGTGAGGCCAATGTTGGTAGAATGAAGGGGATTCCATCTTTATTACACTAGCTGTCTTCTTTTACATGGAGTACAGGACAGGATGATAAAAAAAAGATCTGCGATGTAGGCCAAGGTAGAGGCATGCAGGGCCCTCAAGTGAAGACAAGAAGTTCCAACTCGTTACAGTGGGCAAGGGGGAACCAGTGGATGGGCTTCAAAGTGGGGAGAGATGTAGTCTGATTGACAGGTGAGGAACATAATTTAAGCATTTGTATTTTGGATGCACTGGAGGGCAGCAGTATAGGAATCAGGGAGGCCAGAAAGGAAGAGGTTGCAGTCCTCAAGGAAGGAGATGATTAGGACATGAATTTTAATCATCGGGACAGAAAACATTAAAACACTTGCTTGCATTGCTGAGAGTGGAATTGTGATTCTGTCACATAGTGTAGCCTGCAGCCAGACCACCTGGGATCTTAGCTCTCAGCTAAGCAGGGTCAGGACAAGATACTGTTTGGTGGGAGACCATTAAAGGACACACTGCAGGAAATGTAGTTGGCAATTCAGTACTGGTCAGCATGTGTCCCTTTTTCCTCTGAGTCACTGCTGATCTCATGCCCAGCAGGGTCTATGGGGCTGCTGTTCTGTGATAGGTGCTGTCAGATGAGATGTAAAGCTGACGTCCTGACTACTTGTCATCATTACAGATCATGGGCCCTTTTGGCAAGAGAGCTGTTCACCCAGATGTCCTGGCCAAATTCTAACTCAGGCACTGCATTGTCTGTTCTGAAATCCCCACTGCATTGTCAACTGGAAATGGGATTCTTCTTCACTTTCTCTCCCAAACTGTACGTAGTGTTGCTGTGTTTCCTTGCAGAGGTGGGAGCATTGCAGTGGTGGGTGAGGCATGCCCTGTGTGTCATGTGTATGTTGGTTTGTAAATTGCTTCCAAAGGAGAAGCAGGATGGTATGTAACAGTAAAAAAAAAAAAATCTTTGGATGGGGACATGTCCCCGTCATCCAACCCAGTGACAGCATCTGTTCCAGGGAATCGTGGTTTGGTAGTTTCCATGGCGATACAGAATCTTTGAGGGTACTAGTGTGCACCAAAAGGTAGCGAATATTTCAACTTTGGCCCATTTTCCCTTCAGAACTCAGCCTCAGACACATTAATTCTGGCTCTGCTGTCTATCGCCTTGTCTGCATTAGAAAGCTGTCTGGCTTTAGCTAGACCAACATAGTGAAAGCAGCACAGCCCCCTTAGTGTGGACACAGTTACATCGATATAAAGGTGCTTTATCCTGAGGTAGCCATTCCTGTAGGGGAAGGGGAATAAGCTATATTGCTGGAAAGCAGCTTTGTACCATTATAAGTCTAGTTTTCCTAGGGCTTGTCCCAGGATAACTATATCGGTAAAATATCACATCCCTAAGCAAAACAGTTATCCTGGTACAACTTTTAAATGCAGACTGGGCCTATGGCCCTCTCCAAACTACAAAAATCACTATCTTTAAAGATGCCTGTGGCCAAATCATAGTCTATTTGTGCCTGTGTGGAAAGGAAAGGGCGTTGTGTGCGAGGGAAGGTGTCTACACATGGTTCTCTACCCATGCTTATCACAAGTGTCTTCCACCCACACATGCAAGAAAAAAACATATTAGGGCACAGAGCCTCTTTCTGCAACCCCTCAATGAATCCGCGCACCTGTAATCCCATTGCAGTCTATGGGATCACTCACGTGAATAAGAACTACTCACCCTAAAAGCTGAAGACTCAGGCCTAAGGGTTGGCCACGTCTGCATTTCACAATCATAGATTCATCGATTCCAAGGCCAGAACGGTCCATTGTGATCATCTCGTCTGACCTGCTGGGCAACACAGGTCAGAGAAAGTCCCTGAAAAAATCTCTACAGCAGATCTATTTAAACATTGGTTATTTCGGTAGACTAGCCCTTCATTTTGCTGTTATTTCCCCCGCATGGAGGATCATTATTCCCATTGGGTGGTTAGCATTTATTAGATGGATGCTTTTTAAAACCCTTAAACGAGTCAAGCGTGACAAAATGCATCTGTTTTTTATACAAGTTGAAAATGCTTTCTAATAATCTAAACGCTGAATAGAATAATGGGCAGTAGGAATCTGGAGTAGTCCCAGAAGGCAAGAGAACCCAAGTGCCGTCTAAAGGAGAAAATAAAAACAAGAGGCCTGAAGCCACGGCTGTGTTTATTTTATTCTTGGCCCGTGGAATCCTTTCACAGGAAAAATTTAAACCAGCAGTAGCTATTTATATAGCCACGCACAGAGTAAACACACATGGATGGGGTTGTCTCCATTCACAACACGGCAGCCATTTTCTTGGGATTCCTGCCACTTCCTGTTTCCATGGAAACGTTGTTTACCCTCTTTTGCTCTTATCGGCCCTCGACGTCTAGACCCGAAAGAATTCTAGTTCGGTGAACTTTGCTGAATAATAAAAGAAACATGAGTTGAGAATCAGACAAAGCTGGCGGAGGCTTCGCCCCTCTCTCCCCCCCCACCCCCCGTACTGTATGAAGTCACAGAGTTGTAGTGGAAACTCAAAATGCCAGCAATCTTATCTTGACTGGAGAGCCGTGTTTGCTTTAGAACGGGAGCGCCTATGGCTGCTGGGAAACGCACGGCACCAGGCACTTGGTAAACATGTGAATCTGTGGTATGTGTAATACTGTGCAGAGCTCCATGGCTGACAAGTGGTGACAAAGTGGGAATTTTTTATGACTCCTATGTGTGCCTCAGTTTCCCCTGTACTTTGCTTGGCTACCCAGTTGGGGGAGGGGGGGAAGGATTGCATTTGCTACCAGCTAAGAGACACAGGTGTGTATGTGTGTCACCTAGCTGACTATGTGGACTGAATGGATCATTAATAATGATTGGCCAAGGCCGACCCATCTCAGTGGAAGATCTAAGAATGGAAAGTGCGCTCACCAGGACATTGACACCTAGCAAGCAATGACCCCACCTCTGAGCAGGAAAACTGAGCACAGATCCCTGCTCGAGAACAAAAGTGGGGGTATGGGGTGGGAGAATAAGGGTTGGCTTCTGGAAGAGGCTGGGGAATCTCTCACCTGGAAACTGACTAAGAAAGGAAGTCAGAGAGCGAGACAAAGAGCCTGAAAATGGAGCTCACCACATCTTGACTGGTGAATTGCTCTAGGCTGACCAGAATGGACTACACTTTAATCTTCATTTCTCTCTGCTAACCTAAGGGCTTCCTATGCCATGTTCCAGTTGACTAACAAACCTGACTGTTTTGAAAACACCACTTGATTGTCACTGCAAATATGGGGCGAAGTGCATTAGTCCCTGAAGAGTGGGTAAGTCTCTGCCAGAAGCCTCGCTGGACTTGCTGAGCAGAGCTCACAGTGTGAAGCAAGGGTGCTGAAGCCCTAGAGGTTCAGACTCATGAGGTGGTGATGCTGCATGACCCACCCCAAAGGAAGAGTGAGACCCCTTGGGGGTCTGGCACAGCAAAGGGGTTCCTCCGAGAGACTGTTCCAAAGTTGGGGGTGTAACACTGAGCCTGTGAATCCATGACGCAAGTACATGGTTGAGTAGAAGCTCCTCTTGATTTGCTGGCTAAGAGGTTCTTTAAGCTAATTAATCCATCTCTCTCCTTTCCTTTTAACTCTGCTGACAGGAGCTCCCACCTTGAAGAAACTTGATGTCTTAAAGTCTCTGTTTACCTCCTATCATTTTTCAAACATCTATAATCAGAGTCTGGCTGGAGTCAGTAACCCAATCTGCTAGTGCTTTTGAAGGGCACCACTATCTTTGTGCAGACAGTGCATATAGATGTTGACTTGCCACATAGCTTTGTTTTGTTTTTCAGCGTAGAAGGCAAATGAAATAGGACGCACTCAATCGCCGGGGGTAATTGCTGCACCAAGATTATTGATTGTAAATATTATGCCTTGAGATTCTAGGCTGTTAAAGTTAACCAGCATCCTCCCTCTAGAGTTATCCTTGGAATTTGAGCTGCTAAAAAAAGGGCTGAGGATGTTAAGGCTGAACGCACAGGCTGCTGCAGGCAGAGCTCATTTTTAACTCCTCAGAACAGGCAGTGTCATTCCTAGAGCCATAAACCGTTTTCAGGTTGGCTTTGTTTGGAGAATCAAAGGGGAATCCACAGGGTCCTTCATGGAACTCATGCAAATGGGCCTGAGTCAGGTCCCCGATGCAAATACCCCCAGACTGGGATGCCATTTGGGATCTAAATGGGGTGCCTGGTCCCATCTCTGCTGAAAATAAACACTTGGATTGTTCCTGTTAATCTAACTTCTAAACCGGGGGTGCCCACACTTTGCTCAACAGAGTAGCAGCACCAGCCATTTGTGCCTGCACCTGATTTGTACAAAGTGGAGGAGATTTCAGCAGCCACACCTTTTCAAATGGAAACAACACCTGCAGAGGCTGGAGATTACAGGTCTAAGCTGGTCGGATAAAGATGGAGCATTATGTGATGTGACGATATTGAAGATGAAGGTCGTGCAATGCTATGGGCCGCAGTTGGCTGTATTTTGACTACCTTTGTCCAAAGGAAAGAATTTTCAAACTTTTGAGGCACCTAAATCCATATTTTAGGCCCCTTAATAAAAGTAGCCCATACATTTAGGTGCCTAACTTTAAGGCAACCAAGTTTGAACATCTGGAGTGGGGTTTTCTAAAGCATGTAAGTGGTTTAGGAGCACCAGAGCCACTGAAAGTGCTCCTAAGTCAGTGAGCACTTTTGACAGTCCCACCCTTTTTCAGAAATCTTTTGTAACAATAGCCGCTTAGCTGCAAGAACCAAAAATGCTCATTGTGTTAGCCCGTGAAACAATCCCTTTCTTAAAACACAATAATAGCAAGATGTGGGTGATACTTTTTTATTGGAAGAGCTTTTATAGCCTCAGGAAGGGAAAGTAACATGATTCTGCAGTACCTTGCAATAGGCCCTTTATTTCTCTAGCTGGCAGCCAGAGAGAGACTCTTATTGTTTTATGGATGATGGATAAGCCTCTTCTACCCTCTGGACATTTCTTCTCACCTTTCCTGCTCCTCTTTATGAAATGTCTCTCTAATGGTAAATTATCAGGTAGGTTTTTGAAAGCCCCAATGGTGAATATGAAAAAAATCAACGTCCTGGATGTTTGAACCTTTTTGTTTAGTTTGATAATTAATCTTGAAAGAGAAAATCAAACCAACCAACCAACAAAAAGTCCAGAGTCCAGTCCTATGAGAAATCATGGACACCTAACAATATCATCTTCACTTGCTGCAGATTAAATGTCTTGGGTGACAGCAGGTACCAAATGCAATCTCCATAAGTCCTGCCAGTTTTCTATTCGCTGTGCCAATCCACAGTCCGTATTTGGCATGGGGAACAGACCAAAGAACAATATCACCAGGTTTGGTTAGCAAATCATTTTCATCAGGACTACCGTGGTTGGAAGTGCCTGAAGACATCAAACTTTTACATACTTTTACCTTGTTTGATTTTTTCCGATGTATTCTGTAAATTGTACTGTACCAGTGAAATAAAGCCTGTCATAATGTTCTGCAGATTTTTTTGAATTCCTACATGAGGTTTTGTTAGCAGTTGAGAAAACTTTCCCTTGGTTGTGTTTCAAAATGAAAACTATGTTCTTTGATTGACTAAAACCAAAGATGGAAATCAAATTTTGGTAAGGGAGATATGTCAAGGCAACAGCCATGTAGACTTTATTACTTCTCTGGGTTTCTCAGCAGCAGCAGAACATCTGGGACTCAGAATACACTTGGTCTCTTTATCCCATGCAGCTATATCACCTCGAGCCATGCTCTTGTTAGCTAGGCGCGTTTGGGCTTGATCTCCTTAAACTAATCTATCTAGGTATTTGAAGTGCACTCCAACCATAGTATATGAGCAGCTGGCTTGAGTCAACACCTGCATGGGAGAGTCTACCTAGGAAAGCACAAGGTGGTACAGGAAGATACATTGGTATTTCAGTAGGTGCTGTTAATCTGCTTTGAACCAATGCCCCAGCAGGGTGTTAAGGGCTCACTGGGGAGCTGGAGGTGCTAGATGACACATGAGACAGAGAGCCTGTGTTGAAGATCTGATGGCATAGTTTGCAAGTTAGCCTTGGTTAAATCTGAGCTTGGATAATTCTGTTCTGCTGACCTACCCCTCTGCTCCCCACCTCCACCACCCTTTGAGATTCTTCTGTGTAGCTCCTGGTATATGTTCGGGATTCCTGTGATACCCGTAGATCCAGGGCTTGTTCAGTGGGAGTCTCTACTCTGGTTGCATTTGCCCTAATCTAAACCCAGAAGCACCCTTCAATGACTGGACTTATTTACCTCAGAATGTAGAGAACGGCTTGAAGCCCTGCTGAAGCGCCAAGGTATGGCTGCACACTCCTCAGGCCAGCTAGACATAAGAGTACGCTGGGGATGAACCTCTCCAGCCGATGAGAAGGGGCATGGTAAATTCCGAGATGCTGCTGCATATCTCTAAGAGATAAGGACAGGGCCCTTACTGACATTGTCATGTCAGCAGCTTACAGCTGCTGCAAGCACAGGACGCTGAGAAGGGTGTATTTATTAGTAGATATTTAGAAATCATTTGGCCGTGTGAGGTGTAGTAAGCTGTCAGCAGCTGGTGGTGACTAATTTTTGAGATCAGTTTATGCCAGAATTGCTTGAATCATTAGAAAATATATTTGATCGTTGTGCAACAATCCTCTGTTTCATTAGATGTGTGGTGAATTTTTTTTTTATTTTCCTGTAAATTATGACCCCATGCTAATATTTATAAATTGTAATACATCATCCTAAGTAATGTGGCTCACTGCTGAATGAATAATAGACTTTACAGATGGAAAAGTCTATTTAGTCTATCCCTTGGGGACCAGCACATGATTCTTCCCTAAGGGAGATTCTCCAGTACTTTGTCCAGTCTAGTTTTAATGTGTTCATTTGAACCCAAAGCATGCACAGTATTGCAGCCCCCACTACTGACACCAATGTCCTGTTCTTGCACCAGCATTGCCTTTCTACCAGATAGTAGCAGATATCCAGGGCCTGGCTGGTCAGCTTCCCAGTGGGGGAGAAATCAGTGACCCAGAATCTTGATATAGTCTATGAGTAACTTGTTTTATTTACATGGATACACCAGCCCTGGAACAGAGATGGTCAAACAGCATATAGGGCAATCCCTTCTTCCAGGAATTTCTGCCTAGTTCCAGTGCCCAGCTCCCAGAGAGCTACTCTGCCTCAAAAACTGACCCCCGTCAGTCCAAAACAGAGAGCAAACTCTCCTGCTACTCACACAGCTCCCCCTCCAAGGACCAGTGCTTCTGTATAGAAATTAACAACAAAGTATGTCTTCCCAAAACTGAACATTTGCTCATACCCTATGAAAAAGAAGTTGGAAGACTATGTGTAACACTTGGTGATGCCCGGCATAGCAATATGTTCTCTTTATATGGTACCCTATTGTCCCTATGAAGACAGCAAGTAGGCCATGAGGCTCCTGGAAACAGAGGTTTTCCTTTTATAAGGAATCACAGACAACAAAGCCCATATATATTAAAGAACTTTTCTTTTCACTACATCAGCTACTTCAGTTTCTGTCTCTCACCCTCAAAGCCATCCCCTGAGATAGGAATCACTGTATAATGAACCCTAAAAATCATAGTAAAATTTACCACATTAGGGGTTTGGCTAGGTTACAAGGAATCTGTTCATCTGACACTTGAACCCTTACATCCGGAAGCAGCTGTTCTACCACTTGAGAAAATGAAAATGTCCATTGGCTGTCACTAAAACCTGCACTTCTGTCCTCCACCTGCTAGGGGGTGAGACCATTGCAGTGTCAGCCTTCCTGTCTCTGTAACCAGTGTCTGTGGGTGCAATACAGACCATGACAGATTGGTTATGATGTCCCCAAACCCCAAATTTAGAAGTTTTCATAAAGCCAACTCCTATCCCAGGTGTCTCAGTGAAGGCTTATCAGTTAGCATGGAAATCGTAGCTATTCTTAGTGTCTATTTACCCTAACTAGGATCTGAGTCTGATCTCGCTTACCCTAGGTTTATGGCACAGTCACACATCATGCTTCACTTCTGATGCCTACAGTGAGAGTGGGACTGGACCCACGCACAGGCGGAACACCATTGACTTCATTGAACTTCTTACCACTGATTGACACTGATCAGAATCAGGCCCTACACGACAGAGCTGCTTACACAAATCCTTCCTGTTTGTAAATTTCAGGAAACTCTGCAACTGTGCCATGTTCTCAGGTATATACCTTCTAAATAACAGCCTGAATTCCATTCATGTGGTTTCGTTTTCTATAACAGGCAGAAAACAAATGATAATACTAAGCACTCTGTTTTCTTTAAAGATGTTCATTAACATCCCAGTCCAACTGGCATGGAAGGCAATGGGAATCTTTTCATCACTGGCAATGACAGTGTGGTCGAGTAATTAAGGTAGCAGGTTCAGGACTCCTGGAATCTACTCTTTACTCAGCCTCTGACTCTGTCACCCCGTGTGCCTCAGTTTACCCTTCCGTAATAACATTTACCTGCAGCACCAGGGTGCTGTGCAGCATAATTAATTATTGATTGTAAAGTGCTTATTAAAATCTTCAGCTGAAAGGTGCAACTAGAAGAAACGGATGCGTAAGCTGGCAAGAGATCCCCATAGTAAACCTTTCCGAATGCTAACAGAAAAACTGCATTTTTTTTATTTTTTAAACTTCCTAAATAAAAATCTGTTTTGTTCAGTGCTCTATGAAATGTAGAAAGGCAGAGAAGAAATAAAGAGCAGTGAGGAGGCAGCCCCTTCTATCAAGTTTACTCTCTTCATATTGAGTGTGGAAAGGCTGAGAATCCGCACCCTGGGGGCTGCTATCTTGGTAGAGCGGAGCTGTATTGACAGAACTGAGCGGTTCACCCTAAATAAAAACAGAGCAAAAAAGAAACAGATCTTTCATGACCTGGATCTTGGAGGGAAACTCTATTAATCCTGCTTCCTTTCTCATGACAATAGGATGGGGTTAAGTGATTTAACTTTAGAAGTGAGTTAAAACGGCTTTCATTTTGTTCTTGTTTTTCTTCTTTTTTTTTAGGATTAAAAACAAAACAAAAAACCCACAAAGTGTTTTTTCTCCCCCTTCTGGCTTAATTCCTCAAGAATGCCGAGGAACGCATTGAACATGGCTGTCCTCAGGCACCTAACTTTAATCACATTGTAAATCTTTTGTAAAGGTACTGTAGAAAGGATAGGCCATATAGGGTGCTAATTAGCTCTGAGTTAAGCTTCTGAGAAATCCAATTGAAATTAATACTGGGGGGGAGAGGGGAACACATCCAGGAATGCAGGTAGCAGAATGAGAATGGAGGTGAATGAATAGCCTTTGCTGCTTGTATATCCTCACCACTGTGCTAGCCAGACAGGTACCGGGATAAGGAAAGTTTAATCTGAGACCATAGAAAATTGCATTGTGGCCTGTCTTTAGGGCCACAGCCTGGGTTTTAGCTGCTGCTGTCAGCAGGACTATCTTTCCTTTAGGGAACAGAAGGAGAGACAGAGAATCACCATGCTGGGATATAGAGTCCATCCTGGTAGGGGACTGGATTAGGATCATTCTCCTGGCTTTGCTACTCTCTACACGCCAGAGCAAAAAAACAAAAAACAAAAAAACCAAACCTGGGGACGGGAAAAAAAAGCTAAAGCCAGACAGGAAGAACATGCCAGCCTCATCTGTTTGATTTCTTATGATTCGCTTTCCAGTTTGTTATTTCCAGGGAGTACTTTTTGTAGCTGTTTTGGTTGCAGAGATTTTCTATACAATGTTTATTTTACACCCCTCCCAGCTCTGTTCTGACCTGGGAAATATGCCATATGTTATATTTTTTTAAATAATGGCTGCTTTGGGGATCTGACAATTAACACGATGTTTTACAATTCACCAGAGCTGTTTCCGGCCACTTAGCAAGAGGGTTTCTTTTTAGCTGTGTCACAGAGTTGGCTAGTAGCAATAAACAGATAGCACCCAGAAAACATCTAGATTTTTATCAGAAAAACATAACAGCAAAAAAGAAAACAAAACGAATTTTCAAACATAAGGTTCTAGCTCTGAAAACCTCACATTGACTTCTCCACAGCCCCAAGCCCAGATCCTCAAAGGCATATAGGCATCAGAAGTTAGGTGTCTAAATATCGTTGAGGATCTGGCCCTAGGCTGGGAATTCAACCTCTTCTAGGAGAGACTTCTTCTTGATGACCATTTGAACTTTCTACTGTGGTTTTATAACACAATGAATCATCCTGTCTCTAACTGAAATATTAGGCCAAATTCTGAGCTGCCTCTGGCCCAATCTGTCAGACAGCTTGGTAATGTTTTTATTATTGATATGTTATGTCTTGGGTTTTTTCCTTAGTGATGCTTTAAATTAAGTTTTCCCAAATAAATCTGATTTTCAATCATGGTAGTTACTAGTAGTTGACTAGGATAGACATGACCCTGCTCCCAATTCTCTGTCTCTTATTATAAATTAGAATAGATTTGTTTGCTTGGAAAAGGGTCCACCTCATAAAGTATGAGACAGGGACTTTTTGTTCTGTGTTTGTCCAGCACCTAGTGCTTCATGCTCACACATGCTACAAAAATACAATAATAAACAATTGCACTGATTCCTGTGACACCTCCTTCAATGCATCTGAACACAAAAAATTCTGGGCAACATCTGAAGCAAACAGGTTGCTAGTGTTTGAATGGAATATAGAGCCATGGAAAGAAAAAAGGTTGTGAACCCCTGAAACTGAAGATGACATAGATACCAATTTATTATGAAAAGCAGTTTTCTGTTGAATAGCAACAGAAAGGACTGCAATCTCAGAGATGCTACAGTCCTGGTTTGGTATGGTGCTGGTATGTTCTCTCTCCTTTTTATTTTGTTCAGAAACACGCTAGGACATTTTTTTATCCTCCCACTACTGCAGTGGCTGCATATGTATAGAGACGGCTGAACTGGAGAATGGTCCATAAAGTGCTTAAGAATCTTCATTTGCTGTCAGTAGCATGTAAACAGGTGAGAACCATCATCTTTATGCTTCCTTAAAGAAATGGGTAAAAATACAGTTAACATTTCATAATGACTCAAGCCAAAAAAACAAACAGCTTGTCAGGAGAGATCATCCTTTGATTGTCACCCTTGTGGACTGAAGTCTGAGTCAGCATCCTACATTCTTGGTTAGCATGGAACACATTATTGGAGTGATGTAGAATGCAGGCATTTATTTCCCCAAGTCTAGGCATGCACAGTTTGGCTAAGAATTGGACCTGCTGTCAGTACAAAGGTTATCTGCCCATTGATCGCTGACGGGTGCTAAGTTCCAGCTGCCTCACTGATTTGTATCTGAACAAAGGTGTTTCTTTAAAAAATAGGTGGATGGTAGGTTAAGCCTGGCCTACACTAGAAAATTAGATCAGTTTAACTACGTTGGTCAGGGGTGTGAAAAATCCACACCTTCAGCCGCATAGATGACCTAAATCCCTGTGTAGACAATGGTAGGTCGATAAGTGCAAGGATATTTTGCGCCCTAGGCGAAACTTCCACCTTGCGCTCCCCCCCCCCCCCCCCCCCATCAGTCCCCCCGGGGCCGCCCCCCCCCCCCCCCCCCACACGAGCCCTCCCCTCCCCACCCCGGCGGCCCTCGCCCCAAGTCCACTCACTGGCTTTGCCAGGCTTGGGCCGCTGCAGCAGCTCGGCAGGGAGGAGCCGCCTTCTGGAGGCACCGGAGAGCCACAGCGTCCCGCTTGCAGCGGCGGCGAGCCCCAGCCATGGAGGAGCCAGTGCGGCGCAAGGGGGTAGCAGCCCTGAAAAGGCGGCGGCACCGCTGGCGGGGAACAGCCGCTCCCCCCGCCCCTCCTGCCCAGGCTGTGGCTTGGCAACCCCCTCCCCGGGGGCTCCTGCAGCCTGCAGCGGATGCATGCGGGCGCCGGACCCCATGCGTCCCCCGGCTCCCCCCTCGCCGAACTTGGGCTCTGCGGCTCCCGGGAATGTGAGCCGCCACCGCCACTGCCCCTCCTGGAGCAGGCTCAGGGCCCCGCTCCCCGACGATGGCTCACATGCCTGGGAGCCGCAGAGCCTGAGCGCGGCAAGGGGGTAGCCGGGGGGGCGCACAGGGGCCGCTGGCCGCATGCAACCACTGCAGCCTTCAGGAGCCCCCAGGGGGGCGCTGGGCCGCAGCCTAGGCAGGAGGGGTGGGGGGTGCGACTGCTCCCTGCTAGTGGTGCCGCTGCCTTTGCAGGGCTGCTGCCCCCCTGCGCCGCGCCAGCTCCTCCATGGTTGTGGCTCGCCGCCACCGCAAGCCGATGCTCTGTCTCTCCAGTGCCTCCGGAAGGCTGCTCCTCCCTGCCGAGCCACGGCACCACTTTTTGGTGCCCCCAACCACTTGGCGCCCTAGGGCCTAGGCGACCGCCTAGTTCGCCTAGTGGTTGCACCGGCCCTGCTACCACCTCTCGGGGAGATGGATTACCTATGCAGTTGGGAGAAGCCCTCTCTTTGGTGTAGGTAGTGTCTCTACACTGAAGCACTACAGTGGTGTAGCTCTGCTGTTGTAGTTTTTTAAATATAGACAAGCCCTCAACTCCTTATGTTATTTCCATTTGTATTTTATGTGTTACAACCCAAGCTCTCAAAGTTTGGCTTGTTTCATTTAGGGTTGGGCTACTTAAAACGCTACAATGGCACAGCTGCTCTGCTGCAGTGCTTCAGTGAAGATGCTACCAATGCCAATGGGAGGAGTTCTCCTGTTGGCATAGGTAACCCGCCTCCCGGAGAGGCAGTAGCTAGGCCGACGGGAGAATTCTTCCACTGACCTAGCACCGTCTATGCAGGGACTTCAGTTGGCTTACCTACGCCACTCAAGGGTTTTCACACCACTGAGCACCGCAGTTATGGCCTCTGGGAACATCACACTTGAAACCAAGCTGCAGATGACATACCACATAGTTGTTGGTACCTATATTAGCTACAATTGTATTATTAATGTGTTTCTATTACCAGTTGACTTCTTCCAGTCATACTTGATTAACCTGCCTTAATAAAAAAAAAAGACTTTAGAATCTGCACCTTTAAAGTTGACAACCTTTATAAGATATTTTTGCCTTTCTTTCCCTGACGTATCTTCCTTTTCTTTTGCCACTAGTTAGTGAAACGAACTAACTTTATATTTGTGCTGTTTTGCCAGAGCACAAAAGCCATCTTCTTACTAATCACAGGATTGGTCTCCTCTTCCCATGAAGCCATATCACATTTTCCATCATGCAAATGAAATGTGTAAAATAGTTTTCTTTTAATCTGTTCTACTGGTAAATTAATCCAGCATTACAAACTCAGCAATAGAGTTAGATGATCTGTATATAATAGGTTTAGTCAATTGAATCAGTAAAGCCTAGCCTGTTCACCATATAAAAGGCTATAGAAATCTATGAAATCCACTTGCATATGTTTCCATAAAGTAGACCATGCTGCAACTTCCTGTTGTTCCTTTTTGAAAACCAAAAATTATTATATGAGGCAATTGACATTTAATTTCATGACCTTGATGTTTTTGCTGCATGACTGTCAAGGCTATGAAGAATAATAAGGGCTTGGGGACAAAGCAGGAGATAGTTAAACGTTGTAATGCAATCATTCAATGTGTAATTCCAAAGATTATGTCTAATGCTCTGCAATTTAACAAGCTGTCGATATTGAATGTCATTGCATATGATCAGAATTTCACAAATATTTTGTTTGATCTTTTGTGGTTAAATCTGGACAGAATCCAAGTTCAGCCCAACCCATTTTTGTTGTTTAGTACTGTCTTTCCAACTCTGGTTTGTTTTAAATGCTATCTGATAAATTTTCATAAAATGGTCAAAGGGCATGTATAAAGCAGAACCCATCTTCTTAGCATGGGGGTTGTGAACAGGTGTAAGAGGGTTGTGACCACCCTGTTTTTGCCACATTGCTACATGGAGGGAGGTGCCAGCGAGGCGGAAGGGGAATTTGGGGGATGGGTTGAGACCCACAGAAGCAGAATATGAGAAGCAGCAGAAGCGGTCGCTGGGTGATTGCATATGCAATGCACCATTGCAATTGGCCTAGTCCACTCATGGTTGGGATTAGATTGACTACTCCAGATGCCAAGCTGGAAGCCCCCCCTCCTTGTGAAACACCTTGGGAGCCATAAAACTCCCTCCTCCCCTCCTGGCATCAATGCCTTGACTGGCTCCACCCTTCTATGGGCCTTGATGCTGCCTCCATCCAGACTACTCTGCGGTGTGGCCAGGGTGTCCTGTGAGACGAGGTTATTACCTGCACTGCCACCGAGCCAGGGGAGCCCTGTGGAGGGGGAAATGGGCCTGCAAGCTAAGAGCCTCCAAACACCTCCTGGTCACAGGCCCACCCCAGGCAGAGGGGCATCCCCTGTGGAGAGTCATGTGAGGTGGGGGGCACAGGGACTATGTCAGGCAGGGCTCTGGCAGTGGCACTGGAACAATTTTTATAGTGGGGATGCTGAAAACCATCGAACAAAAGCCACTTCAAGCCAGGAGGTGCTGCCAAACCTCCAGCACTTTTGGGAGAGCAGAAGGGGCCCTGTGGAGAGCCCTGTGCAGGCATGGGCTGCGCCAGGCAGGCTCTGGGGGGGCAAGGGGCTGCGCCAGGCAGGCTCTGGGGGGGCAAGGGGCAGCGGCTGTGCCAGGCAGGGCAGGGGGCTGCGCCAGGCAGGCTCTGGGAGGCCAGGGGGGCCCTGTGTGGCGGTGGGGGTGAGGGGCTGCAGAGCCCTGTGCGGTGGAGGGGGCTGTGCCAGGCAGGCTCTGGGAGGGCAGGCGGGGCCCTGTGGGGGGCTGCGGCTCTGGGTAGCCCGTGAGGGGCGGGGTGATGATGCCGCAGCCGCCCACAGGCGGCGAGGGACGGGAGCCCCACGGGGAGGCCGGGGTGGAGGCAGCGCTCTCGGGGCCGGTCCTCGGGCAGGGCCATGGGGCCGCACCTGTGGGCACCGCGCACGTGGGCCGCGAACCAGCAGCTTCTCCGTCCCTTCGGCCCTTTAAAGGGCCAGTAGCTCCGCATCCCGTCGGGCGGGTTCTCCCACGCGTGCCGGCCCAGCCCCAGTGCGGGGTGTGAGGGGAGGCGTGTGTTTGGCCATCGGCTCCCCACCCCCATCTGCAGCGTTGGTACGTTCCGAGCGGAGCGGGAGGGGACGAGTGGCAGTTGGCTGAGAGCGGGCGGAGGGAGGGGGTTCGGGGGCGTGGCCTGCGCGCGCCCGCTGGCGCTGGGCGGGGTCCGGGCGCGCGCGGGGGAGGGGCCGCCCGGGGCCCCGCCACCGAGTGCGGTCAGTGTGCGCGAGGCAGCGGTCGGGGCGGGCGGTGTTGGATGGAGGGTCCGGTCCGGATCGCCCGCGCTCTCTGGAATGTACTGGGGGCGGCTGCCGAGCGGGAGCGGGGGCTGTCTGGGCACGGCCAGCCCGGCTGCTGAGAGGTACCGGGGCGGGGCTGCGGGGCGCCGGCTGGCCTGGCCGGGACAGGGTGGCTAGGCTGAGGGGGTGTCGCGCGGGTCGGGGCAGGTTACCTGGAGGGGTCGAGGAGGTGCTGGGTACCAGGCGGCGATGCTGGGTTCTGGTTCAGGGGATCTGGCGTGCTGGGTGCCAAGCGGGGGGATTGGGGTTG
>NW_020664725.1:2512890-2621638 GCF_002925995.2 Terrapene triunguis | reverse complement strand
GGGGTTGGGAGGTGCTGGGTGCCAGGCGGATCAGTGTGGGAGGTGCTGGGTGCCAAGCGGGGGGATTGGGGTTGGGGGGTGCTGGGTGCCAGGCGGATCAGTGTTGGAGGTGCTGGGTGCCAAGCGGGGGGGTTGGGGGGTGGTGGGTGCCAGGCGGGGGGGTTGGGGTTGGGAGGTGCTGGGTGCCAGGCGGGGGGATTGGGGGGTGCTGGGTGCCAGGCAGATCAGTGTTGGGGGTGCTGGGTGCCAAGTGGTGGATCAGGGTTGGAGAGTGACTGGCAAGCGAAGCTCTTGCCTTCAGTGCTCTCAACTAATGAGTGAGTGGCAACAGGGGGTAAGCCCCGGGTGCTGCGTGGCCAGGTCCCTAGCCAGGGCAGTCTCCTTCAGGTACTGTGCATACGGTTGTGATGCATTAGATAGGACCAGCCAGTGTGATGTCCCCTCTGTAGGGTCCAGGAAAGGTGCTAAGCTATCCCTGGATGGTGTTAGCATTGAAGGGTGTTATACTGGGCTATTTACCTTCCTGTGATGCTTAAAGATCTTGGTGTGACTTCCCACCCTATAGGTACTATAGAATTTCCTGGGAATATAGCAGGTAGGGGGTGCGAGGAAAGGTCATTTCTGGGGACAGAGATCACCAGATACCAGCTGCTCCACCTTGGGACTATTGTGGGCTTGTTTTTGATAAACAACATCTCACATCCTCCAGTTGACGCTAGGAAGAGACATAGGAGTGATTGCCTTCCTGAGTTGCCTGGATTAGGTATGAGAGGAGAGGGCTACTCTGGAAGCTACTCTGACACTGCCTCTTTAAGCTCTGATGTTGATAGCTTAATCCCACAAATGTTCCCAGAGCAAAACCAAGGGCAGAAGAACCCAAGCTACCTGGTCTTCAGTCATTCTGCTGCTAAATACAATAATAATACTCTGGTACCTCAGACAGAAACATATACTCAGCAGAACTAAAGGCAGTGCCTGGCATATAGTTGGTAAATGTGATTGAGAGAGACAGCTGTCAACTTCAGATTGTCAAATTAACATTCAGTACAGCTCCTTTTAAACATTAAATTGTAAGTTGCCTCTTGTTTTTCTTGAGACTATTTATAGCAGCAGCTGTTGGGAAGTTCTCTTCATTTGGGACAGGATGAAAGATCAGATTTTGTTTGGAAATTTTAAATTAGCTGTTTGACTAACTGCTACTCAGCTAGAAAACATTCTTACTGTCAAGGAGCAGCGCAAACTGCCACTATCTGTTAAGCACGTGTTGAAATTGTACAGTGCACAAATGAGCAGCTTGGAAAAGTAGACAAACACTGTCAAATGGGGAAACCTTTGCACTTCCTTGAAGTTGAATTCAGCCAGTGTTTTGACTATTTAACATCCAAAATGTACTTCGTTGTTCTTAATGTTGTTTAACTGCATTCAGAATCTTGGTTAATTGATAGTCTTGAGAGGACGATATAATTTCATGAGCAAAGCATAGATTCCCAAGATCATCATTTATGAGAGGTAATGATTCATGTGCAACTCATTTTTGTCTAATAAAACCCTTCTTGGGTTGTTCAAACTCTTTATTTTTGGTATGAAATGCTTGAGCACATCTCAAGCTTCAAGATCAAAAAGTACAAAGGATCATAGAGTTGGACCTCACTGATCCAGCCAGTGTAGGTTTGCATCAGTCCTTGCCTGCTGTTGCAGGTGGTTTGACTTTGAAGTGAGCTAATTAAATTGATGTTGTTTAGATGGACAGCTTTATGGAGGTCAGCAAGGCAGAGTTGAATGAGATTTGTGTACTGGACTGGGGGCTCTTGTCACTAAAAGTGAAAGGTAAACCTAATTTAATTGTTCTTGTTCTATTGTCTCATCAGACAGGGTTTGTTTGCAGTTTGACAAAACATTTTCATGACTTTCTTTGCTCATATTAAATTAGGTAGTCTGGGCTCTTTATTTTATCTTAAAGTATAAATGGGGGGGGGAAATCTTATTCACTAGAAATGTTTTCCCTCAAACTGTATATATAAACTGAAAAATGAATATATATTTGTGGATCCCATTCGTTTGTTTTTAAACAGAACTTTGAGGGGAAAACCCCAAAGTTATTTACTATATTGACTATAATAGGAATATACTGGGATATATTTTTTATTTTCTCTGAATTCCCCAGTGCATCCTATCATCAGTCTCTTTATTGGAATCTCGTTGAGATAGGGATTTTTGGGTATCTTTCTGTCTTGTAACAGACATTGTACTTTGGGACATAAACAAAAATCACTGAAATTAAAGGAGAAAGTTATTTTGTAATTGTGGTAATGTAATATCTGGAGAATGTAAAAGACTCATAAAATTATAATATTTAATGGCCCTTTTTGTGGCACTTATTCTAAAATAAGGAGATGAGTTGGTACCAGTTTCAATATAAATGCTAATTTGTATTAACGTGCACTTAGTAAAGGAGATAACTTTGTTTTTCAGTTAAAAGTAAGGAATCCTGCCATATGGAATGTCACTTTCAAAATCTTAGCTTATAGGAAAATAAACCCCTTTTCCATGATTCTTTTTTCATTTCCTACAGTATCACTGGCGTGATCTGAATAATAGTACTGAGGTGATATTATTAATGTGGCTTTTTAAAATCAAACTAATTATATTTGCCTGAAAGAGCCACATTAGTGTGATTCTAGCTCCCTGGTGCCTTTTTGGAGCCCTGGAGACAGCCTAGTGAATAGGGCTGAAAATTCATTCTGTATTTGATTAAATGGAACAGACTCGTTGCGCCTTACCCCAGCAGGGGCTATGAGATCTCTTGATCCTCGAAGCGGCTCAGAGACCCTGGGAATTCCATTAGCGAGCACCTGAGGAATTTCTGCCCTGCAGTGCCTTTTTTTTGGTGGTAGTGGGGGGAGAGAGCGAGTAGTATAGCAGTGTTGATGGTGGGCGGAGGAGGCTGCATTGGAAGAATTCATATGTTGGCAGATCTAAAATCAAGGCATGACTTAACAGCTTAGCTTGTAAGAGAAAAGCCCAACCCAAAGGCACACTATTAGCCAAGACTTCTTATATTTAAAGTGGAACTGTGGTGTGTATTGGGCACTGAGATGAACTCATCCACACAATTTATTGAACCCGTCTGACTCGTTAGTTCTCAAACTGTAGACACAAATTGGAGGAAAACAAATATAAAAACATATACTTGCAAGCCTGGTGAGTTTCTAAAAACAATTTACAGGATGTCAGCTGTTTTACCTTGACTAATTGTTAATGATTTGGGGTTTTATTGCAGTCTTCCAAAGAGAGTAAATCTGTATGATTGTTTTCTTTTAACTTGTCACCACAAAAGTCAATTTAAAATAATTATATATTTTGATTTTTTTTTGTCCCAGGTCATTGTAGATATAAAATTATAATGCTAGAAGAACCTGAACTCACTCTTCATATCCTCTTTATTGTCTTAAAACTTTAAAATTGATACCTCAATATTATTTTTGCCTAATATGTTGCTTTCTCTGAAGTTAGTCTAGAGCAAAAAAGTGTAATTCTTAAAGAACCTTCTTTTGTACATTTTAAAATGTCTTGCGATTTCAAATAACTTGTATTTTTTATTTTTAAGATTTTTCTTGATTCAATTGCGTATTTTTATTAAAATAAAATCTTAGTAACTGGTCTTGAGTTTGAAATTAATGTTGGTTAATTGGTTGTTTTAGTTTTTTCTTGAGTGAGTGGGATTATATGGCTGGTGACTTAATGGAAGAACTTTCAGCCAGCCTTGAGCTAATACAGGCTGTTGTAGTATATTTGAGAGTTTATTTTTTGTCATTTTGACTAAAAGTAGAAATCTGAATTTAGGTGCAAACTTACAGCGCTTCCTGTAATTATCTCAGTAAGTAAATTTACATTATCACTAAAGAAATTTGTTAAAGTGTTGTTTTAACTTAACAAAAAATGTATTAACATAAAAAATAAATACTTCCCCCCCATATTCTGTCACATTGTCTTAACTTGAAAGGATTGGGAAGCTAATAAATCTGACCACATGTAGGACACCTTGTATTTCAGTTACCTACTTGAATTGTTCTGTGCCAGCAATAATATAGCTACTTTATTACATTTTACATAATGAAGTTCCTAGAAACTAGTTGTACAAGAGTAACATATTGAATGCATAGTCTTAAGATGTCAGTTTGGTTAGAATTTTGACTAGGTGTCTAATTTTGTAAATGCACAATTCCAATATGTATACAGGTTAAAGACTGCAAAACTCACTATTATATGTAAAGATTTTATTCACTTTACAGCCATCTGTAATTAGGATTACCTGGTAGCTAGATGCACTCTTTTTTTCACATTTGGTGGTTTATTGACAGATGTTTTCATTTCATGATCTTGAACAAAATAGGTCATTCTGTGACATCTATACCTCTTAAAATAAAGTTGCACTTTGGAGAGCTTAGCTGACAGTTTGACAGAGTCATTTTGTGTGAAGTAAACTGAACAACAAAGTGGTGCCATGCTGTCTATAAAAAAAAAAAAAAAAAGAGAGAGAAGTCTTTAGGAACAGGGTGTGCTTTTGTATTAGACAATTTAGTTGCTGATGGCAACAATCCTTTTCTTAACATTGCTGTAGTATTCTAAAGATGTTCAGATCTTGAATATCATTATTTAAACATTTCATGGCATGAATTTACTTCAGGTTGCTAAACTTAATAGTACATGTCATAACTGTAAAAAGGGTGTTTTTGTTGTACCAAGCTAAAACTGTGCTACAATTTGACTGCATATGTACTCTTCAGTAGTCTAATTACTTAAAATCCAGTGCGGGGGGGGGACGGACGTTAGTGGGTTTTTTGTTATAAGAATTAGCTGTAGTTACCACCTGGACAGGTTCAAGACAGGACACACCCACAAACTTCCACATCACTAGAAGTCTGTTTTTCCACATTAGGGGGGAAATAAAAAAGGACACTGCCACCTCGTTGAGTCCATATCATTTCAGTAAGAACCCCTCCTTAAAATTGTGAAGTGACATAACTAACAGAAGTTTGTGTCATTGTTAATGTTTAAAATTGTTTGTTTAGTAATTTAAAGCTGGAGTTGGAAGTGGCAATACAAGATAGAGCTCATTAGCTTAAATAGCAGAAGAATAAAAATAAGAAATGATAGTCAAATTAAGAAATGGGTTTTCAAAAGGGGAACCGTCTCAGAAAATGAAGAACTGTAGGTCTTTCTAAGATAAATACCGTTTTTGATACTTGGATTACCATATGATCTGAATTTTTATAAGCACATATTTAACCACTTATTTACTATTAAATGTGCCTGCATTAGAGGCAACATACACATTGTGCATTGTCACTGAACCAGGTACATCATATTGAAATGCTGATGCTGGAATTTCCCATGTTAGTGGGGGGACAACAGCAGAACTCAGTTGTTTAACATCTTACAGATGCTGAAAAGTAACTAATAGTTTGCAGTTCTTACTTTTGTTTGGAGTTCCCCCTGAAAAACATGAAAATAAAACTTGTTTTCTCATATTTTTGTTCTCATTTTGCAGACATTGGCTTTTTTTGCCTTTTCTCCTTTTATGTTTCTTGTAGAAGCTAAGATGCCTCTATTTTGTTTACTACTTTGTTTGTGTACCAGCGTTTTTGATGCTTATCATGCAGTTCTGGGAACAGTGTAATAGCTGCTGTGTACTCCCTCTGCTGGCCAGCTGTCAAGCTCTGCACAGTGCTGAATGAAATCTGATGTAGGACACTATAGAAACAACAGAGGGTCCTGTGGCACTTTTAAGACTAACAGAAGTATTGGGAGCATAAGCTTTCATCTTACCCACGAAAGCTTATGCTCCCAATACTTCTGTTAGTCTTAAAGGTGCCACAGGACCCTCTGTTGCTTTTTACAGATTCAGACTAACACGGCTACCCCTCTGACTATAGAAACAGTGGCTGCTGATTTATATTTCTTTATACATTTTTGTCTAGGTCTGAATATAAAAAAACCCACCTGATTTTTCTGGAATGAAAATATGATTCTAAAAGATGATTCTCATCTTGGGCCTAAATTGTTTGCCATTATCTCAAGCTTTGTTTTAAATGCATAAAATCAGTTAAACTCCTACTTTGATTCACCTTGTTGCACCAGGGTACAACAAGACATAATTGTAATACAAGTTCAAGTAATGTCATCATCCAAAGATCTTAGCTGTTAAGCCTTAAAACATCCCCCCTACATGTTATGATCTCCATTTCACAGACAGGGAAAAAGGCAGGGCAAAAAGATTATGATTCACCTGCATTAATGCAGCAAAGGTAGCAGGACTGGGAATAGAACTCATGTAGTCTGGCTCTTAAATCCTGCTCTGTCTAGATATCTCTAACTATTAGACTAGAACTCCCTTGTCTAATAAGATCATTTGTTATACTAAGACCCATGAAATGACTGCAACAGCCACTTGAGAGTTTCTGAATTTTCTTTTGTATTTTTTCTGACCTTTAATATTGTTTTAGCAGTCCGTTTTTTAATGGTAGCATCTGAAAACAAAGGAAACAAGCTAATTGGGAAGTGTACAGAATGAGTGTAATCAGTGAATAGAACTGTCCTCTCCTAAGATAACACCTGATGCAATTAAGGTCTGTGAGCGCAGGAAAAGTCATGTGATCCTGGTTAAACTAATTGAAAATGAATTGTTAAAATGTCTTCTCTCTCATTGCTCAATTATATTTTGATCCTCTAAAGAGAGCTAGTTAATCTATAGATATATTCAGTCATATCAGCACTAGCTGCTTTTATGCTCTCCAATGTTCCATTCGTTTGACTGGAAAACTACTTTAAATGGCCAGTCTGGAGAGCAATGAATCAAAACAGGCACTGACATTTCTAAATGAGTTTCTGAGTACAATTTATATGCACATAAACTTATATATTCTTTCAAGCAAGTCCACTGGTTCTAACAGTGGTTTTCTGGCCTGCACTGCTGCAAGACATATTTGTTGGTTCCAGTTGCAAGTTCAGCATTTCCCACTGAAGAGCCCATCAGTTCTGTCTGCCTCCAAGTCAGCAAGGAGCTACAGAGACTGGTTCTGAGGAGCACAGGACTTAATTTAAAAATAAAAATTGGGAAAAGGTCTTTCAATTGATCAGTCTAAATTATTGGAGGACGCACTCCAAAAAAATCCTATTTGGGACAAGGCAGGTTTTCTGAGGTGGGCTCTCCATCATGCATGGTTAGACCCCACTTTGTTGTTATGGACCTAATGCCCAAGAAGCCCAGGAGAAAAAATGTTCCTATGCTGTAACCAGTAGAGGGGGAACTATGCCTGTCCCATTACTAACAGCCGGGTTCCATAGTGGAGAATAAAACATCTTTTCAAGTGTGCACCCTCCCCCTGGTCCATCAGTCAACAAAGGACAGGTGAGCAGCAGCCTCTCGCTCTCTCTCTCTCTTGAAAAGTGAAAACATGGCATCCAGCTGCCTGTGGGCAAGCTGAATGTAGCCCTAGCCAAAGTTCCCCAAATGGCTTGGCAACTGCAGGAGTTATTCATCAGAGGCCATTTACATCCTCCTGAATTAGCCCAGACAAGTAGAGCCTTGTCTACAAGATCTCCTATGGAGAGAGCCAGCAAAGTCCCAGATGGCCTCCAGCCTCCTCAGTCCCAGTTTAAGAAGGAGTAAGTCTCAAATTAAGGACCCATTCCTGTAATTGTAATGTGCTGCTCAGAGTAACTGGGAGCCATCTAGATGTTGGTGGATGGGTTTATTCATCCTATGTCACAAATTTATGCACATAGTCTTTAATCCAGATCGCAGTCTGTTCCACCATATGCATATCTGGGCTGAAAGGATGTTACCAGTGGCTCTTCTTGCAAGACTTCACCCAGTAAAACAAAAGAGGGACAATGAGGTAAGGGCAGCCCAAGCTTAGGGAATCCCTTAAACTGAAAAGAAAGATCCTTCCTGAAGTCCCTGACCAACAGACCCCACTCCCTCAGAGGACAGATATCTCTTGGGATAATGAACCTCCAGTCTACGAGGTGCAGTGAGTCATGACACGCTGCGAAAGAAACTTAAGAAGAAACTTCATTCTCCTCCTTTTGATTCCTAAGTCTTCCATTCTCATTCTTCTGACCTGAGTGAGCCTAGATTTTCCAAATCTAAAGCTGTTGGAATTAAGAGAAGTGGTAGTCATGGGTTTTTTTTAACCTCCTCTTGTTTATTAAGAGTTGATGGAACAGGCCAAGTGAATGGGGTAAAAACAGATTGGAGTTCTACATTAGGACCCTCAGACATTCGACTTGCTCGAGATCTCTTCAAAGGGCATACTAATCCACTTCTCTCAATGAACTGTTTACCAAAAGCAAGTGGGTATAAGAGACTGAGAAATGAATATAGATAAGTATTAAACAAATACTCCAGAAACTCGCTTCTCTGATAATCAGTGCTACGGCCGGCTGTGGAAAAAGTTTGCAGTATTTCATCTGTATAGAGCCAGAGAAAGAAGCTGTAAGAGAGGAGGAACAGGGCTCATGTCTTTATGCTATGCTACTTTGGTTCCAGATAGATCCAGAGGGTAACCAGAAGTTTCCTCAATTTTGAAAAGGTTTGGGTTCAAGAGGGAGACCCTACAATCTACTGTGGTCACAACAGTGCCTGGCTGCACAAACTCCTCATGCCTGTTCAACTTCTCCTATGGCACAGCCAATACTGGTTCTGATCTTCTATGTCTTTCCACAGCAGTGATGGTGTTCACAAAAACATTAGAAGTACTGGTAGTAAGCTGTAAGCCTTTAGGTAAAGAGGAATCCAAACACATCCATTTCTTGCCAACCTCCTAATCTGAATCCCAGCCTTCACAAATCAGAAACACGTGACTGGAACACTAAATTTTCTATAGCAACATAGATTATTAATCAAGAGAAGTCAAGATGATGCCCTCTCCAAGGATGCTTTACTTACGGGTATGGGTATACACTGAGTTTCACAAGGAATTCACCTCAGGAACGGCAGCCGCAGATTTTCAGCCATTAAGGAAGTGAACCGTTCAAACAGTCACGATATGTAGTTTGTTAAGCTTCCTAGGCATTTAGTCACTGGATTGTGGATGGACTAGAATAGTGATTTTGGGTACCAAGTAGGCCAGATCTGTCCATCCAGCCCTCTAATACTTAGATCCCTTCCACACAGTGACTGTTTGTTGTCATCACAGCACATGCAGTATTCTTCATCAATATGATGCAGAGTAGGATATATTCAGTTTGGGGAGTTAGTCGCACAGTTCTAACAATGGAATTAATATAACTAATTTTACTGTCCTATGAAGTAACTGTTTGGGGCACTCTTAAAGCGATGTGGTGGGAGGGTCCCCAAGCATGAAAGTCTACACCATAGTTAAACAGCCCCTTAGCGGGAACCCAAGTCAACTGGCATGAGCCAGCCATGGGTGTCTAATTGCTGTGTTGAAATACCCCAACTTTGTTGTGATATGCTAGCTGGCAAGAACACATACAAGGGTTCTGACTTCTCAACCCCCCTTGAAGAGCAGGGAGTTTTGTCAGTTTGAATTTCTCCAGGCTTATAAGAATCTGCATTTTTAATTGAGCCACTCAGGTGAGCAGCTAGAATGTTAAGTGCTAATTACAAGTTTTATCTTGGAGGATATTACCCTCTTTCCCTCAAGTGACAAATATGAGACCTTCTAAACACACTGCTCATTTCTGGGTGAGGTGGTCATATTTTGGTCCTATAGAGACAAAGTAGGTGAGGCAATATCTTTGATTGGACCATCTTCTGTTGGTGAGAGAGAGAAGCTTTTGAGCTTTCTTCAGACCTGAGAAGGAGCTCTGTGTACGATCAAAAGCTTGTCTCTCTCACCAACAGAAGAAGTTGGTCCAATCAAAGATATTACCTCACTCACCTTGTCTCTTTAATGTCCTGGGACCGACATGGCTACAGCAACACTGTGTACACTATTTTGGTCCTGTCAAATGTGTATAATCCCTCAATTGTGAGTGTAAAAAAAAAAAAAAAATATTCCATAAATAGTACACAGCACTGCAGATTAAGTTTCATTACCTAATCACACCATTGTAGGCAAACTAAGATTAATTGCTTTTTTTTCTCTCCTGGAGAAGATGCACCTCCCAGAGGCTTCCTATACTCTTTCATTTTGCATAGGATAATACTGCTGTATGTTTACAAGGTAAAATATAAGCCCAATTTAGGGTTACCATATTTTGAGTGTCCAAAAAGAGGACACTCCACGGGGCCCCGCACCCAGCCCCGCCCCCGCCACCGCCCCAACTCCACCCCTTCCCCAAAGTCCCCGCCCCAACTCTGCCCCCTCCCCTGCTTCCTGCGAACATTTGAAGCAGGCAGCAGGTAAGCTGAGGGGGTGGGGGGAGGTGGCGAGGCCCAGTCTGGCCCCCTCCGGCGGCCGGCCCCGGCCCCAGCCTGGCTCGGCCCAGCACCCCCGGCCCAGCACCCCCGGCCCGGCACGCCCCCCGGCCGCCCGGCCCCGGCCCGTGAGTGTGTCTAGTGCCCAGAGTTAAGTGTCTTGAACTTCTTTAGCATTATAAACCAGTGATACTCAGATCTCAGTGGTTCAAGAGCAAATTAGGGACCAGCATTACCCAAAAGAGCCACAGCACTGTGAATTCTCTCTCTCTCTTTCTATTGTCACAGCAAAATGATTCACCAAGTATTCTGCAATTGGTTAATAGCATAGTAAAAGCATCCTGATTGGTTAATAACTTAGATTGGTTAATAATTATATCACACTGTTTCAATATTGTGCTTCAAAGAGCTGCAGGAGATACATTAAAGAGCCACTTTTGGCTCCCACGCCACAGTCTGAGTATCACTGTTATAAAGACAGACTAGGATTGAAGGAGCTGAATTGATGAATTTTGCAAGTACTAGAAGGTTTTGATATTAACTTTATAAATTCGGGACATCTGATTTGTGTTTTTTTTTTAAAAAAAGCGAGCACGTTTTGGATTTATTTCCTGTTCTTTGAAGTTACCTTGTATCCTATCTTGTACATTTATCAGTACAGTTTAAGCTGGATGTGTCAGGAGGAAATAGTGTGAAGTAAATTTATTTTATAAACATAAACAATGTATCTGCATTTGAAATTCCAAACTAAAACTAGTTTGTCATTGTTTATATTAAAAGCATACACTACAGTACAAAATCTTAAAATTGCTATGGAAACTAATCTAATAAGCAAAATAAGTTCAGTTGAAGTTTGAAAGTTTTGAGGTTTATCACCTGTTTGCTTACAAAGTCTGAGATAGGGAACTAATGTGTAAATGTACAATTTAAGGCCCCTCCTACTCAACAAGATGGGTTGCAGAAAACTATAACGGGCAGAGTTCTTCTCCCAGCCAGAAGTGTTTTTTACTCTAGTTTGTTTACTCTAGAGATGTATACATTGCAGAAGGCAAATGTTGCTTATCTGGGTTTGGGGAAGTGTTCAATTAGGATGGGGAAGTGTTCAATTAATATCAGGTCAGGCACCTCTGTGTGACTGAGCCTTGTCTGTAAGCTTTCTTTAAAAGTGAAAATAAACGCTAACAAAAGTGAACATTCACTGTCCTTGATTGGCAAGTTTAAACACAGATCAGAATAGTGATGCTACTTAATCTTGTTATTCACAGTAGCTGATTGCTATGCATGTAGGATGGAATTCACCCCAGTAGAGGGCCTGTGTAAGGCCCTCTGTGCCACTTGAGCCCTGTATTAAATGTTTAAGTGGAGCTTAAATAATGTGAAGGTTTTTGGACTCTTTACCCTATTTTGTGATCATGTTCCGACAATATTTAAATAGCTCTGTTGCAACAAAATGTAACATTCAACTGAGGACTCATTGAAATTTGTTAAAAGATTTATGTAAGCATTTCTAAAGCACGTAGCATTGTAGGGTAAGACCTGTGCATAAATCATAGAAACCGTGAGAAGTGTGTGGAGGGACAATTAATATACCGTGCTCTTGATTTCATTCTGTCTTTAGTATGTTACTACATTTTCTTCTGCTCTGGTACTTCAGGCAATGCAGTGGCAAATAAGTAAGTTTGTAGTGCAACTTGAAGATGGTGCAGATGAGATTTATCCCAGTCTGCTTTGGGAAAGGGTCTTCCAGCCCCATGGGCCTGCTAGTCTTGTTTTGGTTCCCTCAAGTTCTATACCTAGTTCCCTCAGGTTCTATATTGTCCATGTCTGTATGGATAAAAGAGGTGCACTTTTCAATCAGGTAGCTTGGTCATGTTGTGGTTGTGTTTGAACTTTGTTGTGTTGTTTATGACAAGTTTCATGGCTCATGTGAGTCATGCAAGGAAATTTAGTCTGTGTGATAGTGGATCTGTTCTATTGAGGGATTTACGGATCAATTCTGCACTCTTGGCTGGGTGGCTATGTTATGAATTACCTTTAATTTCCTTATGACTCTTCTCTAGGCCCTAGTAGAGTGAGTTTAATATTATTTCTGCCCCAGTCAGGATTGGGGCCCATTGAATTAGGTGTTGTACAAGGAAATAGTCCCTTCCTCAAAATGCTTAGAATCTGATTTTGAAACCAGGCACAGCATTTGAGCGTAGGAGGGAAGGGGAAGAATGAGAGTAACGAGAACAAAATCACAGTTAGCTGTTGTACAACTTGATGATAATCATTGGAACGCTATAAAAGTCAGTAAATAAAATCTGTTGTTCCCAACTGCCACTCCTCCTTGCCATCATTGGTTAGCTGATTTCTTGTAAATATCACAGCAAAAGTAGGTCTTGAGGATGGATTTGCAGAAGGACAGTATATTGGCCTTACAGATTACAATAGTTGAGCAAGGAGACCAGCGTATGGACTGCTGTGACCAGGTGATTGTCTGAGAGGGCAGACACTGGAAGATGGCACTTTTGGTGACTAGTGCTATTAAGTTGTCTAGGGCCAGAAAGAGCCCAGCAAAATCTCTAACTACATGCTATCTTAACTGCTTTTGGGATTTAATCTTAGTTTTCTAAGTCTTCATCTTTAATAATTTTCTAGTTAATGCATTACAAAGAGAACATACGCTTTTGTACAAAAGTATGGCTCCATCTGGAACACCGTGTTCAGTTTTGGTTGCCTCATCTAGAATTAGGTTGAAAATGTTAAAGGCATACCAAGACTCAGTGCATGTGCCAAGAAATTGAAAAAAGGAAGATTGTTTAGCCCAGTAAGGAGAGTTGATTGAGGTGTTCAGAATTATGAAGGGAGTAGTCAAAACTGGTCAGATGTTCCCTTTTTTGATGTAGCATTTAGTCAACTTGTGGAATCCACTGCCATTGTATGTAAACTGAAATCCTATATAGACTACAGCGCACAAGCTTTGCTTTCTGGTTCAAGGGAGCCTCCCATCCCCTGCAGCCATGAGTTTGTGTTCCTAATTGCCCATGATGTAAGACAGCAATAGATTGGGTTGCTGTAAATTCTGGCTGCAGGTATGGATTTAATAGACTAGTTGTACTTCCCTTTAAGGGATCACAGGTAAAATGGATCACTACAAGTTGCAACAGAATGAATCAGACTTGATGATAAACTGGTTTAAAACACCTTTTGCCTACATTTTACAGAACTGCAGGGGTTGTTGGAGGATGCCAGTGGAAGTGTGGGATTACTTTCTGAAGTTGTGGCAAATTAACTGAGTTTCTTTCTTTAATAGCTCTTTTGTAGCAGGGTTCAGCCACAGAGGGGTGTATTTTTTTCATTAAATTCAAACTTGAGGTAGATGGCTTCCAAGTGCAGGAAGTAAAACTGGTGGAGCCAGATCCTCAGCTAATATAAATTAGCATAGTTCCATTGTCTGAGGGTCTATTTTTCCTGGTGCTTACAGCAAAGTGATCATTCCAGTCTTTTTCCCATTTTTTTTTTCTTACTTCGTTAGTCCAGGTAAGTGATCTGCCAAAGTATAAACAAGCGTGAACCATCTTGGTGTGTTAAATATGTACTCTGCATTAAAAACATTATACTTGTAGGTAGGTTTGAAAAGTTTGCCATACAGTGTGTGTATTTAGTCTGCATAGTTAAGTTTGTGGGTGTTAGCTACTTTGGAGTATCTAGCTGAGCTGTGAAAATATGTAGTATTGTTCTTGTCTGGATCTTCTTGTGTCAATTGAGAACTTTGTGTGTTACTTTAATTTCATGCTAGTAAGTCCACCTCGAAATTGCAATAGTTTGGGGAGCTCGGGAGACTACGTATTATTAAATACACCATCATAAATGTACATGATGCTTTACAGACTAAGATCTGACCCCAGCTCCAAAGAGGTGCCAATGTAAGGGTCTGGTCAGTAGTTCAAGAAGGGGAGGGGATTACTGATGAGGAAATGGAAGCATTCCTAGAAACGATATTTTAAGGCGTGATTAAGAGAAGGGGTGGCAGGCAAGAAGTCTACCCCAAGCCTAGGGACAGCATTATAGGCACAAAAGCAAGAATGGAGAACCATTAAGATTTTATTAACAGACAGGTATGTGAGATCAATATTATGTAAGGCTCTGAAGAAGGGAAAGCAAAGAGCTAGAACTTTGAATTTACTCACTCTACAATTATTCTGATGGAGCCATTAGTCTGTAGTCTGCTTAGTCTGACGGCTTCATCAGAACCATTGTGGTCTGAATAAGTCATTTTTTTGCACATTTCTGTTTTATAAACCACATTTAAATAAATAGGCTTAGTTCAGGGATTTAAAAAATACTTGCAACCCAGAAATACTGTATGTTAATACTAGTGGTTAATCCCTAACTTTCTCTTGAGGCTGGAAAGTTGGGAAATCTGAGATCAGTTCATGATGCTGTGAACCACATATGCTGCTTTAGCAAGGCACAAGGGGACTTGGTGTCACAGTTGCAAACAAAACTAGCCTAAGTTGTGCATATTGTATGTTACTTATGAAAAATCCTGTGGTGCTCCTGTAATTTCCTAGCTTTTATACTTTCCATAGATACTGCTGATGTTCTAGAGTAGCTACTTGAATGTAGATATCTAGTGTGAATGCTTCTAGGCAAGAGGGCATATGTATGGGCCAGTAGAGGAATATATTCTTTCAGTTACAGGCTCAGAGATAACTTATCTAACTTTGGATACTGTAGAATTCCTCAAAGCACTAAGGGTACGTCCAGACTACCCGCCGTATCGGCAGGTAGCGATCGATTTATCGGGGATCGATATATCGAGTCTCGTTAAGATGCAATATATCGATCCCCAAACGCGCTCCCCGTCGACTCTGGAACTCCACCGGAGCGAGCAGCAGTAGTGGAGTCGACGGGGGAGCCGCGGCCGTTGATCCCATGCCATGACGACCCAAGGTAAATCGATTTAAGATACTTCGACTTCAGCTACGCTATTCACGTAGATCGATTTCCCCCCCCCCCCCAGTGTAGACCAGCCCTAAGATTAATATGTTAGTAAGAGTCCAGAGGAAATTCCAGTGGCGTGGTTCTCACAACTTAATTCTGCCTATGTGAGTGAATGGCAGTTGGGTCTTTGATTACCCAACATGTAATGCTGCACAGATGCATCTGAAGTACAAAAATCTGTGGATTCCTTAATGTGTTACATGACAGTGTTCTGCTCTGTGGTGTTTGCTGTGTGATAAAGGCCTCTCTCTCTAGGTGTAAACTCAGACCTTGCCCCATTGTAACGTCATTCAGTTTGACTGAACTATGAGCCCATATTGGTGTGTGTTCACATCAGGAAGAAGGAAAGCAATATACTGCACATGCACAGTACACAAGCTGTTAAATGCTCATAACTCTGTTTCAGAACCAGTTTCTTCAGACAAGGCCAAGCATGCATTTTTCAATCAAGACCATATGTGGCCAAATTTGAAGTTTTGAAACAAAGATGTTTGAGTTATCAGAGTGCAAAATAAGCATCTGAAAAACTTTAACAGCTGAAAAAATCCTGCTGCCCACCTACTGTATCACTCAAACAGATGAATGGATTTGATTCAGACTTTATAACAGAACTCACCTATGAGCTGACACTAAGCGTGACACGCTTCAGGCCTAAATGTAAAATTTTAAAGGATGTCTGATAAGCAATTGAAAATAAGGAGTGTCCTGGGGAAAGATACGGTCTCAGGGAACCAGGCCCCAAAACATTAATTTCATCAAACAAAATAGCACCTATTTGTAACTCTACGTTTCTTGACATTGATTAAATACTCATACAACATTGTACAGTATAAGAAAAGGTTTAGGTTGGATACTAGGAAAAACTTTTTCACTAGGAGGGTGGTGAAGCACTGGAATGGATTACCTAGGGAGGTGGTGGAATCTCCTTCCTTAGAGGTTTTTAAGGTCAGGCTTGACAAAGCGCTGGCTGGGATGATTTAGTTGGGGATTGATCCTGCTTTGAGCAGGGGGTTGGACTAGATGACCTCCTGAGGTCCCTTCCAACCCTGATATTCTATGATAGTATGATTCTATTCTATGAAAATAGCCCAGTCAGTTTTAGCCTCACAACAAATTCTGTCCATAAACATTAGTACAATAAACAGATGAATCTTGCATTGGCTCTGAAGGCCAAGAGATTCGGCTCTATTGGACTAAGTTGAGGAGCGAATCCTGAAGTTGAGCAGCCCTTTGGAAGCTCCATCCGGTTTAAACCAAGTACGCTCAAGTACTGCCATAGTCAGCAATGGTATGGGGCGTCTCATGTTACGTAGCACTTCTTTGGTCAAAAACACCACCTTAAGTCCTATTCAAGCCAACTGGTAGCCAATGCTGTCAGTATACAACTTCACTTAATAAGCGCACAGCCACATTTTGTGCTAACTTCAGTTTCTAGTGACAAGCAAAAGATGATCTATTTGAAGGTGTGCCCAAAGAAGAACCACAGCAGAGATCAGGGCACCATTGTGCTAGTGACTGCACAAGCATAGTGGGAGGTAGTCCTGTCCCAAAGGTTAGGGGAAAGTAACATGTTTGCTATATTTGCAATGTGCTGGTTTGCAAATATCCTGTTTGAGAGGGGAGAGGCCTGGGGGGGGGGGAAGGGGGGCTTGGGGATATTTAAGAGAAGAAGGTAAAGGTTATAGGGGAGGGAGAAGAGATGTAGGGAAGAAGCCAAAAATTGTGACCTGAAGTATTTTTGAAGAAATAAAAATTGTTCTGAAAGTTCATTGCAGACACTTTACTATTTAATCTGAAATAGAGTGTAAACATCAGCCCATAGCATGCATGTGGATTCCATGGAAGAGGTGAGAGAGAACTGAATTGGCATTTATGCTATTGACTCTTTTGAAGCTGCCGTCAGTAGACATTCTAACTTAATGTTCGCAGTTTAAAGTCCGAAACACAGTCCTTAATACTTATATACTGATTACAGGATGGAAATGATAGCATTATCAATGATACAAAAAAGGCAGAAGTGACCAATAAATATTTCTGTTATATGTTTGTGGGGGAAAAACAGATGATGTAATATATAACACTCTTTCCATTCCACAAACCTCTCTAGAGGATGTTAAACAGCAGCCATTAAAGTCAGATATTTTTAAATCAGCAGGTCCAGGTAACTTGCACCCAAGAGTTTTAAAAGAGCTGGCAGAGGAGGTTGCTGGACCAATGATGTTTATTTTCAGTAAGAATTGGCACATTGGGAAGCTCCAGAAAACTGGAAGAAAGCTGATGATGTGACAATATTTTAAAAGGGTAAATGGGGTGTGTGACCAGGGCCCCAAGGGAGCCAACTGAGGTCACTCAATTAGGGTGAGCTGCATAGAATGGGGCAGACAATCCCCAAAGCTGTAGATATTCTGATACTTAGATTTACCAAAACAGCACAAAACAGCTTCTATAATACCTTACTGGTTACCCAGAAGCCAACAACACAGTTCCCTTAAAACAACCCAGCTGTGGATTACTGAAAATCTTATTCATCATATAAAAAAGTTCTACCAATTCAAAAGGATTGGACACATTACCTCCCAGGTTAATGAATATTCCAGATCTTACCCAAGTACACGCTTACAGCCAATCCTTATTAACTAAACTAAAATTTATTAAAAAAGAAAAGAGAGTATTGGTTAAAAGATCAGTATACATACAAACATGAGTACGGTTCTTGAGATTCAGATTCATAGCAGAGATGGTGAGCTTTGTAGTTGCAAAGAGTTATTTCAGAATTAGTTTATAGGTTCTAGTCCAATGTTTATATTCAGGCTGATTCCAGGTTAGGACTGGAGATCTCAGCCTTTTGGCTTAAGCTTCCCCTGCATGAGGCATCAAGCAGATCTGAGATGAAAAAGAATCAGGACCCAAGGGTCTTTTATACAGTACCAGGCCTTCCTTGACAGGTCAGAGTCCTTAGGCGAACAATAGGCAATCAGGGCGACTTTGAAGTAGGTATGTTTCGTAAGCATCGCCGGTAATTAGCTACATAAATTAACATAAGGCAATTTATCCATTAGGCAGTCTATCACAAACTTTAAAGAGACATATGAACAATGACATTATTTCACCCAAGATTCATCTAAATGTTAATATTCCCTTTTGATCTTTGAATTAACAGCTATAGTGACAGACAGGAACTGTCTGTTTACATGGCTAACATTTAACAAGATATAAGTATACACATACAATTAGTATCACCTCTAATTTCTAACAATATAGGTTTGCATTTCCAAGTTCTAGCCTATCTACCATGGAATGGTCCTAATTACCTTTTATATATTTTTCTAACATGTCTCTCTAATGGTTGACTCTGGTCATTTATCCTGCAGGATGCTTAACCCCTTTTGGCCATGCGTCACACTTTGTATAAGGTTTGTTGCAATTATAGAACAGTGGTAGCAACAATGATTTTGCATGGTCATACTCTAATCAGATAACATCACAGGGTGACCTGGGTAATTATAGGTCTCTCACTCTGACATCAATTTCAGGCAAGATAATGGAGCAGTTGATATGGGATTGCTCAATAAAGAATTAAAGGAGGCTAATATAATTAATGCAAATTTAATTGTGGTTTTGGAAAACAGATGTCAAACTAACCTGATATATTTTTTTTTAAATGAGGTTAAATTTGGTTGATAAAGGTAATAGTGTTGATGTAATATACTTACATTTCTGTAAGGCATTTGACTTGGTACCAGCATGACATTTTGATTAGAAAACTAAAGTGATATAAACTTAACATGGCACACATTAAGTGGATTAAAAGCTGGCTACCAGGTTTAAAAATGTAACTGTACACAGGGAATTGCCATCAAGCAGGTGTGTTTCCAATGGGGTTCCTCAGGGATCAGTTCTTGGCCGTAAGCTATTTAACATTTTTAGTAATGACCTGGAAGAAAACATAAAATCCTCACTGATAAAGTTTGCAGATGACACTCAAATAGCAAGAAAATTAATGTTGATTGTACAGTATCTATTCTTTAACAGACAAACTAATGTCCTCTATAGAGGGAATGGCCACAGAATATAGGCTGTTTGATTCCTTTTCTGATCTTTTTGAAAGCTTTATTTAGTTTATTTGCATTTGAGGCTGAGTTTGTTACAGCTTTCTTTCCTTTGATTCCTGGAAGCTCTTTTGATTTAACACACGGTCCTATTCCTGAAACTGCATGCAAATATGTTGGTTTAGTATGCTGTTTTGCTTTGGTCTTTGTAGGGTTGGGCCACCTGTTGTCTTCCCCCCTCCCCTCCCATTTGATCTGTTTCTGAGTTATTCATTATGTTTCAAATGAAATGTCAGGGTCATCAATGACCTTGTGGTTTTCAATTTGGATCAGTTGTCTATTTGTTCATCCTGGACTTCTTGATATGCTTCAATTGTTATCATTTTGATTACCAAGGATTATAGCTGGTACATATGTGAGAAATTGCCCTATAGTTGTCAGTCATAGCTAGAAACAGGAGCCAGTTGGTGGTGAGTGATCAGTTGTTGTCACTAAATTTTGAAATGTGACATCCTTGAAGGTTCAGTCTTAACTCTTATGTTCAGTGTGTATTAATGAGGCATCTTGTTCAGGTAGTTTATAAACATGGTATAGATAGTGGCAGGTACTGTCAAGAGTCCATCATAATCCCACATATAGAACTTATTTGGCTTTCTTAACTTCATCTACCATGTGCAGTCATTATATCTACACTTTTGTCCAGAGCAACTATATGATCGTAACAGATTTTTATATATGTATATCTGTATCTGTCTGTATCGGTTCATTGATATAAACACTTGCAGAGTTTTGTTCTACACAAAAATTGCTACCAAATCTAGAACCGTCACTAGCAGCATGTTATCCATTCACAAGAATCTTCCTAAACTTTCCAGAAAAATGTATCTGGTTGCCACCATTTGCAAACTGACATTATGCCTCACTTATACACATCCATACAAAACCATGTGCAAACCTACATACAATGTTTGTGAAAGTCAGATCAGCCCTATATTAATAATTAAAACACAAACCTAATAAAAACATGGTTTG
This sequence comes from Terrapene triunguis, assembly GCF_002925995.2. NCBI lineage: Eukaryota > Metazoa > Chordata > Testudines > Emydidae > Terrapene > Terrapene triunguis. The sequence continues at coordinate 2,601,178 of NW_020664725.1, read as the reverse complement.
AGTTATGGCTCAGTATTTTCTTGGATAAGGGAACAGTTGGGGGCAAGGGAATGAGTTAAGGTCAAGAAGGAGAACTTGGGATGTTTGAGGGATATTTAATGCCTTAACTGCTTGCTTCATTTATTCCCCTCCCCCTTTGTTTTGTTTAGAAAAGTGTTTTTGTTAGGAATATATATTAGTTTCAGATATGAACTCATTCTGAAAGAATGTCATGACTTCAAATTGAAATAATTTTCCACTTGATCAATTTAATAGTTTTTTCAGTAATCTTGCCTGGTAGACAACCTATTTTCATTTGATTCTCAGGTCTGTTTACTGCTTTCATTCTTGGTTTGGAGGGTTACACGTGATTTTTCATAAAGCCACCCTTGAAAAATCTAACTAGAACAAATGTTGGATCTGCAAGATGGTTGGGCTGAGTTTGACCCCCCCACCCCCCCCCCCGAACCCTTGATGTGGTTTTATTATGCATAATCTCAAAATCCTGTCTTTCATAACTGCATAATTCTAATACAAATATTTAATTATGTTTTTTTTAAAACACATACACAAAGCCCTCCGTCCACATTTATGTAGATGCATGATTTCTTACCTACTTTGGTTTCTTGTGGTGCCTGCTTTGAAGGGAGTAGAACAGGAGCGCTTTAATTTTTTATGCAAGTTGTGACTACAGCAAAACTTTTCCTTTGAGCTCAAGCCCCTCTTCTGAGTGTAATTAGGAACACGTTGATTCTTATTGCAGCTGGCAGCCACACTATTGCCTTTTTCTGCTTGTGACCCCCATGGTCCTGATGACCTTTCCTGGGGTTAGTCGTGGGCCCTTTTCATTGTGATGGGCTAGAAGTGGCTCATGTGGAGTTGATTATTTCCTTGCTCGTCTGGCCTTTTTGGTGCCATAACTCCAAGTCACTTCCATTTTCTTCCTCTGCTTTTGGCTGACCACAGTGAAAGGAAATGCTTTTGCTGGCGACAGGATCAGTTTGCATGCATGGCTGACTCGATTGAGACCCTGAAGGACGAAGGGGGGGGAGGGTTATGAACACTGTAGGTGCTGCATTTTCTTGTTTAAAAGTTGGTGTGAAGTTTTGAGTGATTAAGCATTCATAAATATGCTTAAATAAGATTACATTTCCCTTTAAACAATCTCAGACCTTCCTATCAGCACTATACCTATCAACTGTGTTCTTAATGCACAGCAGCGCTGTTTTTACAGATGTATACTGTATGTTTCTGTAGTGAACATATGAGTTATGTGGTATGTGTGAGACTGCATCAGTGTCAATTACACATGACTGCTTCAAGAGATTTCATAACTACCAAAAAGAACCAAGAATAAACGCCAGGGGCCGGTAGTTAAAACTGATGGGCAGTATGCCAGTTGCTACTGGGCTTTTCACCGCCCCCCTCCCAACAAACAAATAAAAACTAGCAAAGTATGTGTGCCAGCTGCTATGAGCATTTTTGCCAGATCCCAGGAGGACAGCATGAAGACAGTCCAATGATCAAAGGCTTTGGTGATCACCGAGGAGTCAAAAGTTAAAGGAATGTCTGATTACTTTCTCTTAGAAAACTATAGGCTTCAGTACCTTTTTTTTTTTTTTAAAGGTTCTCAGTGTGAACTTTAATGATCCAACTCAGCTTGTGTGCACTATAACCACGGTACGTTAGTTAATTCTGGAGATTTTATTTGCCTTATTTGAAGAGCTTAAATTCAGTTTCTCTTTGAAATCGTCAGTCTACTGCATTGCTACAGTGAAGACTGTAGAGAACAAATTAAAATTAAAAAGACTTTTAAAAAAAAATACTGAAACTTGTGTGGTCTAGGAAAAACAGTACTTGATATGCTTTGGTGTCAGAGCCTATAAAATGTTTATGATATAGTAACATACTGAACTAAACATTTTTCAGAATGTGAAATGCCTTTGTTGGCAAAGATCTGAAATCCCTGGAATCTCAAAGCCAATGTATTCACAGGGAAAGGCGTTTCTGCTGTCATTTTTGCTGCCTTTAGCACAGCTGAGTAAAGTCGCCAAAGATAGAGGCTTTCCTTTGGCCGTAGGACAATACAGGGCACCGTTGTCTTTACAGAGAAGGCTATTTGTCAATTTTTAGAACTGGGGTGGGTAACCGGAGAGCTTTAACTTCACTTCCCCTCTGAGAGTTAAGAAGTAACGTAACCCTATACTGTGGGTGTCCCTAAATGTCTGACCATGAGAAGATGGGGCTGGATGACAAGGAATGGAATCACTTGATAAACTGCCCTATTCTGTTCACTCCCTCTGAAGCATCTGGCACCGGCCACTGTCGGAAGAGAGTATACTGGGCAAGATGGACCCTTGATAACTTTGGAGAAGAAAATAGGAACTTCTTCATAGTGAATATACTTTCCTTTTTCCTGCTCTCTCAGCACAGCTGAAAGGGTAGGTACAAAGCAGCACTTAAATGGGGAAGTACTTGTGTATACAATGGCTAAGCAGCGGAAGCTGTCTATTATTTAATGTTTATATTCATTTAGAGCCTCAACTGGTTTGGGACTTTGTTGTGCTAGTTACAGTACAAATGACAATCAAAGAGCTTTACAGTCCGAAAGACAAGACGTAAGAGGTGGATGAGGCCAACAAGGACAGGGAGGAGAGGATTAAAAAAAAAAGATGTTTTAGAATAGTAGGCTGTTACCATCAGGTACATTGTTATGCTGTTTAAAAGTTAGGCCTACTACCTTATGGTGGAAAAGATGTTTAATCATATCTAAAAGAATGTTTGTTACCCTTGGAAAGCTTGGAAGATTCCCAAGGGACGCATGAAATACCTCATAACTACTTTTATGCATTTAAAAGAGCCTAAATCCTGTCTTGTGAGGCTGCACACCAGTGTTGAGAGTTCATCACCGTTGGTGGGTTAAACTTTGCTCACTGGGCAAGACTAGAAAATTACTCCTGCTTCCATTTCAAAGTTAAATTACAATCTGAAATAATTCCAGTAGAGGAACAAGACCGAGAGACAACAGGCCAGTCAGCAGAATTTAGAACAAAAGTTTGCCCCAGATTACTTGGCATGTCATCTGTGCAGCAAAAGTGACTATTTTATCATCTTGGCAGAAAAGGCAATAAAACTTGGAAGAAATTCCCTATTAGCCCCAAGCCCATTCATTATAAGATACTTCTTTGCATTGAAGAGGAATATTCACTGTCTCTTAGTTCACTTCTGGTTTTCCTCTTAGATAGTCTTTAACTTCAGGTGAAATAGTAAAATACTTGTAAGCTTGACGTTTTGTGGCAAAGTAGGTGGATTACAGCAGCTGCCAGCACTACCCTGGTTTTATGCAGCTAATATCTATGGTGGTGCTTCATTTAGTGTGTGTTCCTTTGATACCATGAATAGCAGTATTGGACCATGAGAAGTGGTACAGCAGCTGTTAGGTCAGTCCAAATAAGCTCCTCGGGCTTTTCACCCTTGTATTCAGATCTGCATTTGTTCCGATTCTAGTCTCGATCCCACTTCTTGAGCCTATGACAGTCGCTCTGCATTGCACTATACCAGTCCCAGGAATTCCATTCCTTTGCCAGCAGATGGCACCACGTAGATAACGCTTCCAGAACTCTGATATAGAATCATAGAATATCAGGGTTGGAAGGGACCTCAGGAGGTCATCTAGTCCAATCCCCTGCTCAAAGCAGGACCAATCCCCAGAGAGATTTTTACCCCAGTTCCCTAAATGGCCGTCTTAAGGATTGAACTCACAACCCTGGATTTAGCAGGCCAATGCTCAAACCACTGAGCTATCCCTCCAGCATTGAGCCTCCTGGAAGTCTCCTTGGCATGGGGTCTCTTTAGAACTGTGAGGGAGCTCATCAGGATGTTCATACCTTCATCTCATGACAAGTGAGGCTCTGTAACTGGAATCATCTTTGTCAGTATTATGAATTTGATTAAATACCAGAGTGTTTTTCATTAGTATATCTCAAAGCTTTATACTGTATCTTACTCAGCTGCAAAACTTTAAGCACAGTTCAGTAAACTCCTGTTTATTCAGAACAATACTAGTGTTTCAACACTGAACGGAATTAACAGTTCTTTCTGACACTACTCACTACAAAGAAATTCTTCCTTTTCCTGGTTTTCATAGCAGTTGATGTACCAGTAGTACAGCTACTTTAGAGCTGGCAAGGTCAGATGCTGGACTAAAAACATTGGAAAATAAACTTCCCTCCGGAGAAGAGGTGCTTCATTGACTGTGGAAATCTAGGCCTCCCCCACACCACCTCTTTCTAGGACTGTACACCTCGCCCCTGGCCTGGAGGGAGCACCGCTAAGGGTGAAAAAAGTTCATTCTCTCTGCTCATTAAATCCTTGATCACCTCTTCTGAGACTCTCAACAAACCTGCCAGTTGTAAAGTGGACACCTGTCTGCCAGGAACTTAATTGGTGGTCTGTCTGTGACAGACGGACAATATCCACTAATTAGAGAGAGACAGTTGGGGGAGGTAATATCTTTTTTAGGACCAACTTCTGTTGGTGAAAGACAAGCTTTTGAGCTACACAGAGTTCATCTTCAGGTCTGGGAAATGTACTCAGAATGTTACAGCTAAATACAGAGTGGAAGAGATCATTTAGCATAAGCAAGTTAACACACATTCTAAGGTGTAGTGGCCTGTTACGACCCCTGCAGTCGTAAGACATAAAAGGGGGGTTAGTGGGTTACAGATTGTTGTAATCAGCCTTAAATCCAGTGTCTTTATTAAAACCATGGTTTTTAGTGTCTTGCAAAGTTATGAATTTAAGCTCCGGGCTTGTCTTTGGAAGCTGTTGTGCAGGTGTTCTTTGAGGACGAGGACTGAGAGGTCAGATGTGGCATGATCGTTTTGTGAAAAGTGCTCACGGGTGATATAGTATTTTTGAATTTTATCATTTTTCTGGGTGAGTTCATTCGTGACCATTTGGGACCAACACGGGCTACAACAGCACTGCAAATATCCTGAGCAGATCTTATGGAATTAAGATCACTTTTCTGAATTAAGTTATACCTTATAATTATGGTTAATACCTTTGGGGTGCATTGCATTAAAAATGCAGCTGTGTACATGTTGTTGTGGCATTGTTTGTACCTTCTGAAGTAGTACTTCCTCCGTTGTCAGACCCCTGGAAAGGTCCACATACTGGATTCTCCAGGAGCCCACATACAAAGAAAGGATTTTTGGGTAAATAGCCTGGTTTTAAACTGGCTCAGGGCCTTCTTCCTGATCCAGCAGGCAGACAGGATCCCTGGTCCACAGAGGGCCCCAGTCTTTAGAGCAGGGTTGGAAGGACTGGGCTTTTTCTGAGGCCTCATAAGCCTGGGTGCTTGTTCAGGGCTGAAGCTGCGGTGAGCTTAATCCTTTTGGGTGGGGGTTTGAAGGACTGCTTCTGCCACAGCCCATGTTAGGATTGGGGTGAACCCTGGTAAGCTTATTAGCATGTCCTCTTCATGGATCACCACCTTATAGTGGTAGAGAGGCTTGCGCTCTCTTGACCCCGAGAGTGATGTTGCCTGGAGTCATGTACTCCCTATGGTCACCCATGGCAGAATGGTCAAGGGCCAGGTTCCAGACCAAATGTGGTCCAAGAAGTCCCTAAGGACAGAGCAGACAGTGGATAACTACACAATGGAGGTGAAACTGTTGTGTAATGTTACAACGGCTATGAAGGTGGATGAAGGCTGCAGCAGATAGAGGATTTCCAATCGCCATGGTGTCCCGTCAAGGATAGTGTGGTGACTGTTGTGCACCAGTCTCCCAACTTTAAAAGAAGTCCTGCACAGGCATCTTCCAGTTTTGGGGAAAATAACATTTGCACAAGTCAAAATTCTGGTGGTGAGCGGCGAGTGGCGACGGGAGCAGGACAGTGAAATCCGGAAGTTCCTAGTCACAGACCGACACACAGGCAGTGGGTGTATGATACAGTCACCTTGCTCGAGGATTGAGGTGGGTCAAGCATCTCTGCAGCTGCACCCACGGCTGAGCAGTCCTTTTTAGGATCCACTCTGCTCACCCCACATGGGGAAGGGGTTAGAAAAGGTACCCTAAAAATAGTCTTGCCTCTGTTTTTCCTGGCTGGATAGCCATATCCAGCAGGATCACCACCTCAGCGGTCAAAACTGTAAGAAACTTTTCAACTTTGGAACTTGGAACGTACGTACCCTGATGGACAACTCAAACAGTGACCGACCAAAGCGACGTACAGCCATTATTGCTTGTGAATTGAGTCGGTTTAACATCGATATTGCTGCTTTGTCCGAAACTAGAAGAGCTGATGAAGGACAGGTGAGGGAGGAGAAAGGAGGATACACCTACTTCTGGAATGGAAAATCTATAGATGAACCCCGATTGCATGGAGTGGGCTTTGCTATAAAGAACAAGCTCATAAGGTGCCTCTCTGAGGTATCGGTTGGCATCAGTGAGTGGTTTATGACACGCCGATTGAGGCTCACCAAAAATCAACAGGCAACTATTGTGAGTGCCTATGCACCAACACTGGATGCCGATGAGAATGTAAAGGAAGATTTTTTTCAATGCACGTGTTGGACGAGACTCAGACCTGTGGAAAGGAATAATCGGGAAAGAAGGAGTTGGCAAAAGCAATTCAAATGGAATTCTGCTCCTGACCAAGTGTGCTGAATGTGAACTTCTTATTACTAACACTCTTTTCCGACAAAAGGAAAAATTCCAAACATTTTGGAGACACCCACAGTCAAAGCACTGGCATCTCCTCGACTACATCATAGTTTGTGCCCGCGATGGTAGTGACGTACTTCTCACAAGAGCAGTGACAAGTGCTGATGACTGTTGGACTGATCATCGTCTTATTCAATTCACAATAAAAATTAAGATCACTCCCAAATGGAGGCTGCAAAAGAAGCAGGTCAGGCGCAAGTTGAAGGTTCAAGATTTGAAGGACTCTATTAAGCATGACCACTTCCAAGCAGTCTTAGAAGAACAGCTCCCATCAGAGTTTCCAGAAGAAATTGAGGAACATTGGAGCCAGTTGAAAGCAGTAATCATCGATGCCAGTGAGGAAACCATAGGCTACCAAACCAGATGAAGAACAACAAGGCAGCAGGTCTTGATGGGATCCCCACTAAAACCTTTAAAAAACGGTGGACCAGAACTAATTTGGCAGCTTTACCTGCTTATCCTTAATATCTGGATAAAGGAGGAGATACCCAGTGAAATGAGGGATGCCCTGATTGTCACCCTCTTCAAGAAAGGTGATTAAGTGGATTATGGAAACTATCGTGGTATCTCCCTCCTAGCCATTGCAGGCAAATTTCTGGTGCGGATCCTTGCAACCCGCCTTCTGCCCCTGTCAGAAGAAATGTTACCGGAGTGTCAGAGTGGTTTCCGACCATGTCGTGGAGCTGTGGATATGATCTTCACAGCACAACAGCTGCAAGAAAAGTGTCGGGAACAAAACCAACCACCGTACATGGCTTTTATTGATCTAACTAAAGCCTTTGATTCAGTGAATCGCCATGCCCTCTGGACTGTACTTTCTAAGATTGGATGTCCTGATAAATACATCAATGTCCTAAAATTGCTTCATGATAACATGAAAGCGACTGTTTTGAGCAGCACTGCCTCCCAGAGTGAACCTTTCAAAGTACAAACAGGAGTCAAACAGGGCTGTATCATTGCTCCAACCATGTTTGCGGTTTTTATTGCCGTCATTCTTTACCTAATTGCTGGGAAGTTTACAGCTGGTGTAGAAATCATTTACAGAATGGATTGGAAGCTGTTCAGGCTTAGCAGGCTGAAAGCAAAGAGTAAGATTTCCATAACATCTATTGTGGAACTTCAGTATGCTGATGACAATGCAATCTTTGCCTACTCTGAGAAAGCTCTTCAAACTATCTTGAACATGTTTGCCAATGCTTACACATGTCTTGGTTTCACTCTTAATATCAAGAAGACTAAAGTGCTCTATCAGCCCTCTCCAAATGAGGTATTACATGCCCCGTCTATCAAAATCAATGGAGTGGCACTGGAGAATGTTGATCATTTCCTTCTACCTTGGAAGTCATCTTTCATCCAAGGCAGATATTGATGCAGAAATTCAACATCACCTGAGCTGTGCCAGTGTAGCTTTTTCTCATTTATGGCACAGGGTTTTTGAAGATCATAACATTCGAACAGACACCAAGCTTCTTGTTTATCAAGCCGTTATTCTCCCAACACTGTGGTATGGGTCCAAAACTTGGACAACCTATAGATACCACTTGAAAGTCCTTGAGAGGCACCATCATGTTGCCCTCGTAAGATTCTGAAGATCAAATGGGAAGACAGGTGCACCGATATTAGTGTTCTGGAAGAGGCAAAGACCGCCAGTATCAAGGCAATGATCATCCGTCAGCAATTCCGCGGGACTGGTCACGTTGTCCGGATGCCAGACCATCTCCTCCCAAAACAGGTCCTGTTCTCTCCGCTGAAAGAAGGGTACCGTAACGTGGGTGGACAACAGAAGCGTTATAAGGACTTGCTGAAGGACAACCTAAAAAAGTGTAATATTGACATTGACACTTGGGAGACACTTGCCCAGGATTGCTTAAAATGAAGTGAAGTCCTATGTGATGGTCCCCTGCAGTTTGTACTTGCTCGCCGACAAGCCGAAGAGGACAAGAGGCATGGGAGGAAGGAGAGGCTGGCTCCCAGTCATGGTCAACAGCCTCCTGCTGAGCCTGAAAACATCTGCCCTCATTGCAATAGAACTTGTGGTTCAAGGATTGGCCTTGTTAGCCACCTGAGGACCCATAACTCCCATGGAAGATGATCATACTCAGTACCGAGTGATCGCCCATCATCATTAGCATGTGTGTATGTTCCTTTCTTGTTTTTAATGTTCTCTCTCTAGTGCTATTCCTTAAGGATAAAAGAGGCTTGCATAGAAAGAGCTTTGTGGTATCTATAACTGGGGGCAGTCACACTCTAACCATCCCTGTTGAGAAAGGAGGCAGGTGTGTTTGGGCACTCTGCCTCTGTTGGGCATAACATAGAAGGCAGGGAACTGTGCAACCTGGGAATAGCCGGGTCAGAAGGGAGTGGGTCGTGGGTCTCCACCTAAGAGAGGTAACAGTCGGGGGAGTGGGAAGTCTGAAAGTGGGTGTGCTTGTGTGGCCACTGAGGGCAAATACATGTGCCGTTGCTCTGAATTGTGACACTGACCATTTCATGTAGGCCAGGGGTTCTCAACGTTTTTCTTTCTGAGCTCCCGTTCCCCCTGCTATAAAAACTCCATGGCCCACATGTGCCTCCACAACTAGTTTTCTGCATATAAAAGCCAGGGCCGGCGTTAGAGGGTAGCGAGCAGGGCAAATATGTGGGGCCACGGGGGCCCCGCGAAACTAAGCTGCAGGCTCCGCCTTCAGCCCCAGGTGGCAAGGCTCAGGGCCCTGGGCTTCAGCCCCATGCAGTGTGGCTTCGGCTTTCTACCCTGGGCTCCTGCAAGTCTAACACTGGCCCTGCTTGGCGGCCCCTCTGAAACCTGCTCGCAGACCCCCAGGAGGCCCCAGAGCCCTGGTTGAGAACCACTGATGTAGGCCATTGATCAATCATCAGCTGGAAAGTAATTAACCTAATACATTATAAAAGCATTTTTCTTTGTTGATATTTACGAGACATAAGTACAGTAAAAGGAAAGCTTTAATACATGGCACTGCGGCCTTTATTCTCTAGACATTGTTCAACTTAAATGTTCCACTTACTTAGGTGTTCTTTGGGTAACAAAGTAGAAAAATGACAAAAGAGCTGAGCAGATGCCAATATTTAGATACCAATTTTTGCAACATCAATGTCTTTTCTTAAAACTGAATTTGAAACAGGTGCCTAAACACTAATATTGCTTTTACAACTGATTACTTTAGATTCATTAAAGTTTTTTATAGCAGACTTGTGGTGTTTTTCCAGTCGGAGGATACTTAGGCACATGCATGGATTCTTGTGCAGTTTTTTCTGTATACATAATACACTGTAATTGGTCGCACTGTCATTCAAGCCTACTAAAAGATCAAAAGAGCAGAATAGCTGTTGACACTGGCAATAAGGAACATGTAAAAAAGATAAACAGAAGGAAATCAGAGAATGGATAAAGGAGAGATTTCATAAGATAAGGTTTAGTTGAAGATAATGAGCTTTGCCTTGGTTAAAGACAGCTGCAGTGTAACCCAGTAGCCTCATGCACTGGGGTTAAAGTTGACCTAGAATTTACGTTTCATTGCTTTTTATAAATAAATAGTTGAGGAAAGATTTGGCAAAAAGAAACACCACCCCCCACCCTTTTCGGAAAAGTGGTTCATGTTAACAAGTTCTCTGAATGTTTACTTTGTCCTGTGTGCTTGCTAGAGGGGTAGCTCTCCTGCCCTTGAACCAAGTGAATATTCAAATAAACCAAGCACTTTCTACACAGCTAGTTTTTTCTGCCATCTGTGTTACCAAAAATATCCTTGAGTGCTCTCTAAAGGAATTAGCAATTGTTGGACTCTTTAAGAGTGAAGCACGTAGAACTACTGAGTGGTCTTGCAGGCCTATCAAACCTTAATTTGGTGCATTGTCTAACATAATTCAGTAGTGTTTTTCTCCGACAGTAGGATCCCCTTGAACCATTTTTTAAATTTAAATGTGATATGCAGGGGAAAACAGCAATAAGTAAGTAGCCTCTAGGAAACATGAAGTGTTTTTACTCCTATTAAGATCGAATACTTTTTTGTCTTTTCATCATGCTACATTGACCTTCAAGCTTTGAGAATGTGAAAGTTACAGTACTGCTTTCTATTTTTCAAATTCAAACATTTGTATCCTGTACCACATTTTGGTGGTCATCGTTTTGCCTCTAGTTCTTAATTGTTTGAATTCTGAGCAGTGTACATTAGACCAGCAGAGCCCAGGATCCAACCTGTACATCAGATGTACGTTTTCATAGAAATTGCTGATACATGAAGCCCTTAAAGAATGCAGTGAATGTTCTCAACAGCTACTTTCTTGTATAGCCTAGGTTAATAAATGAGGTAACTGTGAAGTAGTGGATTTAAATATCAGGGGAGGCATTTAGATGAATGTCTACAGATGTTTTTCTGCTTTTTTGAATTTATGTAAATACCATATGCAGATATTAGGGATTTTGGAGAGGAACATGATCTTATCTCCACTAATTTGGAGGGACACAAATGTCAGAAATTTAAGATCTGAGATTTCGGTGTATGTAACAGCTGACAGCAGGACAGGTTGATTGTTTCATGGTGTGGTTGATATTATGAAATGCAAAACTGAGATCTGGTGTGGACTATTTTATGAATAAATCATTTGGCTTTCTGTACAACTTTTCTGTTATGGTTCTATTGTGAGCTTCTTCAATATTTAGTGACAGTATTTAAAGTCCTTCCGTGGAATTAAATTGCATTTTGTGTGTGTGTGTGTGTGTGTGTGTGTGTGTGTGTGTTAAAATTATTGGAAAAGCGGTGCTGAGGTTTTTTTAATCTGGTTCCGCATGCATAGTGTAACTGAATGCATAATTATCTGTCTGGAGAAATACAAAAGATGTAGCTTGTAAGCCTGTGTAATTAATGTCCCATAATCTCTGATTTGAGGGATGAGAGGATAGAAGAGGACCGCATGTCTGATGAAGAAAATAATTTGAGGTAGAGTGGTCATTTTTGACAATTAAATATTTAAATTGCAATTTGACTTTTATAAAAGTCAACCTATGCATACTCTGCATGATGTTCCAATGCAGCAATAACACAAGAATGAAAACCACTTGTGTATTTCAGTAGGTTGGCTAAGTTTATTTCTCTGTTATGAACAAGGGCTGAGTTACATAATAAGATCTACTATGCCAAACCTAGCCAACTTTGGGTCACATTCCCGGCGATTCTTGATCAGATTTTTTACAAACAATATTTTGCTGACTAGATTTCAGTATTTTGGGGCATGCACTCTGAAGATCTTTGCCAAGTAACCTGATTAGCAAGCTTAAGATGGGAAATGTAAAGTATTTTAACTAAATTGTCAAGACACTCTGTAAACAGTACATGTCATATACTTCCTTCTCATGAAAAGTTTTCTATTAGAAATAGCCTAAACCAGCAGTCCCCAAACTTTTGAGGGTCTGTACCTCTCCCGCCCCCCACCCTCCAAGGCCAAGAGCAGGACTTCAGCTTGTGGGTGGGGTAGGACATGGACAGGGGCAAGGGGGGCAAGGGTGGGAGTGGGGCCGCAGGCAGCCAGGATCGCGGCCAGGCGCGGCTCCACTCCTGGCCTTGCCAGTAGCCAAGGCTGGGAACGAAAGCCAGGGATGCAGCTGGGGTGGGAGCAGAGCTGGGGGCGGGGAGGGGCTGTGTGATGCTCCCTCCCCGTCCCCAGGGGGGATGGACTGGGCCCTGCTGCGCTCCCCAGACAGTCCTCCATGCCGCGCCCCACACTTTGGGGACCTCTGGCCTAAACTCTAGTCTAAAATATATAGGGAGACCTAGGAGTTGAATCTTTAATTTATTTTGGAATGAGGGATTTCTGTAGGTGGTGTCTGCTTTGAGAGTGCCTCTTCTTTCCAAGGCGAAGCCTTCAATAATGAGCTTTGATTTTGACATTCTGGGTTGGAAGGAAAAGTTTAAGATGGTCAATTCTGATTTTTAATCAAATTCCGCTAAAAGCACTTTGAGATGTACTCTGAAAAGCGCTATATAAAAGCTAACCATTATTATTTTTTTAAATCCCTTCAGTGTCAGTAAGGTCTGAAATATCAAACAACCCCCCCCCCCCACTATTTATTTAGAATGGAGTTTTACAGAGCACAAAGGGAGACAAAGTATTTGGTAAATTAGGACTCTTCTTATGTGAACTTGATAAATTCGGAAAATCTGAAATTCCAGAATCTGAGTACTTTGAAGTTTAAATCAGCGAATGTAAAATTGAGATAAGTAGTGAGTAAATAATGACTGGGGCTAGATAAACACAGGCCCATAATCTGCAAGTTGCTCCACCCAGGGAGACCTTTTATGCCTGTGCAGAATCCCATTAAAGTCAAATCCAGATTGGATTTCTATGCATAATACATATTTTGTATCTGTATCGAGTATCCTAGTATGTCAGAATTCATGTGTGCTCTCACATATCTGTGATCAAATAACAATGCTGGCTGATGGATAAATCAATACAAGGACCATGATTTTTTCCTCTGGATCTATAATTTCTCAATCTTTGACAGATACAATTTTTAAAACCTCTACAAACTTCTGATTTGTCTCTACTTCATCTGGAGTACTGTCATACGCTTATGTAACCCACAGACCACAGCTACGTAGCCTTGGCCAATTAGCCCAAGCAGTAGCAACTCATGTTTTTAGCTCTGAAGGTCTATGGTTCAGTCTCTGGTGTGTTGGCCAAGAGGGCAGTGTCAGATTTAGATATGGAAAATCTCTAGTTCTTAAAGGTTGGAATTTCCTTGAATCAAATGTCAGACTGTCCTTCTGTCAACAGTATGCAAAGAAGGAAAGAGTATCTGAAATTTACTGTAGCCTTTTTTTCTTGTTTATAGTTTTTTCAGTACCTTGTCTTAGTCTGGAACTCTGCTTTCAATTTCTGTAATCTGGCGCTATGCATCCGGATCCCAGACCCTTACAGGCACTGCTCTTCATCACTGCTGCAGTTATCTTCTCCGCTACAAGTTCAGGTAAGGCTTCATCTTGACCTAGGGAACTTGCTTGAGTATTAGAAGCCTGTATTTTCAAAATGACTAAGGATTACAGGTGCCCCAAAATTGAACTAAACTGTCATGGCACTGTGTGTACAGTTCAGGTCTTACCTCTTGCTCGTGGAAAGTGCTGTTGTAGGGATGGTTTAAAGTATGCAAAAAGACAGAGGTAGAAGTTGAATCTCTAACAAATTAAACCCTGGCTCTAGTCTGAAAAGCTCTTAGTAAAAATGGCATGGTTTTAATAACCAATCTGCTCCTTGTGTGCTGTCAGCTAGTCTTAATTTAGCTACAAGCTTTTACTAGCGTTAGCCCTCCCTAGGCAATGCAGGAGAGTGAGATGAATCTTGTTTTTCAACCATTCTAAAACTCATTAAGTAAATTCCAGGTTCAGGGTCACTTTCTGCCCCAGTTATACCCTGTGCATCCACACTGAAAACCATGTGGTTTCACAGTTATAGCTGAGGGCAGAATTTGAAGACAGTGGGGTGACAAAGATGTAACGAATGCCACTAGTTTTACTGATGCTGAGCTACAAACTAGAAAGACCACTGCTTTTCTCTGAGATCTCAGTTCACATTTGTAGCACTAGCATCCAGAAAAAGTATCAAAGCTGGAAAAAAATAGATCTGGCATCTTTATGTAACCCCAGGATTCCATTTTTATGGAGCTGATTTTTCTGAGTAGAACCACACTTTAATTTCCAGGGTTGTTTCTGTTTGTTCATGTTTTTTATGGCTCAGTTAAAAATCATTAAACAATCTTTCATCTGAAATTGATCTGTGTAACTAGTGGAAGAGTGAACTGATTTTTAGAAGAAAATATTAATTGAGCAGAACCATTCACAGGAAACTTCATAGGTCACTGTGAAACACACACTATCTAGTTTTTTTTATATATATATTTCAGTGTTTACAACATATTCACAAACTAGAAACTGCTTTTCCACTCCCATTTTTTTCTGTTTGGCAAACTGATTCTCCCCCCTTCTGTTTCTAACATAACAGAAGTCGCCAGGATTGCCTTTTGTTTGCTGCCTCTGTGCACCAGTTTCTGTTGTTAGCAGGAATGTGCACAACTTTGGAAATTGTTTCCAACTGCTTTCTGCAGTGTTTCAGTGGGTAGGGCTGGAAAAACCCTGATGTCTGATGAGCGTGAAATTTGCCCTGGCGAAGGACTTGCGTAACCCAAGTTGTGCAAAACTCAAGTTTTCATTTACCAAATAAAGTTTTTAGACCTTACAGTGGTGAAGATATTTTTTCAAATGTGAATGTTGAGCTGATACAGACAGCTTCACAATGGCTCCTCACAGCCTTACGAATGTGATGATGCAGTTCCATCTTCATCAGGCTCTACCTGGTGAAGTCCAATTATTCGGAGCACATGAAAATCTCAGGTAAACTTTAGAAAGACAAGGTGACCTGAAGAAGAGCTCTCTGTGGCTCGAAAGCGTGTCTTTCACCAGCAGAAGTTGGTCCAATAAAAGATGTTACCTCACCCACCATGTCTCTCTTATATCTTGGGAATGACACTGCATATAACTTAGGTAGACTTTAACATTTTATTTCATCCTAATTTAATAAGTTCTGCAGTCTCGTAGATAAACATGCCTAAATAGCAGGCTGATTGAAGCTACTTTGACAGCATAGTAGGTCTAGAACTTTGAAACTCATGTCAAAGCACATTTTATACAGAGCAAATTAGCTACATCTTCAAATTACCATTCTGTGTCCCGTCAGAAGATTTGCAAAGGAGCCATGTGGTCTTCTGTGCATGTGCTTACCAGATGAGAGTGGTCTTATCAGGACACCAAGTTTAGATTTAGTCTCATTGTAACAAAATCTTTCGGGTCTTTGGACATCCAAACTCTTCCGTCCCTGGTAATCTTATTTTGGAGAAGACTCTTTTCTCACTTATATAATTTTGGATGTATCTTATCTCTTCATGAACATTAAGGTGGGTTCAATTAGTTTATTGTTGCAGGCTATTTGCTTTTGTCATAATGACCTCCCAGGAGCATGTTAGTCTCTAGTAGTGGGAATCTGTCAAAATGAATATCTTTTGAAAAGAGATAATTGCCTGTTCTCCAAAGATCTCCATTTTGACAGATTACCACTGACACACCGTCTCCTCAAAGAATTGGGAGGTTCTGTAAATGGTTTAATGTTGCATTGTCCTGCCTTTTGTTATTTTGCCAGTACTTGTACTCCTGCTGTGAAAGAAACTGGCTACCCTCTGCTAGGACCTATCACTCAGGACTTTGATGTAAGAGAATTTTTGCCACATCTGTGTACAGTGGCCCGAGACTCTAGGGGTGATCATTTGCCAAGCTATGTTTTTGGAGAACAATTGCAGGGAAATACTTTTTATATTTGCACAGTAATAAATAAATCTGGTCCATTCTTCCATACAAGTCAAAGTATAACTGATCTAGACAGAGATTTCAGAGAGTATTCAAATGTCATACTGCTAAGTATTGTTCAGCCATTTAATGTCTTTTTCTTTCCTTTTAGATTTGATTCCTCATTTTATTTCTGAGCCCCTGTCTACTATCCAGAAGCCTGGTGGGCCTGTAAAGCTTCATTGCTCTGCTGAACCCTCCACAGCTCGCATTTCTTGGCTGTTTAACGGACAAAGGTTGGACAGCAGGGTGGAGCAAGTGGAGGTGCAGCTAGGATCTTTGACAATCTTCTCTCTCAGCCCCTCAAATTCTGGTCACTATCAGTGCATTGCCAATTACAGTGCTGGTGCAATTGTGAGCAGGCCTGCTACAGTATCCATAGGCCGTAAGTTATTTTCTTTTATTCCTAACTCCATGACAAAACTTAGTAGCCATCAACTAGTTGTATGAAATGTTGTTTCTTCCTTTGTAGAGATGAAAAAAACCTGACACATTTCCGAAAATTTATAGTGCAACTTTTTTGAAAATATTTTGCATTTTTAAAGAAAAGCACTCTATAACTTTATTGGGAAAACAGTGCTTTTTAAAGCCACTCCATATATATTTAATAGAGCACCAGAGATGCTTCAGAGATGGAGAAAGATAGCCTCTGCCCCAAAGATCTTGTGTATAATTTAAAATTGATGTGATAAGATTACAGGGATGTCACTCTTTGTGTCACTCTAAAACCTAAAATGTCTGCGTTGGTATGAAGCAATGGATGCAGCTACAAGCATGGTTGAGGGCTCTTTTTGTTCAGAATATCACAAGATTGAAGCATCGCTGGGTTTTCTCATCTGTTGCTGTCCAATTTTAAGTTCTCAGCCATTTTGACTTTACAGATTACATCTGTGTGGTGTACAGGTACAGTAAGGCATGCATCTATGCCAGGCGACAAATCCAAGACCACTATGATATTCATTACCACCCTTACTCTACAGCTAATTTGCATGCAACAGTTTCATTGGTTGTATGTGGGAGACTGCATGGATGGGGGATAACTTGCGCCAACTGCTGTCCACTCAAATCCACGCAACCACTCACACAGCAACACAACTGGCATAAACAATAACCCCAAACACATACAACCCCTCATGGCAGCACACAGCCTTCATTCACTACCTGCACAAATCTCCCAGCCCAGCCGACCTAGACACAAATCAACACAACCACCTACACAACACCACAGTCAGCGTACACAATAACTTTAAATGTCACTCTGAAGTCTAGAATTTTGAAAGCTCTTTTTGTTTAGAAAATCACCAGCCTCAGTTATCACTGGGATACGTGATCTGTTACCATCTAATTTGTAAGTTGGCAGCCATTTTCGGGGGTTTTTTTACACACGTGACTTTACGAATTACACCTGTATGCCAGCGCAAGCTTTCAACTACTAGTTCAAATTGTAATAAGTGAGGATAGCAAACAGTGGGATGAGACAGGTTTTAGCGATAAAATCATGTGATTTCTCAAGTTGGGTATGAGCACATTTTGGTGATCCAGTATGGTTTTTATTTGTATAAAAAATAGGGGAGGTGGTGAATATGAATGACTCTTGTTTAAGGTATCACTGAGTTTTCAGAAGGAAATGAAATACTTTTTACTGTGGTGAAATACATTACAAAAATTAGATTGAAACGAGGAGAATGTAGTAGTTTGAAGACCATTCCATGCATAGAAGGCAGCATATCCCAATGGCCTATGACTTTTCACATGGCATGAAAAAGGGGGACACATGCTTGTGGGAGGAAATTAATGGGTGGGCTAGTAGTAGTATTACATATTTATATTATGGTAGTCCCAAAGGGATTGGGCCCTGGGCACTGTACAGACAGACAGTGCCTGCCTTTGAAGATCTTACAGGTTAAACACATACACACATGAGTAGAGGATACAACTTAGAAGCAAAAAATATAGTGAAGAATTGACACTACTTTGTTGGTTTATTGTGCAGTGCAATTTGTGGAGGTTTTTAATGGGGGGGGGTGAGGCAGGGAGGCACAGGAAAGAAGGGAAAGAGGAATAATAGCGTGTAACCATGATCAGCAAGCTGGGTTCTGTAGGCATCATGGCAAAGGTGAGTCCTAAGTGGGATCTGAAGGAAGATAAGGTTCATGGCTGTTCAGATTTTATCCAAGTGCTTTCCCCATGTGTGAGGAGCATCATGGGAGGAAGCATGGAGGTGTTTAAAGGAGAAGTTGACTGGTGTGGGTGGTAAAGGCTGGGAATGGTGGAGGTCAATGTGGTGGGTTACTAATCAGCCACCGAGCATGGGGCTAACATATGAATGGCCTTGTAGGCAAAGATGAAGCTTGTATTTTCTCCAGAGGTGAAGTGGGAATTAGCTGAGAGACTCCAAGGTGGGGTTGATGTGGTCAGAGTGACGTGCCAAGAAGATGACTTTAGCAGCAGCATTCCGAAGAGGTTGAAATTAAAGATGGCGTTGTTAGCAGAGCATTGAGGGTGTTGGGAATAATGCTATGGCTAGGTCAGCTAGAGAGGGATAGAGTTATCTAAGGCCTTACTTTCTGGCTAAGAGATCACACCTTGCTTTGCAGGCTTTTCTAATGGGAAGATACCATCTTTCCAGGAAGAGTGTGCTCTCCCTGTCTCCTCTTTCCCCGTAAAGCTTCCAGTTAGCAAACACAAAGGAAGGAACTCTAACAAACTCCCTGTGCCACAAGTCAGTGCCCACAGATGCAGTAGTGTTAAAGAGAGAAAATGCAAAAGAAGGTAACAGAGGTGCCAAAATGATATTGGTTAGGCTAATAACTTATGAAGTGCCTCTCACAACAATGAGGGTACTGTTTGTAACACTTTAAGAACAAAAATGACAGATCCACAATAGTTAGCGTTAAACTGAACTATAGCGGCTAGCCAGATCAGAGCTAGATTGATAGCCAGAATGTTCTAGAAAAATACCCAAAATCCACATGCCCTGAGTGATTTCCTGAAAACAGTCACACTCTTGGCAGGGACATCAGTAACTCTCTGGCTCCCTTTTTTCCCTACTCTCAAAAAAGCCCCCATACCCTTCCTAATGCAACTAATGCCCCATATGTCCCTGGAACCATACAAGGGCTTTTGTCCACATGCTGACCATTTCCTTCCTCCCAAACTCTCTTTGATTTTATTAAATGCAAACCTTCCTAAGTTATGTTCTGAGGATGAATTTTAAAACCACAGCGTTAATGGGAAATAAGTGTTCCATTTCTGAAAGTATTTGAAAACACACATACAAAATCTGACTGTGTGCTTAGAGGAAAAAGGAAACAAGCTCATAGATTGCTTTCTGCAACTATAGTTTTTAATTTCCAGGAGCAAAAATCCTTTTGCCTTTTTTTCCTGTCACCCTCAGTAAAGCAGAGAGTCAATATCTTGCGAATCTTCTTTCCGTAAGCTGTGTACGGGATAAGGAATGAACAGATACTCTAACTCACACTAATAGTGGTTCCTTCTATATGTAGCCACACTGAGACCTAGAAATAATGTTTCTAGTTACAGCTTTTATAATACAAGGATCCCACAAGCTTCTCCTCCAGGCAAAAGAATTTTCTAGTGTAAACTCTCTTGTTGATCTGCCATGTCATTACAAAACCATACACTCCTGGCTGTACTTCTTGCTTTCGAATTTTCTGCATTGAGGCCTGTGTTGCATAAAGCGCTAACAAAAAGCCCTTTGCACTCTATTTTTAACAATTCACAGCAATATCTGCCTTACACACAGCAACTGCTAGCAGTAAATGCAAGTGACGTTCCCAAATGTGGTTTGTCAGTTGTGTGAATTCCTTTTGCTGTATTAAATGGGATTTCTTTTCTCAAGTACTTGAACTGATTGAGAAACTAGGAGGGGGAGGGGAAGACAGAAGAATAATTCATGATTTTTTTTTTTAAAAATGTCCTTTCCATTTTTTATCAATTTAGTTTGGTCAAAATCATCTGTCTTTGTGTTTTAAATTCCTTTTTTCTTGGTTGTTTTTCTTCTCTTCTCTTATGTTCTGTCATCTAATCAATCTTTGCCTTGGTGGTTGATCTGTAAATTGCTTGATAATTAAAAAAGAAACATGAAGAAGTAGAGGGCTCATGGGCCAAGTTCATAAGAAAAAGATTATGTACCGTTGAAGACCGTTTCCTCGGAGTATGATTTGGCTGTCCTGCATCAAAGTTATGTCTGAATTGGGCCTTTGTCAGCCAAGATTTGAGTAACTTCTTCTTAAGGATGCCCCATCTATGGAGCATGTCCAGAATCCCTGTGAGAGGAGAGTTTCTCATAATTGAGAAGACTAAGTGTTTTGGTAAAGTGCTGACCCATAGCGAAACCCCCTCAAGAGACCTGTAAGGGTAATCAGCATAGACAAACTTTACAGGCTATAAGCTTTGAACATGGAAGGCAGCAGGAAAAGAGCAACTTGCATACTGTACTGCACTACATGAGGGACTTAAGGTATGGCTACATTACAAGCCATACAGCTGCCACTGTGGTGTAGACACTTGCTACAGCAACAGAAGGGGTTTTCCCATTGCTATAGTAAATCCCCACCCTCGAGAGGTGGTAGCTAGGTCAAGAGAAGAATTCTTCTGTCAACCTAGCAGTGCCTACACAGGGACTTAAGTAGTCTTAACTAAGTCTCTTAGGGATGTGAATTTTTCACAGCCCATAAGCAATAGCTAGTTTGACCTACTCTTTAGGTGTAGACCAGGCCTAAGACAAACTGTTTCTGGGTTTTTAGCCGCATTAAAAACGAAGTTGGGAGATACTATAACTTGTAGGTTGAGGTTTTATATTTGACTGATATTGTACAGGCAGTGAGTAGCAGATGCTGCATTCCTCACTGATGTATTCATTGTCAGGTTATGTTTCTCCCAGAGTAATTAACTCCTTTTTGTATGCATAGAGCTTACAAAGTACCTGCTGTCTGTGTACTATAAATTGCCTCCTGCATCAAGTTCAGAACTAGTAATTGACACTTAGTTCCTGGGTTGAAAGCCTCTCTGTTCCCTTATTTTTCATGAATTAGGTCTTTGGAACTTACAAGAGGGCTACATTTTCAGTTTTTTCCATCCTTCAAGTGAAAACTCTTGTCTCTTCGTGCAACAGAAGTTCAGATATCTATATCCTAGCTCTGGTATTGAGAACTACGTTGTTAGGGCTGTCGATTAATCGCAGTTAATTCACACGATTAACTCAAAAAAATTAATCGTGATTAATCGCACTGTTAAACAATAGAATACCAACTGAAATTAATTAAATATTTTGTGATGCTTTTCTACATTTTCAATGTATTGATTTCAATTACAACAGTGTACAGTGCTCACTTTATATTATTATTGATTACAAATATTTGCATTGTAAAAATGATAAAGAAAAGATAGTATTTTTCAATTCACCTCATACAAGTACTGAAGTGCAATCTCTTTATTGTGAAAGTGCAATTTACAAATGTAGATTTTTGTTGTTGTTGCATAACTGTACTCATAAAACAAGACATTTAGAGCCTACAAGTCTACTCAGTCCTCCTACTTGTTCAGCCAATCGCTAAGACAAGCAAGTTTGTTTACATTTACGGGACATAATGCTGTCCACTTCTTATTTACAATGTCATCTGAAAGTGAGAACAGGCGTTCGCATGGCACTTTTGTAGCCGGCATTGCAAGGTATTTGTGCCAGATATGCTAAACATTCGTATGCCCCTTCGTGCTTCGGCCACCATTCCAGAGAACATGCTTCCATGCTGATGACGCTCGTTTAAAAAAAAAAAGTGTTAATTAAATTTGTGACTGAACTCCTTGGGGGAGAATTGTATGTCTCCTGCTCTGTGTTTTACCTGCATTCTGCCATATATTTCATGTTATAGCAATCTTGGATGATGAGCCAGCACATGTTGTTTGTTTTAAGAACACTTTCACTGCAGATTTGACAAAATGCAAAGAGTATACAAATGTGAGATTTCTAAAGATAGCTACAGCACTCGACCCAAGGTTTAAGAATCTGAAGTGCCTTCCAAAATCTGAGATGTGGAACATGCTTTCAGAAGTCTTAAAAGAGCAACACTCCGATGTGGAAACTACAGAACCGAACCACCAAAAAAGAAAATCAACCTTCTGCTGGTGGCATCTGACTCAGATGATGAAAATGAATATGCGTTGGTCTGCACTGCTTTGGATCGTTATCGAGCAGAACCGGTCATCAGCATGGATGCATGTCCTCTGGAATGGGGCTTGAAGCATGAAGGGACATATGAATCTTTAGTGCATCTGGCACATAAATATCTTGTGACACTGGCTACGACAGTGCCTGTTCTCACTTTCAGGTGACATTGTAAATGAGACGCAGGCAGCATTATCTCCTGCGATTGTAAACAAACTTGGTTGAGCGATTGGCTGAACAAGCAGTAGGACTGAGTGGGCTTGTAGGCTCTAAAGTTTTACATTGTTTTATTTTTGAGTGCAGTAATTTTTTTGTACATAATTCTACACTGGTAAGTTCAACTTTCAGGATAAAGAGATTGTGCTACATCAGCGGTTCTGAAACTTCATTGCACTGTAACTCCCTTCTGACAACAAAAATAACTACATGACCCCGGGTGGGAGGGGGACCGAAGACTGAGCCCGCCCGAGTTCTGTCACCCTGGGTGGGGGGGCCAAACCTGAAGCCCTAGGGCTTCTGCCTTGGGGGGAGGAGGGGGAATATGTAACCTTAGCCCTGGGCAGTGGTGCTTGGGCTTTAGACTTGCTGGGGCCCAGGACCAACACCAGCCTTGGCGACCCCATTAAAATGGGGTCATGACCCACTTTGGGTCCCGACCCACAGTTTGAGAACCCCTGCACTACATTATTTGTATGAGGTGAATTGAAAAATACTTTCTTTTGCTTTTGACTGTGCAAATATTTGCAATAAAAAATAATAGAGTGAGCACTGTACATGTATTCTGTGTGGTAATTGAAATCAATATATTTGAAAATGTAGAAAACATCCAAAAATATTTAAATAAATGGTATTCTATTATTCTTTAACAGTGCGATTAATCGCGGTTAATTTTTTTAATCGCGCGATTAATAGGGATTAATTTTTTTTAATTGCTTGACAGCCCTACTTAAAATGTCACACTTCTTTACAGAGGAGTTCAGAGAAGCTGTCAAAAACAATATTCATTTGGATCAAAACCTGCTGTGTTTGTAATCCGTAATTACTCTTTAACCCCACCTCCTCCAAAATCTACAATCCCATTTACCTTTGTAAACTGTCTTCCAGATCTTGATGATTTCGATACTTCAGTGAAACACATAGTTACAGTAGAAGAAGGAAGTGTTGCCTTCATTGGCTGTAAGGTACCAGAAAGTAACCCTAAAGCACAAGTTCGCTTTCGAGTACGGGGAAAATGGCTGGAACAATCAACAGGTGAGAGATTTTGTGACACTAATATAAATAACCTGCCGCAAAAATACTGGTTGAAATCAGAACGGATTGATATACTAAAAAGTTGAAAACTCATTATGCAATTCATTTTAGATGCATCTATCTTAGTAAAGACATCCATTACAGGAATGAATTTTTGTCGGCAGAGTTCTTAGTTCACAGCTATGCACTTAATAGAACAGGGTGTTAGATAAATTAACTAAAGAAAATTTTTAAACGGTTTCTTTGAAACTAATTTTAAACCAGCCTTTTTCCCTTCCTCAGATAACTACCTAATTCTTCCATCTGGAAATCTGCAGATTTTGAATGTCTCTTTAGAGGATAAAGGCTCCTATAAATGTGCAGCATACAACCCAGTCACTCATGATCTCAAATTAGAACCCACTGGACATAAGCTCATAGTCAGCCGTGAGTATTTAGTATATCTACGAGGGTGGCTTTAAAGGATAAAGGCTTCGAACTAAATTGATCCACCTTAAATTAGTATTTTTAATAAACTCTGCTAGATCTTAATGTCTTGCTATTCTGATGGGTGAAACTCTGGTCCTCTACTATATGTAATCTAGCTAGCAAATGTCTGCAGAATACTTTTCATCTGCTGTAACTGACTACGATTTGTGACTTTAGGAAAAAAATCAACCTAAAAAGATTCCTAGCATGAATATCTAGTAGTCTTAAAAAATTCTGGGTCTGCAAAGTCTTTCCTGTCTGCATGTGTTTTTTAATGTATTTCATCAGTATGGTATATGGTAACTCCATTGTATAGAAATAATCGCCTATATTATCAATTTCATGCTTTCGTCTAACATGAGTTATCAAGTCCGTGATCTGTGGTAAAATGCTCACTTTCTGTTCTTTTTGCAAAAGGAGTAATTTATTGCTACTTATGGTTCGTTCTCTTATTAGCATAAATGGGAGTGATGGGAACATTGATGGAGGGGTAATGAACTCCTGCAAGAGTAAAACGCAGAGTTGATAGTAGCGGCATGGTGGGTGTGCACTGCTGTGTGGGAGATGTAGGCTCAAATGCCAAAAAGACTCTGCACTTAGTTGCTGGAAGGGGAATGCCCCATGTCCAATAACCACCACTCCAATTGATTTTGAGGGGGTGCCAATTCAAGAGAGCCCCATCATGCTGTACTCAGCCATAAGGAAAATTTGTCCGCAATGTAAGTGAGTAACACACACAACCTCAGGGCTTTGATAGAAAGGAGAAGGAGCCGCTAGAGGAAAAAGTATTTAATAATCAGATTTAAAAATTGGATCGTTAAGGAGTTTTATCTTTTATGTATCCCTTTACTCTACTTCCAGGCACTTCTGCAGAAGGTTTTCGCATTCTTCACCCCACTGTTTCTCAGGCTTTGGCAGTACCTCAGCACAGTCCCCTAACTCTAGAGTGTGTTGTTAGTGGGTTGCCTGCATCTCATGTCCACTGGTTTAAGGATGGTCAGGATGCACTCACTGGAAGCAGGTGGAGACTACTGCACTCCCATCTTGTGACGGACAGACTTGATACATTGGATGCTGGAAACTACTCCTGTGTGGTGGCAAATCAGTCTGGAGTAGTGAAATATATAAATTACACCGTAACTATTCTTGGTAAGAAATAGAGGAAGGAACTGAATTGTTTTTTATTTGCAAGTTTT
Organism: Terrapene triunguis; assembly: GCF_002925995.2. Taxonomy (NCBI): domain Eukaryota; kingdom Metazoa; phylum Chordata; order Testudines; family Emydidae; genus Terrapene; species Terrapene triunguis. Next base: position 2,575,962 of record NW_020664725.1, on the reverse strand, counting down.
ATGTTGAAGACCATTTCTGTTTTTGTTGTATAGTAGCTCTTGACCCTAAGTTCCCTCATGCTCTTTCAACCTAGACAAGGGCTGTTGTACTTTTACATCATCAAAGAATTTTACATCATCAAAGAATTAAGATATGTACTTAATTATTAAATCATAATCTTTCCCTGCTTGTATCCCTTATGACTCATTATCCTCTCTCCAAATCCTTTGTCCTCCTTTATTGTGTTAATCTATTTTGGATTGTAAACTCCTCAGGACAAAACTAGTAATCTTGTTTGCCTGCAAAAATGCCATACACACCTCCTAGTACTGGATGAATCACGTGCCACAATAGGATGCTTCTCCTTTCCTCGTTCATGGTAGTAACTAAACAAAAAGTTAGCTGGAAGGGGTGAGCATACTAAAATGTTCCTCCCCCTGCCCCCCAATCAGTATGTAGCTGGCTACTGCTGTGCCTCTGTGTTTCATTGCATTCCGCTTTTCTTTTGTAGCAATTCTTTCTGGGCACTGCATAACTTAAGATAGAATCAGTCGTGCAGCATCCTTAAATAATATTGAAGGAATCACCCTTTCATCTTTTTCATCCCCAACATTCTTACTATTACCTAAAATAGAAAGTAGCTAAGGATGATCCTAACGCTCATCTCCTGAAAATTAGGAGTATTTGTGGCACCTTAGAGACTAACAAACTCCCACTTCATCGGATGCATAGAATGGAACATATAGTAAGGAGATCTATATACATATACAGAGAACATGAAAAGGTGGGAGTTGCCCTACCAACTCTAAGAGGCTAATTACGAGAAAAAACTTTTCTAGTGATAATCAAGATAGTCCATTTCAGACAGTTTGACAAGAAGGTGTGAGGATACTTACCATGGGGAAATAGATTCGATGTGTGTAGTGGCTCAGCCATTCCCAGTCTCTATTCAAGCCTAAATTGATGGTATCTAGTTTGCATATTAATTCAAGTTCTGCAGTTTCTCGTTGGAGTCTGTTTTTGAAGCTTTTCTGTTGCAAAATTGCCACCTTTAAGTCTGTTACTGAGTGACCAGAGAGGTTGAAGTGTTCTCCTACTGGTTTTTGAATGTTATGATTCCTGATGTCAGATTTGTGTCCATTTATTCTTTTGCGTAGAGACTGTCCGGTTTGGCCAGTGTACATGGCAGAGGGGCATTGCTGGCACATGATGGCATATATCACATTGGTAGATGTGCAAGTGAAAGAGCCCCTGATGGTGTGGCTGATGTGATTAGGTCCTATGATGATGTCACTTGAATAGATATGTGGACAGAGTTGGCATCAGGCTTTGTTGCAAGGACACGCTTTTCTATACCTCTTGAGTGAAATATAATTCTAGCAAAAGGCTACAGGGCTTGCTTATATGTGGTTAATGAACAGTGTACCTCTGGCTGCAAGTCTTCTGGCTGTTTGTCATAGACATTAATCTGTAAATAAAAAATATGAACGTTTCTATTTCTTCATGCTAGTTCTGTGTGGGATTTTCAAAACCACACAGTGATTGCCTGTCTGCTCCCATTTATGTCAATGGGGGCTTTACCACTGATCAGGGGTAAATATGTTAGGGCTTAGATATGTGTATGTTCTGGCCAAACAGTCTGAATGGTATTAAAAAAAAAAAAAAAAGTTTGTTTCATAAAGTAGAGATGCTGAGACAGAAAATAGTTTTGTCAGAAAAAGTTTTCCATTAAAGGAATCCTTTACTTTTGTAGTGTAAGCATGACTTTTCTGCACTGAAGGAAGAAACCATTAAAATAAGGACTGTTGAGCAAATGCCTTAGAAGCAAGTATTCATCTTTCACTGAGCTTAAGACGTGACTAAGATTGGCCTCCATATGTGTGATAAGTTTGCACGATTTCATATTGTTGTTAAATGTGTGGTCTAGTAATTAGTTTCTGCGTGATTCCTGAAAGAGAAGCCTGCAGGGTTTCATATTCTATTTGTTTGTTTTATAGAATCTGCCTCAATTTCTAAAGGACTGCAGGATCAAACAGTGGCTGTGGGTGCAAGTATACATTTCACATGTGACATTCATGGAAACCCTGCTCCTAATCTTACCTGGTTCCATAATGCAGCTCCCATCCATCTCTCTCCACAACATCTGGTCACAGGAAACAGGTTGAGAATTAGTGGCATCACCAAGGAGGATTCTGGGTTGTACCAGTGTGTGGCAAACAATGGGATTGGCTTTATGCAATCCACTGGGAGACTTCAAGTCCAGACAGGTATAGGAACATTTTTAACTATCCAAGAACTTAAACTAAAACCTTTGCTTTTTCTGATACATATTAATTTTATTTCCAAAAGATTTGGTTTATGTATCGACTGCGTCCATTTCTGACCACAGTAAGCAGCAAATTGTACGATTTATCCATCACTACTTGATGTATTACATGGAGGAGTGGGAGATATAACCCAGCTCCTTTATTTCAAGGATCCAGAATTTAAAAGAAGGCCAAAAAAAAAAAAAATCTTGCTTCAGATATAGTTTTGCATGTTTCTTTCATAGACAGTGTTGGCTTTTATGAAATTTTAGCCACGTTTTGATAGGAGGAATATTTGGAGAGCTGGAAGTATTTGGTGGCTCAGTTGTATTGATTCTCAAACTTTTAAACCTAAATTTCAGGGTTAAATCCAAGTGTAACTAAACCTATTCTGAGTCTGATCATTGACTCCATTGTCCTAAATCATCTGAGTTGAATGGTTTCAGATTCTATTGGAATTTGTCTAACTGACGAATTCCAGACTTAAGGTTTGAGATTTTTGTTCTTGTACACCCCAAGTGCAGATTGAAGGTTAATATTGCATCTGCCTTCTCCTAACAAAAGTTTCAATCGTGTTAACGGTTTTCAGTCCCTTGTTCAGTAAGGCAGTGAATTGGGGAATTACTAACAACCAGAAAACTAAAGAACTGTATAAATGACAAATATTTGAATGTGTTCATTTTTGTACCATATTAATAGCTCATCTGTGCATTAGACAATAGATTCCATAGTACAGTGAATTTTATGTATGAATTGTGGTTTTTTTTTTTGTTTTTTTTAAACAGGCAAAGGTTCCAAGCCAGTTATAGTTTCTTTACCAGCCAGTGCCAATGTGGTAGATGGTGGTGATGTTACATTGTCATGCAATGCCACTGGACTACCTATTCCTGTAATCCGTTGGTACAATAGCCGTGGACTTATTACCAGCCACCCTTCTCAGGTCCTACATTCAAAACCACGAAAATCTCCACAAACAAGAAGAGGCAGCATGATTTTAGAACCCATCTACTTCACCATGTCTCGAGCTGGATCAAGCTCCCTATACATTCAGGCCGTTACTCCAGAGCATGCTGGGAAATACTCTTGTGAAGCAACAAATAAACATGGCTCAGCACGGTCAGAAGCATTTCTTACAGTTGGTAAGATAACTTCGGTGTTGCCATGAGCCTTTTTTATGTTTCTTTTCTTTTATGTATCTTTTCAATAATCTAGCATGTGCCTTATGGGGTGAAACGTCTTTTTAGTGTCAAAAGGGTCAGTTTATCAAAATCTGAATTAGAAATTAAGTGGCTATTTCATCACATATTGAAATGAGTTGGCCAGGTTCCTAGCGAGCAGATATTCACCTCGTAGTTTTTACCCATCTCACCTGAGGCTAAAGCTTGTACCAGTGTGGCTCAGTATTGTGGCACGTCTTTGGGAAGGGAGATGGCCATGTGGGGAAGCCCCATTTTGGAATTGGAGGATTTAGTTCTCCAGTCTGCTCCAATGAGGGACTTTTGGCGAGCACTAAATTCACTTTAAAATCTCTACAGACTTTTTTTTTTTTTAAGCATATTTAGAATCACCTGCTAAAGTGTTGTGTGGTTGCAGCCCAGCATTCAACCATAAAGACTCTGCTTGAGGAGTGCTTCCAAAGTCACTAAGGAATTGGTGCGCAGCAAAAACAGTGTTTGAAGAGTCAAGTAAAGCAGCTTCAGCTGTGTTCTCAGTAGTGCGCGCACACACACACACACACACACAGGAGCGCCGCCAGCTTTTCTGCCGCCCTAGGTGGCGGAAGGTCCCGCCCCGAAATGCCGTCCTCCACAGAGGCAGTGGAAGGTCCCGCCGCCGAAATACCACCGCGGTCACCACCCCCCAAATTGTAGTGCCCTAGGCAACCGCCTAGGTTGCCTAATGGGTTGTGCTGGCCCTGCGCGCACACACACACACACACACACACACACACACACACCACCGCCACCACCACATGACCTTAATTGTGGGTAGATGAGAAATGTAAAAATAAATAGACAATATAAAAGGCTTGCTCTTGCTAAGAAAATGAGTGTTCACTATTCTCAGAGGTTGCTACTAGAAAGAGGTTGTTCTTAAACTGAAGGCACAATATAAAAAGAAATCTTTATTTTTATTATTTTATGTTGTGTCCAAGATCACAAAAGTATTAAAATAATTTTAAAAAGTTACCCTAACGAAAACAAGGGCAAAAATTTTTTTAAAAGCACCCAAATGATTTAGGCTTATGTTCATTTTCAAAAAATCAATGGGGTTTAGCCTTCTAAGTGCCTTTTAAAATGGGACTGAAGAGCCTAAATCCTGTAGGTGGTTTTGAAAAATTTACCCTTAGTCTTGCTGTACAATCGTCAAAACACATCCTAGGGAAAACAGAAAACCTCATTAAAATGTGCTGAGCCAGAAAGCAAGTTAAACTCTATACCTAATAATATTTTTTTCCAAAAAATCAAGATAGAAAATATATTGAATGCATAATTCACATAAAACAACATTAATTTTATTTTTTAATTGCCTAATTTTTAAATATTCTGGCTTCTGATACAACACTGGTAAATATGTCCTGAAATATATTAAAATCCTTTTTTTAAAGTTATTTTTCTACTTCCGTCTTGATGTGTAGAAGGTTCTTTTTAGCAATGGAGAAACTGACTGTACAGGGGATTATATAAAAATTGACTACACTCAAAGTGCTATCAAATATATAACATAAACTGAGACTTTTTTCCCTAAATTTTTCCATTTAGAATTTAGTAGATTTTTTTCCTTGAAATAAATGTATACATCTGAAATAGAGTAAAAAAAAAATTGCTGAGAAAATGATCTATCAATGTAGTTTTAATATTAAAAACACACATTAGCTTCATTAATGGACCTCATAAAACCAAAATCACACACAATTCTCAGAACTCAACCTGAATTGAAATAAAAATCCTGGTGCCATATCGAGTTCTACAAGTTAAATATCAAATTTGTTGCACTGACTTCTGATTGATGTTCAAGTGACAGTAAAGACACTGGTTTTGATCTGTAAACCTTTAAATGGGTTTGGAAGCTGGCTACCTGAGAGCCATCACGATTCAGAGGACTATTAACTTAAATGCCAAAAGATATTTATATGCCATACGACTTTAATAAAGCAGTTCTAATAGCAGAAGTATCAAACCAATGTTGTTCTGCAGTCAGTTGAGTCTACAATAGGTTCAAGTGAACATGTTGGGTAAAGTTTTCAGAAGCACCCAAGTGATTTAGGAACCTAACTCCGTGGCACTTAGTGTCTTAAGTCATTTAGATGGTTTGGAAAATGTTACCTGTCTTGAATAGTAACTCCCGTCTTGCAGTGCTGGTTGTAGGAGGCTGGGTATGTTATAGAACACCGACCACAAATCTCCCTGCTAACTTCCATTAAACGCTAGCTTATTTGTGGGATTGCTAAAGAATTTTTTCAAAGGGTGCAGTGACTAGGAAACTGATGGCGAATAGTTAATCTGACTAGAGAGGTAGTGGAAGTACCCCACATTACATACTGAAATAGAGGATACAGAAACCTTGACAAATCCTCTGGTGTAGGCACATAAATCTGAACAGCCTTAATAAACATTACTGTTCTGTGGTGTCTGTTCATAAGTTAAATACAAATTGTTTGCCAATATTAACTACTAGCCTTCAGGACTAGTGAAAGCAATAATGCCAGTAGGTCTACCCACTCCAACCTAAACCACAGCTAATTCCCCACATACTGCTGTCCAATTCCCTGCTCCAGGAGTCACCAAGTCATATTGCATCTGAAGAAGTGGGTTTTTTACCCACGAAAGCTTATGCCCAAATAAATCTTAGTCTTTAAGGTGCCACCGGACTTCTTGTTGTTTAAGTCATATTGTGTACATCCAGAAATCCTTGCTAACCCATCACAGGAAAGTACATGTTCCAACTCATCAGACGAACAAAACGTTGGGTTTTGATACTAATATGCAGCATGCAGCACTTTCTCACTGGTTAATTTAGTGTACTACGGGGTCCTCAACGCGGTGCCGCGGGTGCCATGGCGCCCGCCGGGGCGTTTAAGTGTGCCCGCGTACTGGCCAGCGGACAAGCATCTGCTGAAATGCCGCCAAGAAGCAGCAGCATCCAAAGGCGTCGCCGCCGAAATGCCGCTGATTTTTGGCAGCATTTCGGCAGCGACGCCTCTGGATGACACTGCTTCTCGGCGGCATTTCGGCGGCGATGCCTATTTGACGTTGCCGCTTGTCGGCGGCATTTCGGCAGATGCTCGTCCACCGCCACCGTCCTCCGTGGCTCGTCGTCTGGTGCCCACTAGACGAAAAAGATTGGGGACCACTGGTGTAGTAGATACACTTTAAGGGTGAGAATATTGTCAGGCATTTCTTCTGTTGTCTTGAACAAGCTGATGTCTGGCCTTGAAGACTTCCTCTTTGTGTTGCTTATGACTCCCATCCCCAAACTCTGCAGCATTCCTAAATAAACCAGTGCTTGCTGAGAACATGGGCTTCAGTTTAAAAAAAAAAAACCAAAAAAAACCAACCCTTTCCCTTCCCCTTCAGTTTCCAAGAAGTGACCAAAAATAGCAGCCACACTTGTTGGTATTTTAATGGAGGTTTGATGCAATCTGAGGTGGCCAGGCCAACGCAGCTTACGCTTTACATTACCAAGGAATTTCTGTTTATTTTGTAAACTGAGTTCCCCTTATTCCCCTCCACTTTCTGGACCCCAACACATAACAGAAACCTACACAGATCTATGAAAGAACGGGCAGGACTAAGAACATCTGGCAGTCTAGCATTTCAGTGTGCAACCTCAGGAGCTGCGTCATTTCCCTCAGTGTTCTCACTTTAAATATTGAAGTTTGTTGCTTGTCTTGATGCTAACCTCAGATGTCCAACCTGCCAGCCCATTGCTGCCTGGAATGTTGACAAGCTGTGTATCAATTCCAGGATTCCCTAAGAGTATTTTTGTCTGTTATGTTTTCCAGTACTACTGACCTCATTTCAGTTAAAGCTGCGGGATGGCAGGAGGAGGCACATAGAGGGCTTTCAGAAATATGTTAATATCACAAATAGCATTTTAGATCTGACTTTAAGCTTACCTCATTCTTAGCAATATATTTTCAAATGAGTTGGCTGGGTTTCAGCTCTGTAATGTTCAATGTTAGTAGAAATTACTCACAACTGAAACTTCACAAAGTGAGCTAAGAAAATGCCCTTAATGTAATTTTGTACATACTGTACAGATGGTTTAATGCCTTGGAGTCACTTCAAATTACTCTGTAAATGCTGGTAGAAGGGTAGTTATTTACTTTTCCATATAAGTACATTGCTGCTACCTAATGTACCTGGTACATGAATTATAACACATCCACTGCTGCCGATCTGCCAGGTACTACACCTTTAGAATGCTTACGTTCAATGAAATGTTGCCCTGCTCTGTTAGTGCATAGAAGATGCAGTAGAATCTAGGCGTGAAAGGCAGTAGTTCATTAATTGTTTCCGGTGCATGAAGCAAATAGGCTTTGTCTTGTAGATATAACCAGAATTTTTCTTCTGCAGTTCCTTTTGAATCTAGTACAAAAGCTGAAGAAGTCACTCCTACGGAGGTTGCCCAAAGTGATGAAGGTGATGGAGATTATAATACAGAAGTGGGGTTTTCAAATTTGTCTCCGACAAAGTTGCATCTTGATGCAGTTGCTACAGAAAAGACACCCAATGGGGCTTTGCCTCCTGAAGCCCCAATCATCCTCAGCCCTCCACAGACACTCAAGCCAGACATGTATAACCTGGTGTGGCGCTCTGGAAAGGATGGCGGCTTGCCCATCAATGCTTACTTCGTGAAATATCGCAAGGTACTGCTTCTTTGCAGGAGATAGTCATAACTCCAGAGCAGATGGCTTCCTTGAGAAGCCTAAAACTATCATTGTTACAACAGCATGGGTGTTAACAAGAGCTATGGTATCAGCCCAGAGAGAAGATAAAATACAGTTGAACCACAGTTTTGCTGTAGAGACACAGACAGTCTGTTTAGGGATGATTTGAAATTAGTTGCTGCTTTTTTCTGGGCTTAACTGGGCCTTATTCAACAGAACTCAAGTTTTTATTTTCATTGTAGTACCATTATTGTATGTGTGGAATTGGACTCTGGTTGAGCATTATTCATACAACATTAGTAATTTTAAAAAATGCATTTAAAGTCAGTATGTTTGGTTCTGATCTCACTTGCACTGTGTAGTTTGAATAGAACTTTTGCAAGCAGTGAACTTCTTTGATTAGAATTCGAACCAAGCATCACATAGGACTAAATCTTAAATCGGACTTTTTTTCTGAAGGGCTAAGTTACTCAGTTCATATTTTTATAAGTTTAAATCCTTGTTCGTCCTGGTCTTGTCCCAACCTGAAGCAGAAATACCGCATGATATTTTTGACCAGCCAAATCCAGGAAATCTCATGACAGCGCCTATTTAATTTATGAACCAAAGATAGTAGGTTCAGATAAGTATTCAAAACTTTTGGTGCTTATCTGACCCTTTCAAATTTGTCCATCACTAGCAATTATATTTTCTGTATTAAATGCTTTTTTATTTATATATTTTTAATAGACAGTTTATCATGGTTTTAAAAGCATCTATCTCTTCTATCGTAAAAATTATTTAATTGATTTCCTCTTCTTCCAAGATTTCTTTTTATAAAGTATTAGAAAGAAATGTCTCTTTTGAAGAAAGAATTTGATTCAAGGCCGTCAGTATAAACTTTAGTAATCCATAGCATTTAGAGCTGCCTTCCATGTTTTTATTAAAGTCTTAGGTTGTTTAGTAGTTTATTTTTGATAGAATCTCTGCCTTTTCCTTTGGGATTTGGGGTAATGCTTTTCTCAGAAGGTCAAATATTAAGAAAAATCTTTCCTTTGCCTAATGGAACTGGTGAATTCACTGTAGAACAGGAAAAAAACCCTGAAAAATTGTAAAAAGGGAAATATGTACACTAGTAAAAACAAATCTTCAATCTTCCTGCTGATGTTTTCCAGCCTCTGGAGGTAACCAAGCAGATAAAACACCGCGCTCTCTCTCTCTCTCTCTCTCTCTCTCTCTCTCTCGTTACTCATAACCAATAAATTTAATGAATTTAAAGATGCTTAAATTCATGGAAGGCTGGGATAGGATAGGGTAATTGACTGTCACCTTTCCCATCTTGGGTTCTGCTTTAATCCAGAGAGGCACACCACCATCTAATGCTAGGTATTCTGCTTGAAATCATTTGTCCTCATTCTAGTTCCTCAGGCACAAACACTCGCAGTAAATATCCATTGCAATATGTACTAATTAGCATTGTTAGCTGTCTCAGCTGAGTGGCAAGGAGCCAAATTAATGTAGAGACTAAATTCTCTCAAACCTTAATATGGGGGAATCCTGTAGGTCAGGGTTCAGATCTATTGCAGGAACGTGGTGTAGAAGCTCACAGAGCTGCCGCTTGTGCTTTACCTGCTGTGTGGATAAAAGACTTGGATTTCCAGGGCTGTCACTGGCACTAAGTAAAACTCATTGAACATAAATAGACATTTTGGCATTTTTATACAATAAAATGTCCAGAAGACCAGCTCAGCTGGAGAAGTATTGATATTTTCCCACATCTAAAGTTGAAGTCATGGTTTGTCTTGCTCTTAGCATCTTGTGATTCCCTCCTGTACAGCTGGATGATGGCGTCAATGCCATGGGAAGCTGGCATACAGTTCGTGTTCCTGGAAGTGAAAATGAGCTTCATCTCACAGAACTGGAGCCCTCCAGCCTCTATGAAGTTCTGATGGTAGCGAGGAGTGCTGCTGGTGAAGGCCAGCCTGCCATGCTTACATTTCGCACCAGCAAAGGTAGGTGCAGTGTTTCCTATATGCAAAGTTATCGCCAAAACATTCCTGTTGGCTGTGGCTTGTCTATAAAGCTATTTGTGGAAACAGTGGTTTAATGTAGTATCAAAGGAAGCGCCTGTCACAACTAAGGCTGTTGGTAAATGGGGTCCAGCATAGCTGTAAGTCAAATTCTGATGGTGTATTACCATAGCGGTATGCTGAGAGGATTCTTGTTAGTAAAAGACAGCAGCCTCTCAATTGTCGTGCTGTTTGTGGTGATTATTTGCGTCTCAATTCACGAAACAAACTACAAAGGCAACTGCACTATATATGGACTCTTAGGACTAATCTACACTGGAAGTGCTACAGCGGCGCAGCTGTGCCAATGCAGTTGCGCTGCTGTAGCGCATCTGGGGAAGACACTCTGTGCCGCTGGGAGAGAGCTTTCCCATTGTCACAATAAAGCCACCTCTGTGAGCGGCAGTAGCTACATCAGCAGGAGACGCTCTCCTGCCGACACAACGCTGTCCACACAGGTGTTTAGGTCGGTGTAATTTACGTTGCTCTGGGGGTGGCTTATTCACACCCCTGAGCAACATAACTTATACCAACATAAGTGGTAGTGTGTACAAGCCCTAAGGCAGCCAGGCTCTGGTCAGCCTTTTCCACATAACACTTAAAGAAGTTGAATCCTGACTGGTCCTTCCATTCTGAGTGTCCTCACCCAAATTGATAAAGCTGCTTCAGTCCTGACCTGTGAAACCCCTGTGTAAAATGGCCTTGGCCTTTCCTGTGCAGAAACTTCCAGTGCACATTGTTGTACTAGTTTTGTAGTGCAGGCTGTATTGAGAACACTAACCCAGTTCTCATTTCCAACTTAAGTGATTTTTGAATTCAGGTTTAAACTGACCATTAAATGTTTGAATTACCATATATTATCCACTCTGCTTAAAATATTACTAATGCAAAGAATTAAACAATTGGTCATATAATACAAGAACCAGCTGTATTAAAAATGATTAGACATGCTAGTGATTTATTTCCAGGAGGAGGCAGCCATATGCTATGAACATTGGTATCAGTTTTTAATTGCCAGTTTTGGGGCTTCGTTCGACCTATTACCACGTTGTTGCTAGAGTACTTTCAACATGACTCCTTTACCAATGTTGGTGGTTCCAATGTACTGAGGGGCATGATTTGCGGGAAGCCAATGTAACAGGTGTTGAACTCACAGCAGAAATCTAGGGTGGGGCGAGTGCGTCTCATGCTGTATAAATGTGCAGTTATTATGGTAGTTACTCCAGCCTGAGACTTGTGCAGTGAGTCTGCCGATTGACATGGAGAATTCTCTTCTCTTTCAGCCCCTGAGGAACGCCCTAGTGCACAGCTAGCCTGGCTGGGAATTGGAGCCAGGTTTAGATTCATAGATTCTAGGGCTGGAAGGGACCTCGAGAGGTCATCGAGTCCAGTCCCCTGCCCGCAGTTTAGTGCCAACTGCACCAGGGTTAAAGTTGCTATCTTGTGTAAAAGCAATGGGAGGGGACATACTGTAAGGATCCAGTGAACAGATCTTTTTCCGGCAATGTCTTCTCCAGTCACTGAGTTATTTGTCATATCTCAAACTTTTTTTTAGAAAGAACATCATCCTCAAAAAACACTCAGGCCCCATCTCCCCCACTTGGCATTCCTAAACATCCCGTCATTCAGGAAGGGTCAAATAACTTTGGGGTGGTCCTTCCAGACCTGTCTCGACACAGTGGAGGTAGGTGAATGGATTGTCTCCAATTCACATGTTAAATGTTGCAATATAAAATGAGATGCATTTAAGCTAATTTCTCAAGTGCTTATAATTGTACTTCTGTGTCGTGTGTCCATTTTTATTCCCTGTTTATTCCTTAGGTCTGTCTTTCTGTTGCAGGTCTCTTTCTCTTGTGAATGATTTGTTAGCAAGGCTCAGATATAAGTGACTTCAAACTACCAGATTTTCTATGGTTGCATGCAAGGATCAGATTGTTCATGCTTTTGAGAGTGTTAACTAAAAGGTTCATCCCAGTCAGTGAGGCAATGAATTAAGTGGCCACCTTGACTCATCCAGTCATTTGTTGTGACTTGCAATAATTATTTATAAATCCTCAAAACGCAGTGCCTATCTTACATAAGAGTGTAGTTTATACACTGAGATGTCATCAAATGGATTTCTCATCCAGTGAATTTGATATTTAAAGGGACACTTACCTTGAAATGTAGTCAGTTTCTAAAAATGAGTTAAGTAGTTTGCCACACTTGACCCCTAATCTCACTGCCAATTTTGATAATTTACAGGGACTTTTTCTTATTTTGTGGTCTTCTCTCCTCTCTGACTTTGTGAAAGACCCACAAGAACAGGAGAAACAAATTATACAAGGGAAACTGAAGGTGACAATACACAAAGTGCTGTCAGATGCACAAAGTCAGTGTCTTTTCTGTAGTTTGTCACTGATAGTCGAATTGGATATTGTAAGAGTAAGTAATTCGTTTTCAAACAGGTGCAATTTTTAAGTTGGAAATGTCCCTTTAAATATCTTACTGCTAAATATGTGTCAGTCTTCCTGCAGTACACTAAGGCTTGTTTGCAGAGATCATTGTCAAAGTGAAGGTAAATAACATGAGCACAAAAGGTAAAATTTTCAAAGGCACCCACGTCCAATTTTCAAAAGTGACTAAGGCTCCTAAGTGCATATGTCAATTTTGTAAATGGGATTTAGCCTCCTAACTCCCTTTGAAATTGTTACCCAAATAGACTGAAAATGAGTTTAAGAATTTAAAATCCAGTTAGTGCCAGATAACCTATTGCCTTTCTGTTCCTTATTAAATACCTTCCTCCCTCTATGGCACTTGTGGTTTAACAATGTGTATAAACCAGTGCAGTGAAGACTTAACCATTCTGACTGATGAGACATCTTATAACCAGATTGCTAACACCACCTCTTTCCATTTTCTCTGTTCCCACTGCTGTCTGTAACTTCCAGTGAGTTCAGTAAGTATTGATATCATTTGTTACATGCTTGGTTTGCTCTTATTTCTTCTAAATTATGCTTAAGCAATTCAGTGCTTAGTAGTATTTATGGATCAGGTTTTTTTCGTGGTTCTGGAAATTTCAGTTCAAATTTTTTATTCTCACCAAACCAACCTGCTGCTTTTGTATGTGCTCCCTTTGTTGTAGTACCACGGAAGAGGTAGGATTTAGTGTATTAGCATGTCTCTTTCAATTCTGTTGCGTAAAGAATATAGCTCCCCTACTTTCTGGTTATTTAAGAATACTTTTGCGCTCCCGTAATTTAGTTGCATTGGTCTGATGCAGCGCAATCACTGGTGTTAGAAATGGCAGTGTTCACATCCACAACTAAGTTTTCATACACAGTTTAAGACTTTTTAGTACTAGGGCTCTTCCCAATTCTGAAGGATAAAAGGAAAACTTTTATAAAAGTACCTCTCATTTTATATACTGGAGTGCCTGTGGGAGGAAGATTTAAGAATCTCCATGTTTGAAACATTTGGTCTAACTTAATTGATTAAACTAATCTTAGGTGTGCGCTGTAGAGAACGGAGTTCCATGTTTCTCATCTAACTCCTATGTACGTATTCCTTAATTTCCCATTTCAGTTCCAGAGGCTCCAGATCGCCCTGCTATCTCAACAGCTTCAGAGACCTCTGTCTATGTCACATGGATACCACGTGCAAATGGTGGCTCTCCCATCACTGCCTTTAAAGTCGAGTACAAGCGCATGAGCCGAAACAGCGATTGGCTAATTGCAGCCAATAGCATCTCTCCTTCTAACCTGTCAGTGGAAGTTCGCAACTTAGAGCCAGGTATTAAAACTCTTTCACTGCCTTTAGGATTTTTAGTTCCAAATCCTTTTTCTTTTAGATGACCACTTTCTTGTGAGGAGAAGTATTTCTTATTTCTGGTCATGCACTTCAGCAGATAAAATAATTACAGACTCATTAAGAATACTAAACACGATTAAAAAGGCCCATTTTATCTGTAGTTTGTCTCTCAGGTTAGGAATTTGTTTCTTTAATTGAAGTTGGCTTTTAGCTCTCTAAGAAGGAAACAGTCCCCGGCCCCCCGTTCAATTTTTATTGGTGTTTGTTAGTTGTTTGTGTACATTTTCTTTCAACCTCTCCCTGCTTAATTGTCATATCTGGTAAATACTAAATCTAGGTTATGATTGCTATGTGCTTCTCTGCAGCCATTCCTTTTGTTTTTCATTGGTTAGTATTATTGGGCCGGGAAACAAGAGAACAAATATACTAATATCAGCCAATTATTTTGATGAGACAGAAGTTCAGGGGAACTTCAGAAATAAACAAAGAAGGACCATTGTCCATGACCTCTAGAAATGCACGCAACTGGTCTTGTGGGATATACTCCCATAATCTTAATTGGACATCACTGCTTTAGGAGGGAGGAAATAGCATTTCCTTGCCTTTCTCATGGGTGAATATTTCTTTCCAGCCCAATTATATGACTGGCTTTTCACCACTGCATGAGAGCAGGTTCTGTCACAGTTAAGCATCTAAAACCACTAGAGAGACATCCTTGATAGCAAGTAATTTTCTTTTTGAATCCCAAGAAATCCATTTAGAACTAATTCCACTATGACAGGGTCTTATCTCAGATTTTTTTTTTTAATCATTTGAGCCCTTTTTCTAGTGCTTGGGTATTTTTATCTTGCCCCCTAATTTTATCTTTTGCCTTTGAAAGGAGCAACATACAAATTCCGTGTGATTGCCATTAACAATTACGGGGATAGTCCACGAAGCTCACCATCTCGGCCATATCAAGTCGCTGGCTTTACCAACCGTTTTTCCAACCGCCCGATCACAGGACCTCACATTGCCTACACTGAGGCAGTCAGCGACACTCAGATCATGTTAAAATGGACTGTGAGTACACTTTATTTCTGTTCTTTTCCCCTTCTATAGACTAATTCTTACTGATTTGGTGGTTAGAAATCTTTAAAAGTGAAGGATCAAGAACAACACACTCAAGCTAGCAATGTAGTTGTTTTCCTCAGTACTGAGTGGTATTCGTAAGAGATTCATGGTTGGCTCCATCCCATGAACCATATCAATCAACTCATTTTTTCCTATATTGTAAGATTTAAAATCTAGAAACCTGAATTGTCGCTGTTCTTCTAATACTGTCTTGTAGTGGATGTTGATTAACAGCAACTTTAACTCCTCCAAACAGCTCAGAAGTGTTATTTGTTAATAGATCCTGTTTTAGTTTGAGTCCTTGAAAAGAATCCACTGTTGTATTATGCACACTCTAAAAAGTCTTAACCAAGCCTCAAAATCATATTCCCTGTTGAGAATTTTCAGAAGGCTACATCTGAAGAGGAAGTGTATCCAATAAACATTCCATATTGCAAAAACGTTCCCCTCCTTTCCTCTGTAACTCCATCTTTCATAAACAAATATTTTGAAGTCCTTATTGAAATCTGCCGTATCATTAGTTTTTTGCTTTTGTACACTGATGTATGCAACCATGGTACACCATGAGGGTAGTTTCTAAACTCCACAGAATTCCTAGTTCTACAATTTGCCTGAACAATTCAACCTTGAAAGAGGAAAATATCAGTAATAAGCTGAAGAAACTTAGTCTAAAATGTCTGAGGACTACATAAGAGTATTTTTACAGAATTCTCTATTAGCAGAATGTTAAGTTTGAACTCAAAGGTTAGGAAACTGTGTCTGTACTACAGGGTCAGTGCCAGTATATGCACGTCAGTATAGCCAAGCTGGCATAGCCTCCTAGTGTAGATGCAACCTACACGGCAGAAGGAGCTTTTCTGCTGGTATAGGAACAACATTAGCTATGTTGACAGAAGCACTCTTTTGTTGCAATAGCTGCATCTGCACTGGGGATTTGGTCACCATAGCCATGCTGGTTGGACGTGGGTTTTTTCACACCTCTGATTGACGTAGCTATGCTGATACCAGTTTTAAGTGTAGCCCAAGCCAGTCAATTTAACCCAAGTTAAAGTTGCGTGGACAATCTTAACTCTGTCCCCTGTGCCTCACAGCAGTCTTCAGCTGCATGACTACATACTATATCTGAAATTACATAAGTCTTGTAATTGTTTTTCTTTTCTTTTCTTTTTTTGGTCATAATGGTCCGGTATATCTTTGACTTAAAAATAAAATCTTCAAATGAGAGTAAGTCCCATTTTGAAAAAAGGATCTAGGAAGGTGTCCAGAGCTCCCTGCTGTGGACCCCTTCTGGGCTCTTCAGAACTGCAGGAGTCCGTCCTCAACCCTTCAACAGGGCTTTCCCCAGTCACATGTCTGCATTCACCGCCGCAGTATGTCTGACTAGATTTTTCACAGTGCAGTTAATTTAGCTCCATATACATGCAGAGTAGATCCTTCAGTTGACACCATGAAACCTGATTAAAAAAAATCTGTGCACTCAGTTTGATTTTGAAAGGCTTATTGCTCTGTCAAATACAATTTTCTTAAGTATAGGTGCCGACTCCATG
The DNA here is from genome assembly GCF_002925995.2 of Terrapene triunguis. Classification (NCBI taxonomy): domain Eukaryota; kingdom Metazoa; phylum Chordata; order Testudines; family Emydidae; genus Terrapene; species Terrapene triunguis. Next base: position 2,559,286 of record NW_020664725.1, on the reverse strand, counting down.
GGTGTTCTAGAGCTGGAGCACCCACGGGGAAAAAAAATAGAGGGTGCTCAGCACCCGCTGGCAGGCCCCACTGATCACCTCCCCCTCCCCCAGTGCCTCCTGCCCACCGGCGGTCCCCACCAATCAGCTCCTGCCCCCCAGCACCTCCGCCTGCCAAGGATCAGCTGTTCAGCAGCGGGCAGGAGGCACTGGGGTGAGGGGGAGGAGCGTGGGCAGGAAGAGGCGGAGCGAGAGCAGGGTGCACTCGGGGGAGGGGGCAGAATGGGGCAGGAAGAGATGGAGTGGGGGCGGAGCAGGAAGAGGCGGGGCGGTGGTCGAACAAGCCTCTGTCAAGCACTGAAAGGCACTGACTTACACTGAGGCCTGTTTTCAACTTTCAAACCCACAGTTGTTTCAGCTGTAGGGCTGTTCAGAAAGAGATTGCAAGATTTTTTTTTTTTTCAATGGGAAGGGTGTGTATTTTTCGTTCTCTTTGTGAACTACTAGGTCAAAGGGTACATCTTTACTACCCCCGGATCGGCGTAGTAATTGATCTATCGGGGATCAATTTATCGCGTCTTGTCTAGACGTGATAAATCGATCCCCGAACGTGCTCCCCGTCAACTCCGGAACTCCACCAGAGCGAGAGGCGGTAGCGGAGTCGACGTGGGAAGCCGCAGCCGTCGATCCCGCGCTGTGAGGACCCGAAGTAAATCGATCTAAGATACTTCGACTTCAGCTACGCTATTCACGTAGCTCAAGTTGCGTATCTTAGATCGATCCCCCCCCGCCCCCAGTGTAGACCAGCCCAAAGACTCTAAGAAATTGACCTTTGTGCAGAGACCAGCATGCAAAAATTCTCAGCTAAAATGGAAGTTTCAGACAGCAACTGGTGACTGATAGCAGGGGATTAGAATGGAAACTGTTACATCATCTGAGCTATAGTGGTTTCTTCTATTTCTTCTATCTTACTTAAGACCACTCTTTCTTGAAAATACTTCTGGTCTCTTCCTGAATGAAGTAAATTTATTTCTGTCATGACGTTGTTGAAACATAATCAAATATTTTAATTTTAAATAGATTTATCCTTTATTGTACTATTTTTATTCTCTTTTCCAGTATATTACTTCAAGCAACAACAATACCCCCATCCAAGGATTTTATATCTACTACCGGCCAACTGACAGTGACAATGATAGTGATTACAAGAGAGATATTGTGGAAGGTATGATGTGGTGTATGCATTATCCGAGGCAGTGTGCCAGATATTTGTTGAGGAAGACAGTTATGTAACCATAATGGCTGTGTTTACATAAAATCTGAACTACTTTGCCCAAACGAATTCAGTCTAAATAATATATTCACCAGCAGTAGCGATTTTAACCTTTTTAGCACCAAATTCTGCCCCCGCATGAACTTGTTTCTTCCATCCATAGTTCAAACTTAATAGATTTTAAATTCCACTTTTAAATTGTTCTGGCTGCATCATTGCAAGCCCTAAATGCAGATGCGCTTAAACCAGTTTAGCTTAATCCACTAATTTACTAAAAATAAAATAAACTGGTATAAATGAGATTTAAACCAGTTTACATACATCTAACAATTAGGGGTTTCCACTGGTGTAATTAAATGGCTTTTAGATTTAGTTTCACTGGTGCAAGTTTTCTAAGATAGATAAACCCATAGTTCTTCGAGTGATGGTCCTGATGTGTATTCCACATATGGGTATGTGTGCACACCATGCACCCAAGTCTGGAATTTCTTCAAAGCAGTGTCTGTTGACCCACACACGTGCAGTAACTCCTCTTGTGCTCCTGACCAAAGGTATAAAAGGCAATGCAGGTCAGTGCCTCTCCAGTTCCTTCTTACCACTGCATGGCCTGAGTCAGAATCGTGTCCTCCTTTGCTGTTGCAGAACCTGTAAAAATTTATAAATAGTTTATCTCTTAGCTTAGAAACTCTAGTTAGTATATAGTTTAGTATAGAATAAAATACTCCCCCGCCACCCCTCCCTGGTTACGGGACTAGGTGCAGGGTCCATGGATTCAAGAACTGCGTCTCCTTCCCTCGGTCCTTCTCCATCAGTGACGAGTATCACTGGTGCCTGCACTGTCTGGGTGATGCACGTTTCTGCGAAGTGCAGTATCTGTAAATCCTTCCTACTCGGAATTAGAGAGCCCCATGAGCTCTGACTGAAAATGTTCTTGATGGAAGAGGTTATGAGGCCCCACTCCGACCTGGGCCCAGGAGCCCCCGCTATACATCAGCCTCCACCAACGAGCAAAGCCCCTCCAAACATGACCCTTGGAGCAGAGCCCTTAACATGGAAGCCCAAGGACTCGTCGCACAGGGCTCCCCATGAGAGTAAGAGACACTTGCATGGGCATAAGGACAGATCCCTGCAGCAGACTGTCCAGAAAAAATGTGTTTTCCTCCCCGAACTGGTCCAGGTCGGGTGAGGCGTCACATATGGAACCCACGGAACCAGCTCAACCCCCAGGTTGGAGAGTAAGGTTCAGAAAAAGAGCAATCTGGCAGTGACCACGGTATCGGGGGTAGAAAGATAATCACTTGCCAGTCCTGTCAATGAATGCAAGTCCAGATTCATCGTTGCTACCACCTTGTCTATCCAAAGACCATCTGCTGCATCAGATGTAATAGGTCCTTCAGGTGTCTGTACTGGAACTCCTCGGACTCTGGGCCGTACGGAGACCTTTTTTAACACTGAAGGATATCTTCCTCCCCTGCCCACAATCTCCACTCCTTTCGGGCCCTGCCCGCCTGACAGATATCCTTGCCCCAGAGGAGGAACTGTTACCATTGTCTCAAGAGAGGTACCATCTCCATTGGGCAGGAGCACCTCAGTACTGATGATACCACTGCTACCAACAGAACCATCCTTGGAATCAGAGGAGTCAGATGATATAGCTGCACCAGTATCTCTGTGAGGGTACAGGAACCCTGACGCAGCTGAGGCATCATTATCCCTCCAGTTATGGACCCCGATATCGATTCCTATAGGGGCCAAGGCATTTGAGGCCCTTGGGACCACTATGGCAGGCGCCCCAGTCACCTCTTAGGAGTCATTCTGCTTCTCCACCTCCCATCAGCCGGCTCCCTCAGTGTATGAGGAGGAAGAACCAGAACCGGTTCTGATGAGGGCCTCCTCATTTTCCCTGGAGGAGGCCATCACCCCTTCGTTGCCCTCTCCGCTGGATAACCATCAGCAACATCGGGAGTTCTCGCAAAGGATCACTAATGATCTCCAAATCCTGCTAGACGAGGTCCAGGGACCCTTAACATCGGCTCCTGGACATTTTTGCAACCACAGGAACCGACCAGGGTGGCCCTTCCAATCAATGAGGCCATATTAGAACTGGCTAGAGCAGTCTGGCACATACCAGCAATTTGTGCCCCTACGCCAAAATGAGCCAAAAGATGTTGTTTTGTGCCGGCCAAAGGGTGCTGATTTCACATTTTCCTATCCTGCTCCTAGTTCATTGGTGGTACAGGTAGCTACGGAGAGAGCTCAGCCAACTAACAAAAAATCTACTCTGGCAGATAAAGGGTCAAAGAGACTGGATTTCCTGGGTAGGAAGGTCTTCTCCTCTGCAGGCCTCCAATTTTGTTTAGCTAATTACCAAGCTTTGTTAGCCAAATATGATTTTAACACACATACCAGGCTCACAGAATTGAAAGATAGTCCCCATGGAATACCAAGCCCAGTCCCAGTCTTCTCTGGGCAAGTGGAGGTTGATAGCAAAGGTGGCTGCGGTAAATGCTGCAGGTATAGCATCCAGATCTTTGGCCACAGGACTGGTCATGCGAAGGGATTCGTGGCTCCATTCTTCGGGCTTCCCAAAGGAGGGCCAAAATACTATCCAAGACTTCCCTGTTCAGGAAACCCTGACCCAAAGCAAGAAGGATTCTACTAGGCTCTGCTACCTGGCTAAATGGCAGCAATTTTTGGCCTGGGCACATCACCACCAGCATCCACTTGATGCTGTAGGCATTCCAGTTATCCTAGACAGTCTTCTCTTCTTAAAGCCCTCCGTTCACTGCGAGTACACCTAACATCAGTTAATGCTTTCCTCCCCCTGGTGCAAGGATGGTCTATCTTCACACACCTGACCACAGTTTGATTTATGAAGGTCTTGATCAGGACCTTCTCACCTGACATTAAACCTACGCCTCAATGGTACCTTAACCATATCCTTTCAACACTCACAGGCCCACCCTTCGAACCTCTGGTGACATGTGCCATGACTTATCTGTCCATGAAGCCATCTTAGTAGCCATTACTTTGACAAGAAGGGTCAGTAAACTGGGAGCCATGATGGTGGACCCTCCTTGTACAGTATTGCGCAAGGAGAAGGTTTCCCTTTGGTTACATCCCATATTCCTCCCCAAGGTTGTGTCTGAGCTGCAGTTCAGTCAAATACTTATGTTTCCTGCCCAAAACCCCACACTTCTTCCAAGGAGAAGAGACTTCATTCCCTTGACATCAGGTGCACCCTGGCATTCCACATGCTGAAAACCAAACCTGTTAGAAAATCTGAGACTCTCTGTTGCCTTGGCAGAAAGGTCATGGGGACAAGCCATATCCTCACAGAGAATTTCTAAATGGGTTTCGGGATGCATCTTTGAATGCTACAAAATAGCAAAGCTTCCCTCTCCTGGGCATATCACAGCTTGCTCCATACAGCACAAGCTGCCTGCACAGCATCCTTATTGGGCAGTCCACTGCAGCATATCCGCAGAGTGGCAGCTTGGAATTCCAGCCATACTTTCACATCACACTGTGCTCTAACTCAAGCAGCAATGGCAGATGCAGCCGTAGGAACGGCAGTACTACAAACATCTCTGCTACCAGTTTCCTTGCACCTTCCTCCAGCCAACCCTGCTTGACAGTCACCTGTGTGTGGAGTACATGTCGGGACCATCACTTGAAGACGAAATGGAGGTTACTTACTGTAACTGGAGGTTCTTCGAGATGCATGGTCCCTATCTGTCTTCCACTACTTGCCCTCCATCCCCTCTGCTTTGGATCCAGTTGGATTGCAATAAGAGGAGGAAATGGAGAGGTGTCGACTCGCACTGCCTTTTACCTGGTTGGTTAGGAGCACGAGGAGAGTTACTGTGCATGTTTGGGTCAACGGACACTGCTTCAAAGAAATTCTGGACTCTGGTGCATACCCATGTGTGCAATACAGATAGGGACCATCTCGAAGAACTCATAGACTTTAAGGTCAGAAGGGACCATTATGATCATCTAGTCTGACCTCCTGCACAACGCAGGCCACAGAATCTCACCCACCCACTCCTGTAACAAACCCCTAACCTATGCCTGAGTTATTGAAGTCCTCAAATCGTGGTTTAAAGACCTCAAGGTGCAGAGAATCCTCCAGTTACAGTAAGTAACATCTATTTGCTGTTGCAAATTGGGAAGCTCTCTCCAGTTATTTGTTAGTAGGTGCTTAATTTTTTTACTCTTTGTTATAAGGGAGCTTCTTTGAGCCCAAGATACTGCAACATTCAGTAAACGTTAGCTAATTTGACAGTTTAGCGTAATTCACGCTTTGCTGTTCAAACACATTGATAACAGATATTGTAAGCCAGTGGGTTATTTTGCTGGGAACTTTTAGATCATCATTTTCATGGAAGGTAGTAGTCACATTTTACATTTTTTAACACCCTCTTAATCATCTGGCTTAAATAAATGTAGCAGCATCATTCTGCCCCGTTGAAGCTAATGGGTTTTTTGGCCATTGACTTTAGTTGAGGCAGGATCGGGCCCTTATTTTTCAAATTCTTCCTTCTTTGACTGTAGCCTGCACAATACTGTAAGGTGTAACGTAAGCTTTTTCAGATTGTAGGACTGTTAAATATCTAGTGTTGGTGCTCAGAGGGTCGCTTCAAAGCTTATGCAGTCAGTATCTTTGTCTGTAAACATATTTTAGCCTTCTGTGACACAGAACTTGTGTGTTTATGAATGTTGCGCACAGGGCAATGGTTTAAATGTGCCTCCACTGTGCTGTGAAATTGGCTTATTCCTGATTTTCAAGTTTATGCATACTGAAATCTTTGTGGCAGTCTGAAACCATTAGCAGCTGCTCGGCTATCCCAGAGCCTGCAATTGAAATTCACATGGTAGCAACTTGAAACATTAAAGCTTTTTTACCATGTTTCTGTAAAATAGTGAACGCTATTTTCAATTCAGATGTGACTGGATTCTTTTTTACATTAAAAAAGTATAAAGAAGCATGTGATCCTTAACTTGGGTGCCAGGCCTTTTGGTTAACCCTTACACATTACAAATGGCTACCATTGGCCTTCACAGTCTTCCCTCTGTTACTCTTGAATCAGTGTTTTGACAGAAGATTTTATCTTACAAAGACTCTTTTACTAGTGGAAAAGCTGTTGTGATGGTTGTGTTAGTTAACGAGTTGCCTTAAGCTTCATAACATTTCCTGCTAAGTCTTGTCTTCTGAGACAGAGTCAAAAGCTTACAGAAGGTTTTTCCTCTATAAAAGTTGCCACAAGCAATTTTATAAAAATGTTTGTGTGTTTGCATCATATGGCTCTCCAGTAGTTGTACCTTTCAGCAAAAGCAAAATTAAACCTGCCCTTTCCTGCTTAGATGGGCTGAATTTTTCCCTGTTGCTTCGATCTTGGAGATTGAATTTTAACCCTAAATGTAGTCTGATGTCAGTTGTTTTGAATGTTTTCCCTTCCTAATGGTGCAGGGAGAGCACAGTTAAAGCGCCTGTATTGATTCCAGTTCCTCTAATGGTTTGAAGCAGAAACCTAAAACCTGGTATAGTAATTACTGAAAGGAATGTTTGGGGGTGGAGGGAGAGAGGAGACAGAAGTAAAAAGCCTTGGAAAAATGTGCTTTAGGAATAAGACAATTCCAGCATCAACCAATATTTAAATAAAAGTTCTTATTTGGGGCATCTATTCATTTTCGTGTGTGTGGACTGAGAGCTGTGTTTCATAGTAGTTCCCCACTTGGAGCCCTGAAAGAAAGCAGTTTAAAAGAGCCTTCCTCATGTCGTAGAGTGAAAAACACCCTCCTTTTTAGGGTATTTTTAGTGACACTGCAGTGGGAATTGTACTGCAGCTTTAACTCTGTTGCGTTAGAATGGAATCTTGATGGCACAGCCCTTCCAGCCAAGTGGGCTTTATTTTTTTAATTAATACTTAAATCAGTAGGTGGTATGACAGTTTCTTAGAAACAGTGGAAACAGTTCAAGGTGGTATTTTCCAAGAGGGATTAGAAGTGCTCAAACAGTTAATTAAACTCTCCAAAAAGGGTCCCTGTTTATTAAAATTTGTCACAAGTCTGTGAAAGTAAAAACCGAGAGTGATTTATACTGAAGTGCTCTGTACTTCAGGAGGGTGTCTAAATGAAAGGTTGGCTAGCAGCCAGAGTTAACAAAATCATTCTATTAGAAAAGCTTGCTTGGATTGGAGTCCATGCCACAAGAGGCTGGGAGAGTGAGAAAGACAGGCCTGTTATCTGAAAGTGTTCCCTAGTATGTTTCATAAAGTATAAGTTAAATTATTTGTGGCTTCTACTAACTGAGATAGGCGAGGTCATAACATCGACTTTAGCTGAATCCTTCCTGTGAAAATATTGGGTGACTTGAATTTTAACTGGGACCTCGCATTTATAGTCACTGAAGATCCCATGGTACTCTTGAAAGAGTCAGGGTATATCATAGCACTCTGGCCAAATTCTAATGTGAGAATAATTACATTGTCTCCCTAAACTTCTACTGTTTGTTTGATACAGTAGTCTGCCTCACTACTTGCCATGAACATTGTATGTTGTTAAACAGCTGGCACATTCCACCCTAGAGGCGTGCATGTGAATGATGGATGAAGAGATTCCTGTGTATATGTATGGTAGCTTGTAAAGTGCTTAAGAATCTTTCAGGATGGAAAGAGTAATTCCAAGTGTAAGAAATCAAGTTTAGTTTGTCTTTAAAATTAGAATTGTGTGTGTCAACCAGAATTTCCGTTTCATAGGAAATTCCATGATTTTTAAATTGATTTCATTCAGAACAGAACCGAAGAATTCTGATATTTCCAACAGAAAAACATTGCCTGAAGAGTTTCCACCAGCTCTGTTTAAAAGTACAAGATGTAATATTTTAAAGATAATGCTTTCTGTGCTCACCAAGCAAAGCTGTGACCAACCCAGCATTGTACTTTTGCCCAGTGAAAAGGGCATGAAGCTATATTTTCTTCCATGACTCAGACATTTTCTCTCCCACACACTCTCACAAGTGTCTCATAGCAAACAAGAAAACAAATCTTGGTTCATTTTTCTTTCTAGGTACAAAGCAGTGGCATTTGATAAGCCACCTGCAGCCAGAAACATCTTACGATATTAAAATGCAATGCTATAATGAGGGAGGTGAAAGTGAGTACAGCAACGTAATGATGTGCGAGACGAAAGGTGAGTGGAGGCACTTTTGTTTATCTGAGAGGTAATGTCAAATGTAAAGCCCGATGAGAAAATTACCCTTTGATCCTCTACTCGCTGACCCTCTCATTTATTTTAAAAAGTTGATGCCATCTCCTATAATTATGTTTGGAGGATTGTTTTTATTTACTATTGCTGAGGTTTTCTGACTGTATAGAGACCAATGCATTTGTCTCCAGGAAAGGCCGTTTGCAAAGATGTTTAGACCTATCGGATCTATTGACAGTCCCAGTTCATCCGGTGTTGGTGGTCTTTCCTTAGGCAGACACCATCTTGCTGTGACTTAGTTGGTTATTGGAGATAATATACTTCTGCCTACACTGTCTCTTCGGGACTTGTTCAAATTCTTAATTCATGACGAGTAAGTTGGCTGCCACACACATCAATTTCTACCTGCCTCTGGCAAGAAGATAGGAATACTGTACTCTGAAAATGTCAGAGTAATTATTTGCAAAAGAAATTAATGATCACAGTCACTTTGGTTTCTTAAGCAAATTAATCTTTAAAATCAAGTGACGTTGCAGAGGGAATATGCTGACACTAAAAGTACAATATGTCTTCAAATGCACTACTTCTGAGAGGAGTCTGCAAGCGTGCACATCAGACTTACAGTGCAATACCTATTACCTTACAGGGCAGGGCTGAGAGCTGCAATCTCTCAGACCACCTACATCTGGTGGAACATATCCTACCCAGAGTCTGGCTTAGTTATCAACAGCTCTGTAATTCTTCAAGATTTTAAGACTATACCAGGGGGACAACCTGCTGTCAAACATTCATATTGACGTTTCCTTTAGGGCTTGCAAAACCATGCTCTGAAGTATCCCTAGCCTCTTTTAGCTAGAAGCTGGGAATGGGCGACAGAGGATGGATCACTTGATGATTGCCTGTTCTGTTTGTTCCCTCTGGGGCACCTGGCATTGGCCACTGTTGGAAGACAGGAAACTAGGCAAGAGGGACCATTGGTCTAACCTAGTATGGTCGTTCTTATGACCTCTTTCAGGACCAAATCAAGGCAATCTGGGGCCCTAAGCAACAACCCCAAATGGGAGCAAGCATTGTCTCTGCCCCCATGCTCTAGCCTTGATCCTTCTTGGCTTGGCTCTGGAAGGGGTCACCCACACAAGCAGCCTTTTGGGCCCTTCTCTTTGAGCAAGATGGCCTCATTCCTTCCTGTTCCTGTCTTCAGGCAAGCTGGAGTCTGCCCAGAGGAAGGAGGATTCAGCCCCCACACATTTCATCCCAGCATAGCGTGGGCCTCTGTTGACATTGCCCCAGCAGAACTGTGACGAGATGGCAGGCGTGATCACCCTGTTCACACAGGGTCTGTCCAGACTAGGAGGAAGAAAATGTTTAAAAATCCTGTTAGCTAGACACATTTTAAAATCCTAATGTAGACCAGGCAGTCTGTATTGAACATGTTTTAGCAGATCAAGGTGAGTGTTGATGAGACTCTAGACACTGAATACGGCTTGTTTGGTCATTTCTGTTCAAAGAGGTAATTAGCATTCAAAAACTAACTTGGTCTTACAGTTCTCTATTAGATTCCCTAAGCATGAGCTAACCTTTAGCAAAACAAATTCTAATGCTATAAATACAATATTAAAAATGTTCAGTACAAACCCTCATTTAAAAGCTTGGTTGTAATATTCACTGATGGAAAAATTTAGTCCTGCAAAATTAATTACCAATAACTAATTCTTTACATTGTTTTTGGGGAACACAGAGTGGCTAAATTCAGTATGTATTTACTTAGTAGTCAGCAAATATATAGCTGCTGAAATGGTGCCTTTCACTTTAGTGCAGGTGTCATATTGACGTCGTCTTGAATTTTGTAAGGTTTCTACCTGGTTGTTAATTTCCTGAAGAATGCAGTTTTGAAAACAGTAAAGGTTAGCAGGGTTCCCGTCAGATAGAAGTAGGGCATCTGGCAATGGTTAGTTGACAGAAATGCATATTGTGGTTTTTCCTGACCTCAGAAGTGGAAAGATTTGTATTCTTTCAGGTTGGAAGCTAGTGCAATTTCTAGCAATGCTTACGTTCAATTACTTGTTGAAGTATAACTTGGCTTAGATACATGGGATTATAGGTAGGTAGATAATAGGTATTTTCTAAAACAAATAGTTACCATCCAATGTTAGTTGACCTCATCAGCTAATGTAAAAATCTTGAGCTGAAAATTTTCTATCTACAAATCATTGGGATACTAAATTTAATGGTAGCTATTTCCACTTCATAACTGTATAGTTGAATAACAGATAGATAAACACATGTAGAATAACATTTCTGCAGACTTCATTCCAAGTTGGGTTCAGAAGATCATGTTTGTCTCCTGTATTTCAACCAGTGAAACGCACACCTGGAGCATCGGAATATCCAGTGAAGGATCTGAGTACACCACCTAATTCTCCTGATCGTGCCGGTGGAGGTAATGCTGGCCCATCAAATGGCCCTGTTCGGAGCAGCGACATGCTATATCTGATTGTGGGCTGTGTCCTTGGAGTGATGGTCCTTATTCTGATAGTTTTCATTGCCATGTGTCTGTGGAAGAATCGCCAGCAAAACGCCATGCAGAGTAAGTTATTCTTGGTTTCCTCTCCTGCCAGCCCTAGTTTAATATGAAAAAAAATGAGGGTAATGAAAATTAGACAATAAATATATAGCTTTTATATTGAATGCTCCAAATGGGAACAGTGCATCCTCTGTTATGATCACACTGGTATTTGGTTAGTGATAGAAACTCTTCACTTGTGTTGTTACTAAGGCCACGTGCTTAACTTTCAGCATATTAATAGTCCCTTTGACTTCAATGGCAGTACTCCCATGCTTAGACTAAGCATGTGCGTAAGTGTTTTTCTAGATAGCAGTGTAAAGCCAACATTCTTTTTGCCTCTCTCTAATTTTTCCAGATCAAGTGAAAGATCCTGTGGCACTTTTTTTGAGGCTCATTGTAATGCTGGCAAAAGGCTGTGGAGCAGCTGTTAATAAGCAGAAACCTGCCAGTTTCTGACTAGAAACACACTGTGAAGTACTATGGAATACTTAGCTTTTGTACGCCGCTATAAACGATCCACTTCTATTCCCAGCAAATACTCTGAGCAGTCGGAGTCTTACATGACATTTTAAATAGCTCCCTCTGTTTCTGGTACTTTAATTAGCTTTATTTGCACAGTCTGTGGTTGTTTAAATATGATCCATACTCCCCACCAGCAAACCCAAATTATGCAAAACTTCCTTTGAAACTGAGCAGGACCAGAATAAGCTAAATTGTCTCTGCCATAGAGTTTTAAAGCCTGTTGATCATGCAAATGGTCCTGTTTTAAAATCCTATTTTTACTGAGCAACATCTTCTGCTAAATTCTTTCCAGACCAAGAGGATTAGTATGTGGACATAGCTATTGTAGAGATGGAAAACATTTGCATATTAAACACTTAGATGTTACAATTTATGGCTACTATAAAACCCCTGAAAAGGGGTAGATGAGTCACACTGTATGTCTGAAACGCTCATCTGACTTTGGTTTTAGAAGTATGATGAAAAATAAAATATTCTTTAATCATACATTGAATACTTAGAACACATTGTTAGCATAATTTTGCTAATTTTTTCCCTGTGGGTCTCCCTTTGCAGAGTATGACCCTCCTGGTTACCTCTACCAAGGTGCAGATATCAATGGGCAAATGGTCGAATACGCTACTTTACCAGGCACAAGCCGCATCAATGGCAGCATACATGGAAACTTCATCAGCAATGGTAGTCTCAGTAATGGCTGTCCACACCTCCATCACAAGGTTCCCAATGGAGTTAATGGGATCATGAATGGTGGCTTGAATGGAGGGACTGGCCTTTACCTGGGACACACCAACTCTCTATCCAGGACACACATGGATTATGAACATCCCCACCATTTAGTGAATGTAAGAGTGCTTTGACGCATGTATGATGTAAGGGTCCTGATCTTGGAATTTTATTCAAGGTGTAAAAGGAAGCTCCAGCTAGTCAAGTCAGTTGTGGAAATACTCAAGTCATTGTGCTGGAGCTAATAACTACCAGTTACCCTATCTTTGTGCCAGTGGAAGTAGCTGGGCTTGGTGTTTCTCATATTTTCATCTTCAGGGCTTTCCTGTGGTGATTAGGATTAGAGGCACCAATAACTCTATTTATTCTGGGGAGTCTCCTCTTACCCCTGTTTTTAGTCTGAGAGTTTTGAGACTCATGCAATGCTGGATTGAGATACTGTACTGTGTATATATGGTATTTCTCTGTCTTTCTATCAAATAGATTTAATGATGGTTGCTGATTTTGCAGCTTCACGAATTGACTTTTCTCCCCCCCCACACACACACCTGTTTCAGATCTGTGATTTGTAAGCTGTGCTATTAATTTTACCACAGCGTGTACATAGCTGGGGTCTCATAAAAGAAAATGTCCCCCCGGTCTTGAAATACAACAACATAATAAATAAGTCTGCCTTACTGAGTCCCTTATTTGCAACTTTTGAGACTCATTTCTTGAAGTAACAAAAACTGGCCTCAATCTGTGATCCAGCCTTTGTGTGCTGTGGAAAAATATTTAATTTTCTGAAACGTGTCCCATTTCCAAGAGAGAATAATGATTTCATTATTGTCTATGGAAACAGATGGGTTACATTCAAACTTACTCCACTTTTATCACGGGTCCTACTCAAAACTGTGAATGTTGCCCAGGAAAACTGAAGGAAAAGTTCAAAAAGTCTATGTAATGAATGCTGTTTCCAAAGGGAAAAAATGGGACGATTGTTTGCTTTAGTAATTGAACACAAGTATTTCATTTTATTCAACAGCAAATTGCCACTTACACAGTAGTTGCCACTTCAGATAACTCCAGGTTGGAATGTAGACTATTCATCTCATCACATGGTTTCCTTTTCACACCACGGTTAAGTACCAAAGGTGCAGTTTTTCCTTTGCCTAAAAGAACAACCATGGCCTAAAGATTTCTTATGTTGTAAAGCTATCTAACCAACATTAATAATGACGATCCTCAAAAGCTTTGGTATTTTGGTTTAGATAAGCACACAGATGTGTTTCTCCAGATATCTGGGGGCTGCATGGACTGTAGATATTCTACGGACAGGCTTTCTTATGAACTCTATGGCTGGTATTTTTGTGGTTCCTCCTTCCAGGGTAAGAAGTGGAAATCACAGAGCAAGGCTTGCCTTAAGCTTATGTACATGGTGTACAACCACATAGGACCCTGTGTTCCAGGTGCACATATGTGAGGCTGATCTTTAGATCCCTGCGCTGTTCTGTGTGAAGCAGGCCCATGAGATCTCCACAGGACGTACTGTTTCTAGAGGACTGTCCCTTGTAAATACCTGCCTTTCTTTTCATCTCCCCATTTGGAATGCCGTGGAAGGTTGTTGAGCAAGGATGTCAGCAACTGACTCCACTCCTGCACAGAACAAGTGAGACTTGCATAATCACAATACAGAGCAAAGGAACTTTATATCCCCACTCTTACTGGCATCCCTCTTAATGCTCCAATGTTTGGGAAGATGAAGAAAAGAGGCCTGGGGGAGAGACATGGTGTGAGTGGCCCCACAGGTCCCACACGTATGAGTGCACAGGTCTGCAAAATGTAGGACCAGACCTGGTGCAGAGGCGTACGAAAATAAGAAATACCGGAGAAGAAGCAGTTATCCAACCTAACTCAAACTCAGAGGTTGAATTCGTTTTCCCAAACTCGCTCCCCTTAAGAAAATGCAGAATTGTAACACAACGGTACAGTACCATTTTCAAATGACTCACATCAGTGTCCGCCTAGTATTTAACAATGAGGTATGTGTTAATCTGGCCATTTTACTTACTTGCAATGGGCCTGTTCAGCCAAAACCAACAACACAAAATCCCTCGCACCCCAGAGTCATTGCTGGCGAAGGAATTACCCCATCTGTAAAAATATAAAATGTTTCAAAAGTCTGTTTAGTGAAGTAAACTGATCTAATCGGAGTAATTACAGGAAAGTGGGATGGGTTTATGTTGTGACATCAGCCCTGAATATTTAACACCCTGTCACTCCAAACGGGGCACAGTTCTGTAATGAATAGGAATTTGCTTTCATGTCTGTCATCAGCGTTAAAAATAAACATATTTATAGTGTGTTTATTAAATTAAACCTGGACATATTAGACTGAAAATAAGCCAGGGAAATTACTACATGCTTGTCTAAGCTAGAGTTATTTACTTTTCTCTGACACAAATGCTGGCAGAAAACTCAACTAGACTTTGTATAATAGAAGCTCAGTATTCCCATGCCACATAACAAAACACAGATCTGAAGATTGATAAGGTGATTAAGATTCATAATTAAATGAGAGGTCCTGGGGGTTAACGTACATTGTGCCCATTTATCATAGACTACATCTTGTATGCCTGTGTTTCAATTGATTTTGGGTTGTTTTTTTTCCCTTCTTCCTCCAGGGTGGTGGAATGTACACAGCAGTGCCTCAGACCGACCCCTCGGAGTGCATCAATTGCCGGAACTGTCGGAACAATAACAGGTAAGTTAGTTACACCTCTAATTCTTGGCATCATCTTCAATGAGCTTTACAAACCACAATCTCTGTAGCACTGTTATGAGTGTAAATGCAGATGGTCCCGTTTTATATATGGGAAGCAGAAGCTAAGAGGTGGTGACTATAGCTGGCGAAAATTTTCCAACACAACTTAGATTCATCAGTAAATGTCACTTTGGTGAGTGAAATGTTTCACCGTACCTGCTACATATTTAGCTAAACTTCCACTGAAACAGCAGTGTGCCCTGACGCTCTGCCTCCTCCTCGCCTTCCCTTAGCTCCAGGGTGTGGAAAAGCAGATCAGCAAGCACACTGCCTCTACCTATTTCTTGTGCACAGAGAGACAAAGTCCCAGGGCACTTTTAGCTCTGGGGGACCAGCAGTGCCTTTCTGGCTCCCGGAGCTTCAGGGTTGGTGAGGAGGCAGAGCTGCTGGGCTCAGCCTGCTGGAAGGTTATTGTCAATTTCATGAGTGAAATTGACAAATGGCTGGAGACAGGTCTCTGTGACTGGCAGGCTCCTGCAGTGGAACAACTTATTGAAATTCATGTTCTTGTCAGTTTCACAGCTACCAGGGTGTCAGTTTCACATTTTGTTTCAGGAGCACCGAATTTCGGTGTTTCTGAAATGAACATTTTGGGCGTCTCTGGTTTGCCAGAAAATTTTAGTAAATTTGTTCTGAATTTGGATGAAAACAATCGAAAACCCCAAACTTTCCAATTTCAGCCAACTCCGGTTGTGATTTAGCCAAGGACACAGAGGAAGTCCGTGTGAATATGTGTTTGACAGATGAGTCTCAAAGGTGATCAGCTGATGAACAAAGTATAAGAACCTAGATAGGATTGAATAAAGCCAGTATTAGACCCCTGGAGTTGCTGTTGCTCAAATCATTAACTAACCCTTGCTGGGTTTTATTGGGTCTGGGGTTAATGGGGAGGGTTGACCTTTGGTCTCAGGTGCACGTCTCTTTCCTTCAGTTTCATGCGATAGACAATTCTAAATTCAGCATAAAAAGGTTAGTTTGTCAGCTACCATTCACATTCTTACTGTCTGTTCTGTATTATGAATTTTCTGCCATCTTCTGAAATCCCCTGAGACCATTTATAAAACCAGAGCAAGTGCGTTGGGGGTCACAGCATTCAGTCTTGCAGATTTGAGGCTCTTGAGGCATTTGGTAGAGGTTTGGCCAGCCTCACACTCTGGGCACGTCATAGCAGGAGAAAGGAGATTCCTTTATAGAATTTGAGGTCCAGTAGTGCCTCCCATATTAAGGTTAGGTTGCGTTTTTCACTTAAAGCAGGGATTTTAGCCTTTTTTCTGTGAAGAATGTCTCTTCTCCAAACTAACCTCACATCGGTGAGTAAAGATTATTTGTTTTCAGGATTTTCAACTAAATCTCAATTTAGTTCGCTAAAATTAATTTAAAAATGGGACCTTAGAATTCAGTATCTCACTTTTTTTGGACCTGTTCTGCTAGGAAATGGCTGACTTGTTGTCGTTCAAACTCCCCATATTCTTAAAACTCATTGCCATCTACCTTCAAACATAGATTTGAAGAATTCAGGTGGTAATTAAGCAAAGTTGATTTGTTTTTCCTAGAATTCCCAGTATAGTCACTATTTTCCTTACTCAAAATGACACCGTTTCCCATTACTTACAATGGGATTGAAGTTGTTCATGCCCTCAGTAAAGAAAGCTACTCATTTACTCTCAGTGGGGAGGGATTCCCCTAGTAAAGATGGCCACTGTTGGCCATTGTTAACTGGACTGAAGCCATAAATCCTCTTCAGGGAGGATGCTACCATCTCACTAAGGCTATATCTGCACTGCAGTTTTGAGGTGTAATTCCCAGCTAGGGTAGACACACACACATTAGCTCTGCCCAAGCTGCAGTGCTAAAAACATAAGCGTGGCTGTGGTGGCCCAGGTGGCAGCTCAGATTAGCCACCTGAATACAGCCCCATTCAAGATCCTAGGTACGTATTCAGGTGGCTAGTCCACATCGCTGCCACCCTGCTATTTTTAGCTTGCTGGCTCAAGAGATCTAGTATGTGTAAGTCTGCCTGAGCTGAGAGTTGCACCTCCCAACCGCACTGCAGACGTACCCTAAAACTATCAAACATCTCACCTTTCAAACCTGCCTGGGTGTGACACAAGCCATTGATGTGTGACACGTGGCCATAGGGAGGAACATATTTTTGGGCATTACACTTCAATTGACTTTTTTTTCTTGCTTTTGAGCACGTTGTCTCACACTGTGAGAATTCTTTTCACATTTTTTTAAAAAGAAAACTGGAAAATTTGGAATTCTGTTATGTGTAACCAAAGGTTCACCTCACATGTTATCAGCAACATTTGGACCCTAGGCCTTCAGATCTCCAGCTGATACATGACTATGTGAGATACATGAGTAACTGTTATCCTCTGTATGGACCTTCTGCTAGAGAGGAAAGTGACTTACATTTGGCCAGCGGGTGACACAACTATTTGCTAGACAGCAGTAAAATGTTGGGAATTGGGATTGCCTCATTTCTAATGATTAGACGTTAGGAATTATATTCCTGGCTCTGGGATGGAAGAATGGTCTCGTAGTTACAGATAGCATCATCAAGTACATCAGATTGGGCAGGTTGTTTCTGAGCAGCAGGGTGGCTGAGATGGGGTCTGCCATATCAGAGATCTCAGTTCTGTTCCTAGCTCTGCTACAAGTGATTTTGTGCAACTTCTGTTCCTTTATTTGTAAAATGGGGTGGCTAATACTAGCCTCCTCAGTATTAAGGGCTGTGAAGTGCACAGGTGTATAAGCAACAGGGAGTGGAAGAGATGAGATTTAAACTCGTCTTTTCTTGATTCCCAGCTCAGCGCACTTACTGCTAAGCTAAGATGTATTTTGATGGGATTCTGTCTTCCCTCTCCAAGACTGGTTCAGCTGCAATGCAATTGAGAGCTGTGCTTGCCATGTGAAAAGTGAGGCTACTCCCTAGTAAAAGTGGTCACCTCTTGGTTCTTGTTCCAATGGGATTGAAGCCCGTCACAGGTCAGGGCAACTGCACTTGTATTCCCTCTCCATGGTCCCTGAAGGGCACCCCCTCTAGTCTCCCAGCTCCTCAACAGTCACCTCTCTTGGGTAGAGACCTATGTGTCTCTCCCTCCTGACTGAAGTTTTTTTCAGTCTGCACAGATCTCTGCCTACACTGTGATATCCACAGCAAGCCAGACTGCCTAAACAGGCCAGAGTCTGTGCTTTAAATGCAAAAGCTTACAAACAGCATGATTGCCATAACACTTCCTGGGTTCACATCCTTTTCCCCCCTGAGAGGTGTTACATAAAGTCCTAGCCCACAATATTGTGTAGACTCATAGACTTTAAGGCCAGAAGGGACCATCATGATCATTTAGTCTGACCTCCTGTGCATCGCAGGCCACGGAACCTCACCCACCCACTCCTGTAATAGACCCATCACTTCTTGCTGAGATACTGACATCCTCAAATCTTGATTTAAAGACTTACACGTGACAAAGAATCCACCATTTACTCTAGTTCAAACCAGCAAGTGACCTGTGCTCCACGCTGCAAAGGAGGCCAAAACCTTCAGGGTCTTTGACAGTGTTACCTGGGGGAAAATTCCTTCCAACCCCAAATATGGTGATCAGTTAGACCCAGAGCATGTAGGCGAGACACCCCGCACCCCCCCCCCCCCCCCACACACACACCCCCGCCAGACACCTGGGAAAGAATTCTCTGTAATTACCTCATGTAGTGTCCCATCTCTGGCTATTGGGGATAATTGCTAATAGCAGTTATGTATTGTTTGCATTTCATACTATGGACTCCACAGATACTTAAACTTAATTCAGTAAGATTTTTTTCAAGGATATTGCAGGAAATTGCCATATCTGTCACAAAGCCCCGGGCCGTCCTCAGGAAAGAGAACGGCCCCTTAGACTGTGTGGTTAGAAATTGATTAGAGAGTTTTTGCCATCAACCTTGTCTCAATCAGGGAGTAGAGGCGGAGGTTTCTTGGGGTGAGAAGTTCCAGAGATTGGCGCTTATGGCTCTTTAGCATCTGTTGAAGCTCTTCAGTTTGACAAAGGGTTCTCCAAGCTGAGAAGCCGTGACTGGCCTGGCTGAGCAGTTGACACTTCATGGGATCTGCCCTGCCCCATCAATACAGGCATTTTTCTTCTCGACTTTTAGGCAGGGCTGATAGCTCCTGCTGCCTCTCCTTCTCCAAACATCCCTGCTCCCTCGATCCCCACATGCCATAGGGGATGTTGGGTGCATCCCTGCTGCCTTCCTTGCACCCCCGAAATGCTCCAGCACTAGCCATACTAAAAACTCAGGAAATTTCCTATATAAAAACTTTGTTTAAAAGGGATTCATGTGGGTTAAGGGTGACATCAACCTTTAATGCCTAATCTACCTGTTGAATTGCTATTGGGCTGTACCTGGCCTCATTGCATGCATCACTTGAATGCTGCTGATCCTGGAATTTGACCGCAAACGTTGGCTGATATTACTGATCATCTTAGTAGGGATGTAAATATTAAACGGTTAACGGTAAGACCAATACCTAGCGGTTAATATATTGCAGTTAACATTTAAAACAGATTGCCCCCACCCCCACATCCAAGCACACCATGTGCATTAACAAATCCACCTCTTCCCTATCCGCATCCTGCTCTGCACTCAGCGGCAGCGCCAAGGGCCGGACAAGCTGAGCTCTCCTTGCACGGCGCTGGCTCGGGAGCCTAGAACAGCGGAGATGGGGGACGGTCAGCACGCGCTGTGCTCTAAGGCTATCAAGGCTGGCTTCCAGGGCTGGGTGCCTCGCTCCCCGCCAGGAGCCAGCACAGGGACCCAGGCGAGGCACATCCCGTCCCCCCACAGACATGGGCCTCCTGCCTGGGGAGCAGCTGAGGGGGCAGGTGGCGCTGGGCACTAAGTCTGGCCGCTGCTTATGCCACAACTTGGAAGCTCTCAACACCTCCTGGCCTGTGGGGTGGCGAGGGAGCTGGGCAGCAAGGGGCACGTGACCGGAACTAGTCAAAGTCCCACAACACACCAAGGAAGACCGGATCAGGTGATGGGGGAAGACTGATGTCACCATGACATCTCTCGGTCACATGACAGGTTCTCCCTGCTGCTATAACCCTCCCGGATCACGTGATGGTCTCTCCCTCCCTTCCCACCCCCCATCTCCCGTCGCCATGACAGTGCGCAGGAGGGGGTGCTGATGGGATACCAACTAGGGATGTGAAATATTAAACGATTAACTGATATTTTTAAACGATATTTGCATCCCTGTATCTTATGAGTTTAAATTCTGCATTTAAATTCAAACCAAATATAAACGAATGTTTTTTCATTATTTAGCACAGTGGTTTTTCATTTGCAGACCCCTAAAAAATTTCAAATGGAGGTGTGGGCCCCTTTGGAAATCTTAGACCATCTGTGGACCCCCACATGTCGAAAGCCATTAATTTAGCATATTTAACGGCAAGCAGCTAATATGGAATGGTTCTTAGCCACACTAAAAGTGAGATTTGAAATTTGTGTCTTGGATCAGATTTGACCTCTGTTCTGCACTGTTCACCTGTAGATAAGCATAATTCTTCATGCTATAGTAAGGATTATAGTCAATTTGCTTTTCTCCTGCACTAAAGAACCTGGTGCACGCTTCTTTATTGAGTACTCCTATCTGGTGGGTTTCTGTGTACTTAACCAAATGGCTGTTCAGTTTCTGCTTGCTTTTTTGACCAGTGCCAAAGTGTGCTGCTTGTGGTACATCTGTATTAGCTAAACAAGTACCAGTATTTTCCGCAATTGCCATCTCCAAGCAGGCTTTCGTGATACAGTGGTGAAAACACCTGCATTTCTGTCTACACTAATACTTACACTGCTGCTACCACTGATGCAGTCGCACCATTGCTGATAGTTGCTGAACTGTGAATACTCATTTTTCTAGTGTTGACAAGGCCAATGAGACTGCAATTTGTCAGTTTTGCCAGTGAAAGGCTCTCAGGTACGTTTTAAATGGGCACCCAAATTTTTTTTAATGTTCTATATTTATATTCTATACAGCAAGCGCATGTAGGCAAGATATTTTGTCTGCAGGTTCAACCCAGGTAGGGCTGCTTCTCTCTAACCCTTCTTTGTGTCCCAGACCAGGGCAATATTTGTATTTTGTGGTCAGATTCAATAGCAGCACATAAACTTTAAGTGGACCAGCAAAGCAGTATTCAGCCAATTTGTAATGTAAGTTACTCAGAAGTAGGGTCTATAAATCAGGTCATGGGTTGATTTTGGCTTTTTAGCATTGAGATTTGAAATGCATTTTCCACTGGACAGATTTTATACTATCATTCATACATGCTCTGCATTGGAGATGTAATAACTAGTTTCAATCAGAGTTTTAGTATGCACCATTGGATTTAAATTTAATGAGCCAAATTAATTTACTGAAACTCCACTCCAGCCAGTGCAGTTTTACCAGGAATGATACTGAACTCGTGTCTTTCAAAAGAAGATCCCCAAAACCAGCAAAAACAAACATTGAAAATGGGTTTCACTAAAGGAATTGTCTATTTTTAAAAAAAAGGGATTCTAGTCAAAACCTCTCTGGAAAGAAATGTCAACTCATGAATGGATTTGTTTGAAGACCAGATGGCTTGCATATGGGTTCTGCAGTGGCTTTTGTGGTATTTCAGTTCTTGGAATAATAAGTACTTGGAGACTGTTTTAATGTGAGGTGATGGACAGAAAATGGAAGCTGCTTGTGGACTGGCACTTTGTGTTGCTATTGTCATAGGAATGTTTGGGAGGGGAGTTTACCCCATGGGGCTGCTTCACCCCACTTCCAGGGATACCTACAAGGACAGACAAATTCTTACTCCAAAGTCCATATTTTGACCTTGTCCGTTTCATCTCCCCATGACCGCTCCATTCCTTGGTTTCTGGGCCCTGGAAGATGAATTATCTTGATTCTGTTTATTTCCAGCAATGCTGGTCTTCGCTTTGGTTTCATGTGAGAGACCCAAGTAAGCACTGGAATAAATTGCCCAGGGAGGTTGTGGAATCTCCATCATTTTGAAGAGCAGGTTGGACAAACACCTGTCAGGGATGGTCTAGATAATACTTAGTGCCGGGGACTGGACTAGATGACCTTTTGGGGTCCCTTCCAGTCCTACGAGTCTACGATTCTAAGGTTTTGTGCATAAGGTGACCATGTTTAAAACCAGAATTACAGTCCCCTGGAACCTCAGGCTCAATCTCTAAATTATTTTAGATCGAATCCCCTTAAATATGATCTTTGTACTAATCAGAATGACCTGATGGGAAATACTTTGGGGGAATCTAAATAGGAGCAACTTTTTATTATTAAATTTAGCAGTTACCTTGCATAGAAACTCTTCACATAGAAACTATGAATTTGAATATATTTACTTTCCTTTAAATAGAGGGTGAATTCTGTTAATACTTTTGTGCTAAAGGATTAGTTACCTGTCAGCAGGGGGCTTCTGAATGCAGATATGCTGTCACTGTCAATGTCTTCCAAAATAGCTTATGTAATAGTCTTCCATCTTCCCTTGCAGTCTAACGATCAAATGCCGGAGTGACCGACCCATTTAACTCTTCTGAATTGCATACTCTCGACAAACTAGAACAGCATGGGTTCTGTTAACTAGATGCAGATGTCTCAAAATAGGCATTGAACTTCCTAATGCACACAATCAGCTCTGAATACTGAAAGTTCAGCAGTTTATGGAATGCCAAATAACACACAAACCTGTAGCCAGTTCTCACAGGCAAGCTGTCCAGGCTGACACAAGCATTTAAGAAAAAAGGGTGAGAACATCTTGCATTTCCCAGTGCCAAAAGAAACTTGGTAATAAGACAGTTCTGACTTCAAAGAACATACTGGCTTCTCCCAATGGCACTATCCTATACAATGCAATACAAGATAGTGACTCTGCATAGCCAGAAAAGCCCGTCCTTCTAGAGGCACATGAAGAAGACTTCACTACTTAGAATGCGGCCTGAATAAACCTTGAGTAATTTTCCTACTTTGCAGGTGGTAAAATGGGCCTCTTCTGTTTACTGCATGTTATTTTGAGCACAGTGATGTATGCAGTAAGTTCTCACACAAACAGTTCAGATTTGTGTGTGGCAGAATACACTAAGCCCTTAGTTTATTTATATTTTTTATTTAAAACAAGTGGAAATAAATGATTTGGGCCTGAGCCACTCAAACTAAGCTTTTTTCTTTTCTTTTTTCACTACCAAGCAAGTAACACAGCAACTGAATGAGCACGGTTTCATGCAGCACAGCCTAGTGGTTCTCCAAGTTGTATTTCATATGCTCATTTGTAAAACGTTACCGTCACAGCAATTCCTTATTGAACTCAGATGTGATGTGGTAGTCCCAGCATTGCAAAACTCACTCTTCCAATTGCATATGTGCTCGGTCTTTCAAGTGTGTGAGTGGTTTATTTTGGTGGCATAAATATGCTCTCGTGTTTAGAAATAAGTCCTCATTTAACTTGTTTCTGGGTTGATTTCTTTCCATCAGCAAAAGGATATTTTATCGTGTTAGATACATTGTGCTATAAAGCTGTTACACATGTTTCAGATCCTGATGGAATTGTGTTTAGTAACTGGTGCCAGCTCAGAACGGCGCTGTGTGATGCTATACAAGTATCAGGGGGTAGCCGTGTTAATCTGTATCCACAAAAACAACAAGGAGTCCGGTGGCACCTTAAAGACTAACCGATTTATTTGGGCATAAGCTTTCGTGGGTAAAAAAAAAATCTCACTTCTTCAGATGCATGGAGTGAAAGTTACAGATGCAGAAATTATATCTGTAACTTTCACTCCATGCATCTGAAGAAGTGAGGGTTTTTTTTTACCCACGAAAGCTTATGCCCAAATAAATCGGTTAGTCTTTAAGGTGCCACTGACTCCTTGTTGTTTTGGTGCTATACAAGTATCTAAAATGAGATGGGATAGTTCTGTGCCTGGTGCATATAGCAGGAAGGGTTGTATGTTTAGATTTGGCAGTAGAAATTGTTCTGAGCTGTATCCATTTGGCATATCACTGGATAATCTATGTGTAATATTTGAGAACCCTGTCTGACTCTCATGAGCACTTCCAAACGTTGCTATGGCCAAGGTAATTGTGTGTAAACAGATACACTCTTCTTTGTAATCAGCCTGCTCCTGCTGCTATCACTCTTGTTTCCACGTTGATGAGCTGTGGTGTTGCAATCCAGGGTTTGTGTCCTTAATAACTGAATCCTGTAGAATAAGTAAGTTTCTGTTGACTGCCAGGGTGTGTGATTAAAGTGAATGACGGGTAGTGAGGTTTTGGTGGAATAACTGTTGTAATTTTTCTGCGATGTGATAAAGATTTGCTGTATATTTTCTCCTTTATCACTCTCCATGCTAGATTTCGGAAGAAAGGATGCGCTCTTCTTACAGCTCATACAGTTTGTTTCAGAGAATTCCAAGTCATGTGACTGTTCTAAATATGAAAGTTTGAGTTGTGTTACAATTACTGGTACATATGCAGTCATACTGGAGTGGTCTGTCCTGGGCTTTCACATTTAACGTGGCTGTTACAAATGAAGCTGCTAGCACTGCTGTGCCCAGGACTTGAGGAACTCTACAACATTCTTGGCATTTTCACTACTTAGGATGAGATAATGCCAGGCATATATCTACAGCAAAAGCCCTTTATGAACGTCTTTCTGTTTAAAAGTTAAATAGCTCAGCTGTAAAGACTGACTTCCCAGCTTGCCTTCAGTTTCAGAGTCCAGAATGAGTGTCTTTGATATTATTTTTTGTATAAATTGAAAAGTTACTATACGTTTTTTACACTTAAAATGCTGCAGTCGGTTGTATTTAGTTCCTCTGTTTACATAAAAATAGGCATTGCTAAGCTAGTTAAACATAAGCTGCTCTATTTGCTTGTTGGATTCGTAACTTAAGCCCTGTGTCATGGCATTTAAAATCTGTATTAGAGCTGGCCAAATGAAGGAATGTCACTTAATTGACAATAGATGGGGAAAAATGCTAAACAAATGATTCTCTGAATGTTTTTCAGCCATCTGGTGAGCAGGGCAAACAAATATTTAATTGTGAATATATTTTTCCCAAAAAAGTCTGAATTTATCTGACAGAATAAGTGTAATTTATTCCACCAGCTCTACTATATTTACTGTATTAAATAATTGAGATTTACTTGATGAAGTATTCAAAAACTTCTTAAATCACTTTTAGTTGCTGGAACAGGAGCGGGCGAACTTTTTGGCCTGAGGGCCACATCAGGTTTCTGAAATTGTATGGAGGGCCAGTTAGGGGAGGCGTTGCCCCTGCCCCCATCCAACCCCCCGCTTCTTGCCCCCTGACTGCCCCCCCCAGGACTCCTGCCCCATCCAACCCCCCTGTCCCCTGATGGGGCCCCCCCCGGGACCCCTGCCCCAGCCACCCCTCCCTGTCCCCAGACCCTCCCCACCCCTGACTGCCCTCCGCCACCCCATCCAACCCCTCCTTCCTGACTGCCCCCCCCGGGACCCCTGCCCTATCCAACCACCCCTTCTCCCTGACCACCCCCAGAACCCCTGCCCCTGACTGCCCCCGACCCCTGCCCCCATTCAACCCCCCTGTTCCCCGCCCCGATCCCCATCCACACCCCCACTCCCTGATCACCACCCCGAACTCCCCTGCCCTCTATCTAACCCCCCCTTCTCCCTGCCCCCTTACTGCACTGCCTGGAGCACCGGGTCAGGCCAGCTCTGCAGCTGCGCTGCCGGGCAAGAGCTCGCAGCCCTGCCGCCCAGAGCATTGGGCGGCACAGTGAGCTGAAGCTGCTGGGGAGGGGGAACAGCAGGGGAGGGGCTGGAGGTGAGCCTCCCGGGCCAGGAGCTCAGGGGTCAGGCAGGAGGGTCCCACGGGCCGGATGTGGCCTGCGGGCTGTAGTTTGCCCACCTCTGTGCTAGAACAAAGAATCTGGAGAGATCAGGACTCTGAGTGATTCTTTATTTTGGTTTAAATTCACAGGTGTTTCACCAAAACCAATGGCACTTTTAGCAGCAACACACTACCTGTGGTGCCCATAGTAGCACCTTATCAGCAGGACAGTTTAGAGATGAAACCGATGAATCATGTGATGGTTGCCATGTGTTTAGCCTCCACGGTCCCAGAATGCAGCGTCGAGATGGAGGAAGACAGCAAGGAGAAAGTGGAGCAGCCATCTACTCAGCATTCTTGCTGTCAGGAAAATATGAATCAGATTAACATAGATTACAAAGAAGGTATGCCAAATTGGGGGAGAATAAATCTTGGCTTCCAAGCTGCATACTTATTGTACAACAGCTGTAGGGTGCTTAGTCTGACTACACAGAAACTAGCAATTAGTCTCAGGAAAAGGCCAGAGTCTGCAAGGTGTTGATCAGCTTGCAGCTCCCCCTGAAGACAATGGAAGTGAAGATATTAAAATGCCTTCCAGGTGCATGCCCTAAATGATGTGTTCTAAATGGAATCCCTCCAGTACACTTACTCCAGATGATGTGATGACTGATTTATTTTGAATGCTATTTTTTTAATAATCTTTGCCAGTACCACCTTGGGCGTTGCTCTTATCAGATCTCATATTCTAGGAAGAATCAGGCTGGGTAATTATGTATATGAGACCTCTAGGGAAAGCCCAGGTACCTGCAGGAAGTGGCATTAATTCAGAGTTAGTTAGGGGAAGTACCAAATGGGGAAACTGGAATTCAGGAATAAACTGTCTTTGTTCTTTGGGGCGGCAAGAGCTGAAAGCATCACACATTCCTTTATAGCTCCCGGCTGGCCCCAGAAAGAGAGATTTTGAGCTTTCCAGCTGAAAAGACAGGTTGGACCAACATGGTGTTTAGAGGGGGTAAAGACAAGGGATCAGGGGTCCTGGCAGTTCCTTCCCACCCCATCATTTTGCCTTTTCTTCTTCTGTGAAACAATCTCCTCTGGGCTATGGCAGCCCTTCCTTTGTTGTGCAGGTTAACAGTAAGTGTACCCCAGTCCACAAGCCCCTTTGAAGCTTTCTCCTGTAGCGTTCAGTCCCTTAGACACTGAATGCTCACAGAATTATCAGGTTAGCTATCCCCATGGGAACAGTGTATGCACCAGCTTGTATGATTAAAGTCAGGATCAGCTCATATGTAACAGCACAGCACTGAGATATATTTATAGTGAAGACAATCATAAATGTATTATCAAAGATTAAGATGTAAGACAGTGAGTAAGGATAATGGTAATAGAGTTATATATAAAACAAAAGCATAACATGCATAGGTGCGGGAACTAGAGGGGGTGGGGGGTGCTGCAGCACCCCCAGGCTCTGGGAGCAGGGGTGGGGGGGTGGACAGAGGTATGGGGGCTGGCTTTCAGCACCCCATTATTCAAAGTGTTCCCGTGCCATTGATAACACGCTTTCTAGAGATTAAATTTAACAGTCTAACCTTCTGTCTAAGGACGTTTGTCTCACCCCAGATGTCTTTCATGGTGTTTCAGCCAAGCCTGGTTGAGATCCTATTTGCATGAATGTAAACATGCTGTCCCTTTACTTCCTCAGGTGCAGGATAAAGGGGTGTCTCCTTGCCTTCTACTTACACCCCTATAGATCATTGACCTTAGAGACAGCAGAATCTCCCCCCTCCCCGCCCCCATTGCTTGTTTTTTTCCCCTCTGTTCTTTTCCTGTTGATCCTGTATGTAAATGGGTCTTCCCTTGTGTTGGCTTACAATACTTAATTTACAGTTGACAAAGAGATGCACATCTTACTCCCTGTCTGGAAGAAACATTTTTCTCTTTGGTTGGTGACAGACTTTAAAACATATATTTTCAGTACATATATGCAGCTCCTTAACTATCCATGCATGCATCAGGCAATGATTGAGGATCAGTATGACATAATCTTTTTCTTAGAAACCTCACAACCTCATTTATGGATAAATATCATAAAAATGGTGTGCTAGAAGTGATGAGTTTGTCAGGCCTGTTATGAGTTCCTGTTACACAACAGTGAACCATTTGGCATTGAGAGGTTCTTAGGGTCATAATCATAGAATCCTAGAATATCAGGGTTGGAAGGGACCTCAGGAGGTCATCTAATCCAACCCCCTGCTCAAAGCAGGACCAATCCCCAGACAGATTTTTGCCCCAGATCCCTAAATGGCCCCCTCAAGGATTGAACTCACAACCCTGGGTTTAACAGGCCAATGCTCAAACCACTGATTTTATTTAGATCAGAGAGGCAGCTTGCCATTTGAAACTAGGGCTTTGCCCATAATCTCTCAAGATAGCAAAGCCACTACCCACAATCTGATCACTAAATCTAGTGATAACTGAAAGTACATTATTAAAAGGCCTAGAGAACAGGGAAATTTATCATGAGAAATGCCCTGGGAAATGTATCATGAGAAATGCCCTAGGAAATTAGCAATTCCTGCCAGGGTTTAACACTGTACAGCGTCCAAACTAATTTTCACTTTTAGTGAAAAGCAAAGATTTTACCCAGTTCACTAATCTGCATTTGGAGACTGGTGGGGCAAGTATGCTGAAATAGTGAAGGGGCAAGGAGAGATTTCATGCTAATATAAACTGCTCTTGATTTGCAGGTGACATTTGTGCACGTTCAGAAACATCAAATCATATTTTGAGCTGGAGTCCTCTTATTCTGCAGCCTGTTTCAAAGGACTGTAATGAAAAATCAGGATGGAATTCACCTGGTGTCACTTTAAACAGCTCCGGGGACCTTCGACAGCTCCAGATGCAGGAGACCTGAAGAAGCAGCAACCATTTTCCCACTCAAAGCCAGTAACTGCACAGCAGAATCACTGACAAGGACTGATGGAGGGGTGTTAATTATAACAGAGAGAGTCACTATTTATTTTTTGTAGTAGTGTCATGAATGTATCTTGTTTAAAATGTTTGCCTTTTTATATTATTTATGCCTTGAGAAATTCCTTTGTTTTTTCCACACCCTGTGGAATTAGCCTGGTTATGTATAAAGTTTTGTAATAATATAAAGAACAACAATGGGAAATATGTAGTGTGTTTTCCATGGATATTACCAGCATGAGAAGCACTTCTGCAAAGGAGCATAGATGTTGAGTATGCAGATTTTAGAGTGGATCCAACCCGAGTGGTTCTGAAGTTCATAGAAGATTATAGCCACTCTATAGAGCTGCTGTGTCACTGGCATTTGTTGCAATATTTTTACAGCTAATTTGCCTGACTACATTTGAATGCTGTTGTTTCAGGCTGTCTTGATGGAAAGAGATTTGATGATGGAACCCCAACATAATGAACCCCAGCCGATCTGTTTATATGAATGGTACAGCTGGTCGAGTAGTAATAAATCTGATTTGGGAGCCAGAGCCCTGCATTCAGTTGGATACTACTTAACTAAAAATATGATATCTCCAAGTATTGAAAAACCCCTAGTGTTCAGAGAAAATTTCATAATTCCCCAAACTTTCACGCCTTCTAGCAGGAATGATTTATCTGAACATTCTTACTGGAAGGTCCCTATTTGTTGTTTTTAAAAGTATTTGTCATCTAATCAGGGAACAAAGTATTCCATATGACTTGTGGGACCAGCTATATAATATACATAAGGAATAATCTACATGAATAATTTGTGAACGGCCTAGAGTCTGAGCATTGTTTATTCAAGCTCGTTAGCGCATAGTGATTTCTCCGAACATAATCGTTATTCTTGTTAAAGGCTCTCATCCAAAAAAGGCTAAATTCAGAAGAGTTATTGGCAGTGAGTATATAACTGTCTTTTATTAGCCAGTTGTTTTGCATTCTTGTGCATGTTTTAAATTTCACTGCGGGTAAATCGGGCTGAATTTTCTAAGTTTACATCTTAAACCTGCTCATGCATGCGCACCTTTCCTTCGGAGCAGGTGGGATTGATATACCAAGAGTAAATGCCGGCAGGGCAAAGTGAACTCACTCTGAAATAAGCAACAGAGTCCTGTGGCATCTTATAGACTAACAGACATATTGGAGCATAAGCTTTCATGGGTGACATGCGTCTGACGAAGTGGGTATTCACCCACGAAAGCTTATGCTCCATTACGTCTGTTAGTCTATAAGGTGCCACAGGACTGTTAGTCTGGATCTGTAAAAAGCGACAAACATGGCTACCCCTCTGATACCTGTCACTCTGAAATGTCCAACTGCTTCAGTTTCTACGGCACATTAGTACTTAGTTGCCACTAATTCCACTGGCTTAATTTCCAGTTGCCTCAGAATGGACCTGTTCAATTTACAGTAAAATCTCCAATGGTTGGTACTTTTCTAATCCCCACTTATGCAACTACCAGCACTACTGAATATTAGCTCATCTCTAAACATAACCCTGGTTCGTAGAGGCAGATCTGTGGTGAGGCTCATGTTCCTAAAATATGATAGTCCACGATGCACTGTTATCACAAATGGTTAAAACTAAAGTATAACGAATATTTTGTGATGCTTTACCTTTTGTAAGTGAACAAGCAAGCAGGGCTAAAGTTCAATCCTTTGCAGTGGATCTCCCAGGGACTGAATGGTATTTTAACTCCATGGTTTGAGAAAAAGGGAAAACGTATCCTTTGTGTAATAATGCTCTCCTCGCCTGTTAAATAAGAGCCTGGAGGTGTTGCTTTAGAAAATTGAGCCCGGTGCTGTCGCAAACGGTGTCCAACAAACCACAGCTCAGACAATGGCTGTGTATGAAGAAATTTGCCTGTATCTCAGACATAGCAGCTGGAGCGTGATGTAGGTGTTGCAATGTTAACTGCACATTTTTTTTTCAAATTTAATCAGAGTAAATAAAACAAACTTTCACTTGTAAAACACTCTATCCAAAAATCAGAGCCTATAACCCAAGGAATGAGGCACATAAATCACAATTACTGCTGCCCTGAGGTGACACATGTGCAGTCTCCTTTTAATGGAATGAATATTTTCCTAGCGAGAGCAAGAAACGCCCCGAAGGGAGGGAGGGAGGGAAGCAAAGCTGCCCTATTTGAATCACAAACCACTTACAGAAGAAACAAGGAGGTGGCTACAGGTGCACTATACAGTAGAACCTCAGAGTTACAAACACCAGAGTTACGAACTGACCAGTCAACCACATACCTTGTTTGGAACCAGCAGGGACCCCCAAAAAAGCAAATACCGCACCGTACTGCATTAAACATAAACTACTAAAAGAAAATAAAGGGAAAGCAGCATTTTTCTTCTGCATACTAAAGCTTCAAAGTCAATGTTCAGTTGTAAACTTTTGAAACAACCATAACGTTTTGCTCAGAGTTACGAACATTTCAGAGTTACTAACCACTTCCATTCCCAAGGTGTTTGGAACTCCGAGGTCCTATTGTACCACATTGAGTAAGATATGTGTACCATAAAGACTGACTCTGTACTTTTCTAACTATTGCAACAAATGTCAAATGCAGCATGTGTGTATACAGTGTGTGGAAATATTATAATATAGGATATATATTATATATTTTATAAATACAGCCCTTAAATGAGAACTTACTGGGTTTGATCTGGGTCACTATGCAAGAGTTTATTGAAGTAGGAAACTAGTTGATGCTGTTTTTGCTTGGTGGATGGGAGAGGGGGCCGCACCAGATGTGTACACAAGTTCTCTATTCCTGATGTCCCGGTGTACAGTATGTGATAATGGATTCGTCTGCATATCTGAGAGACCTAATTAGCATCCGAGGAAGGCAGACTCCCGTCGTCTAGTGTGATCTATTGAGTGCAATGGCCGATCTCGTTAGGTTACGAAAGTTGCCTGTTAAGAGAACTAGCATATTAAATGCTTTGACAGAGAGGTTCAGGAAACTCTCTGCTGTAAGAGTTTGGTAGTTTGGAGCAGGAAACCAAGGCAGGTTCGTATTAGCCCTTGGGACATAAACTGCTTTGAAAGAGTCAGATTTCGGGGGTGGGGTTTCTACTCAAGGAAGAGATTGTTGTAATCTGCCATGTTAGCAGAGTCTCATCATGGACTGCTTTATTTATAATGAATAACACTGTTTTAAGTGTTTTTCTTTTATTGTATTTTATTTATAAATATATATATATGTTTGCCTTTCTTTTTAGGGGTCGTGTTCTCCTAACTATAGGTGCATAATTACAAAACTCTACACAAATCCTGCATAGATGCTGTGATTCCCAGGTCATGCAAATCAGTCCCGTCGCATCCTTAGACTTCAGCTAGTCCAGCTCCCCAGGAAATACTGAAAGGCCTTGGCCCTCTGAAAACCCACCCTGTTCTTTAAAGCTGGCTTGGTTTTGTGCTTTGAACGTTATTTTCCGTTGAAATCTAGAGGGCACAGGGACTTAGTGGGATGTGAGAAGTAGGTGCACAAACTCTAGAATCCTGGGTTCATTGGCAAGGGTTTTGGCACCCGGGGGATGAGGTGCATTGGCAGAGCTGTGATGAGGAAACTTCTATTAACTGCCTATGTTATGCTTGACTCTAGCCAGTGTTACGTTCTTTGCTTCTATGGGCACTACGTACATAACCCAGGGTTGTTTGTTGTTTTTTTTTTAAAAGATTCACTGACAGACCTGTGTGCATTTCCCTTTTTTATCCTTTTTTTTTTTTTAAAAAAAAAA
The DNA here is from genome assembly GCF_002925995.2 of Terrapene triunguis. NCBI lineage: Eukaryota > Metazoa > Chordata > Testudines > Emydidae > Terrapene > Terrapene triunguis. The sequence goes on along the minus strand of NW_020664725.1, from coordinate 2,526,589 downwards.
CCAGAGGCCCTCTGAAGCTTCCTCGTTGTTACTAGCCAAATCTTGATCTCTCAGAAACAATACATTTAAAAATCCTGTTTCAAACCTTTTCCTCTTGGTACGTGCTCTAGTGATGTAATGGTCTGTCTTAATATGGGTCATGATAAAAACAAACCAACCCTCTCTGATCCTCCCAGTATCTGAGAACGTCATTCAGCTGTCGTACTGCCCAAGGAAAATGTTTTTCTGTATTTCACCTGTGTGGTCTTTGAAAGCAATGACTTAAAGATGCATGGTTTTTGTATCATATAGAAAAATATGCTATATTTTCCTAAAAAAAAAAAAAAAAAAGTTGTAATATTCTTTTGAAATTGTACATATTTTTAAATGATGTAGTTTTGGGCAGACTTTTTTGGTGGTTTGATTAATATTAAAGAGAATGTTGCTGCTTTATGAGTGCTGCTTATTAGATTGTGTCTGCTCTTGAATCTATAAGCGGTGTGAATTCTCATTAGCCGCAAGCTACTGATACTAGAGAAAGTCAGACTAGCTATATCACTACTTAATACAAGCCAAATAATTTACTAGTTTCCTATTTAATTACTCTTCACCAAATTTACCCTACCCTAAAGAACAGTGAATTGCCAACAATATTTTAAGTCACAGGCAAGGACTAGAAGAAGCCAATGGACTTATAATTTAAAAACAAAAAAAAAAGAGAGAGAGGGGGGAACGCCTATATGGCCTAGACATAAATGATCTGGAAAAAGGGGTAAACAGTGAGGTGGCAAAATTGGCAGATGATACAAAACTACTCAAGATGGTTAAGTCCCAGGCAGACTGCGAAGAGCTACAAAGGGATCTCATAAAACTTGGGTGACTGGGCAACAAAATGGCAGATGAATTTCAATGTTTATAAATGCGAAGTAATGCACATTGGAAAACATAATCACAACTATACATATAAACTGATGGGGTCTAAATTAGCTGTTACCACTCAAGAAAGAGTTGGAGTCACTGTGGATAGTTCTCTGAAAACATCCACTCAATGTGTAACGGCCGTCAAAAAAGCGAACAGAATGTTGGGCATCATTAAGAAAGGGATAGATAAGAGAAAATATCATATATAAATCCATGGTATACCCACGTCTTGAATACTGCGTGCAGATCTGATTGCCCCATCTCAAAAAAATATATTGGAATCGGAAAACATTCAGAAAAGGGCAACAAAAATGATTAGGGGTATGGAACAGCTTCCGTATGAGAAGAGATTAATAAGACTGGGACTTTTCAGCTTGGAAAAGATACGACTAAGGGGGGGGATATGATAGAAGTCTATAAAATCCTGACTGGTGTGGAGAAAGTAAATAAGGAAGTGTTGTTTATTCCTTCTCATAACACAAGAACTAGGGGTCACTCCATGAAATTAATAGGCAGCAGGTTTAAAATAAACAAAAGGAAGTATTTCTTCACACAATGCACAGTCAACCTGTGGAACTCTTTGCCAGAGGATGTTATGAAGGCCAAGACTATAACAAGGTTCAAAAAAACTAGATAAATTCATTCCTGTTCTGTTCATTCCCTCTGGGGCACCTGGCATTGGCCAGTGCACCGGGCTAGATGGACCTTCCAGTATGGCCGTTCTTATGTTCTTTCATGCAGCATAAGGAAGCCGCAGAGCTTTGACTGCATATGGTTGTGGTGTTCCACAGTGGGGAAGCTTTCAACCCTTTCTTGTCAGTAATCTGGGAGTGGGACCTTCGTTTAATTCATGGACAGAGTTCTTTAAACCGAAGTTAATGTTACTAATGTCTCTGTGGCTGAAGGGTAAGAAAACTAGGTGAACACAGAAGCTTTTAAAAATCAGACTTTCAAATATTAGACATTGCTTTTTTTATTCAGTACAATGACACCAAAGGTGAATCATAAAGTGCCTCTTTCTTCCTCTAGATTTGGCTAGAGCGGGATTCCCAGTCACGGTCTTTAAGGTGCTGCTTCTGGCCTACACTGTTGCAGTTTTGGTGAATTTTGCATAAAAGCTGAGGATTATTTACCAGCACTCAAAATTTGCTGGTGCTTTATAAACATACAAAGCGCAGTCTCTAAACTGAATAATATTCCGCTTAGTTGTGCCATATCTGCAGTTTTAATGTGGCATTAGCTCCTTAAAGGTGATTGGTGAAGGGGGCTCTGAATGTGGGTTTCTGTCTGTCTGATGGGTAAAGAGGGCATAAAAGGAGGGGTTAACTGTTTGGGGTGGTTGTTTTTCTCTCTAGAAATAACAAGAACCTGGTTTTGCTTGGAGAAGCCTTGTGCAAAAGCCCCAGTTAGGGTTGCCAACTTTCTAATTGCACAAAACCGAACACCTTTGTCCGCTTCTCTGCCCTGCCCTGCCCCTTCCCTGAGGCCCCTTCCTCCCTCACTCACTTTCACTGGGCTGGGTCATGGGGTGGGGGTGCAGGCTCTGGGGTGGGGCCAGAAATGAGGGGTTCAGGGTGCAGGAGGGGGCGCCGGGCTGGGGAAGGGGGTGGTTGGGTCATGAGAGGAGGTGATGGCTCCAGCTGGGGGGTGCAGGCTCTGGAATGGGGCCAGGGATGAGGGGTTTGGGGTGCATGAGGGGGCTCCAGGCTGGGGCCAAGGAGTTTGGAGTGAGGGAGCGGACTCAGGGCTGGGGCAGGGGGTTGGGGTGTGGGAGTGGGTGTGGGGTAAATAATCCTCATTTTTTATGCAAAATTCACCAAAACTGCAACTCTGGGAGGGGGGTCAGGGCTGGGGCAGAGGGTTGGGGTGCGGGTGTCGGCAGCACAGTGGGGCTAAGGCAGGCTCCTTGCCTGCCTTGGCTCCTGGAAGCGGCCAGCGTGTCCGGTTCCTAGGTGGAGGTGCGACCAGGTGGCTCTACACGCTGCCCATGCCCGCAGGCACCGCCACTGCAGCTCCTATTGGCTGCGGAGCTTCCCTGATCGCACCTGCGCCTAGGGGCTGCAGGGACACGCCAGCCACTTCTGGGAGCTGCGCGGAGTCAGGCCAGGCAGGGAGCCTGCCTTAGCCCCACTGTGCTGCTGATCAGACTTTTAATGGCCCAGTCAGCGGTGCATTCTGGTCAAAAACTGGACACCTGGCAACCCAAGTCCCAGCAGCTGTGTATTGTGAGCTAGCATGCGTGTCTTCACTGACGGGGTGGACATGCTGAATTTGTAGCAGAGGTCCTTTCTCCCAAGTGTTCTTTAGCTATTGACCTTAGATAGGTTTTAACAAAACCAGAGTTCTAAAGCGTTTGACTGCACGTTCCTTCCCTCCCAGTTACTCAAAATTCACTCTCTTGTACCTTCGTATCATCATTTCACTAGTCCATCAGCCACCATAGTCTTCCAGTGTGCACTAGACCTGAACTTCTGTTGTAGACCAAGTAGAAAGTCCTCCCCCACCCATTTTTACATAAATCTTCCAAACCATCTTTATCAGTCATAAGGATGCAAAACCAGGCACAAACCCACTTGATTGTAAATGTTCAAGTCATGTTTAAGCATATTAAAGCAGCCCAAGGAATTTCCTCCTTGGCTACTTGCCAACAATCCTCTACCCTTATAACTAATCTGTCAACTGTGGCCAGAGTTGGCATTATGACAAGCCAGGATATTTGTGATGAGGGAACATGTATGTCCTTTAAGGCACCATAGAATACTTACATGAACCAAAGCGATGCCTCATTCAGACACTTACAAATAAGGAATGGGAGGCAAATAACTCAAAATTGTAACAACTCTGAGTTCAGTCCCCTAGAATATCAACTTTTCCTTATGAATTAGAGTATCCAGCTTATATCCCATCATTCTTAAGCATATTTCCAGGGGGGAGGGATGAGCTAAGATCAAGTGGGAAAGGGACTGGACCAGAGAATCTCATGAGTGGATCATAGAATCATAGAAGATTCGGTTTGGAAGAGACCTCTGGAGGTCATCTAGTCCAACCCCCTGCTCAAAGCAAAACCAACACCAACTAAATCATCCCAGCCAGGGCTTTGTCAAGCCGGGCCTTAAAAACCTCTAAGAAAGGAGATTCCACCACCTCCGTAGGTAACCCATTCCAGTGCTTCACCACCCTCCTAGTGAAATAGTGTTTCCTAATATCCAACCTAGACCTCCCCCACTGCAACGTGAGACCATTGCTTCTTGTTCTGTCATCTGCCACCACTGAGAACAGCCGAGCTCCATCCTCTTTGGAACCCCCCTTCAGGTAATTGAGGGCTGCTATCAAATCCACCCTCACTCTTCTCTTCTGCAAACTAAATAACCCCAGTTCCCTCAGCCTCTCCTCATAAGTCAGGCTCATGGATCATCAAGTTATATCAATTTCCATTGATGTAAGATACTAAATGTGCACATCTAATTTTTTTCCTAGGACAGTTGGCTCTGGAATGTATGAACAAAATAAAAAGGGTGATGACAATAAATGTAAAATCTAACGGGGCACCTCCCACCAGCTTGTCAGTGGTAAATGATTCTGGGCCAGTCCTGCAGAATTTCTGAAGATAGTGTAGGAACTTATCATTCCTCGGGATTCTCTGCTTGGTAACTTTATAATGCATTCTAGCTCCATGCTTCCCTGCCCCGTGCATCACATTCCTCTTTCAGGTTTACACCCTGTAGGTATTTGTAGGATCATCACATGCCTCCTTGGTCATTAGTTGGCCCAGGTAGGCCCATCTCACCCTTCTGAGCGATCCTCGTGAATTAACCCAGCTAAGACTGATTCTTTTTCCCCCTTTGGCCAAGTTCCTCTATGTCAATATCTTCCTGGTTGTTGATTGGAACTGTGCAATACCCCATGTGTGGTCACACCAGCGTCGCACAGAGGGGCTGCAGCCTCCCTGCTCACGGATGTGGTGCCTGAAATTGCATTCCCTTTTTTTCTCCAAAGGCATCTGATGTTATGAACTTGCCGCGTCACTGTCTGCCCATGATAACCCCTGGGTCTCTTCAGCCTCGCCACTGCTTAAGCTCATTAGTAGTTTCAAACTTCAAGTGTTTACTCCCTCATCCAAACCACAAAGGAAGGTATGAAAGAGGCTGATCCTGATGCCAGACTAGTGGGGGACTTCAGAGCCATCTCTCCTCCGCTCAGGTCATTCAGCCAGTTTCCAATCCCTACGGCTACTCCAGAGTCTGAGTCTGGTTAAGAGTTTGTGCGAGGAAGACTGGAGGTGTGATTCAGGCTGGGGCGGGGAGAGACGGAGAGCTGAAGGGACCGATTTGCTGAAGGACTCAGCTCCAAACCTCTCAGCCAAACATGGGACCCAAACGTATTCATGCAGGAAATTTCAAGTGCCATTGGATTGGTTTCCTTCAGGGGCTGTCTTCACTGCAGAGTTAACCCAGACTCATACCCCAACCATCCCACTTCTGGCCACCCAGAGCCCAGTGCCTTGGGGGTGAGGCATGAATACATGTCAACAAAAGTGAGACACCAAGTCGGAGTGAAACTGCAGGTCACGCTGCGCCCGAAACCAGGGGCACTGGGCCGGCGTTTCAATCGGCTCGACTGTCAGCAACTCTTTTTTGCCCCTCGGCTTCTTTACACACATTGTGGTTCTGCTTTATTTGGGCTCTCGACCGGCGGCTGCTGCCAGTATGGGGCGTTAGTGACTGGCACGCCCCAGGCACTCGTACGACAGTTCTGCTCCCTAGGAGGGCTTGCCAGTATTTGCCAGGGCGTAAAGTCACCATCGGGGTTGGTCTCCTCCCGGCAGGGCTGGTGACTCCCCAAGGCCAGTGCCATGAACGTCGGCGGCTCACTGGCCCTGGAGTGGGAAGCCAGTGAGCTACCAATGCATGGGAGCCTTGATGTCTGACTCTTTAGTGTGGCCCAATTGCATGGTTCCTCCAGGAGCGAGGCCGGGGAAGAGCAGCCCTCTCCCCCCAGCAGACAGCCTCGTGGCAGGCCAACACCTTGCTGCAGCTTCCAAGGCCTGGGAAAGGGAGGTTACCACTTTGTTCTGGACTGGATTGGAAGCCCCATCACTGAGCTGCCAAGTGTCCTGGCTGCGCCCTCTGTTGGGGATCCAGCCTTCAGCCTAGAAGCTAGACCAGTCCTTTTTAATGGGTTAGAGCGCCCAGACCCCTCTGCCGGGGCCTCCAGCCAAACCGGGGAGCCCAGCGTCACCAGTCCTGATTCCAAACGTGTGTGTCTTACCCAGGCCTCGGCCGAATGTGTCCATCAGAAAGGAGCGAAGGGGAAAAGGCACAACCCCCTTTACCGCCTCTCTGGGGCTCCCCTTGCTTTTGTGTAAGTATCCCCGAGGCCGCCCGTCTCCCTGCAGGGGGATGTAGAAAGGCTCCCAGCTGAAAGCCCTGGGAAATGTATCACTGCTGAGTGATAGGGCTGGCAAACAGAGGCCTCGCTCCTGGGGGAGGACTCTGCCTCCCCCATCCGATCCCCCAGCTGGCGGACAATAGCGATCCAGGCTTTGGCAAGGGTCTTGTTTGCTAAGGGGGCTCTTTGTTCCCGCTCCTGATTGCCAGTGTTTTGTCAGGTTGGCCTGGGTGCCGTTAACAAGGGCTGCGGAGGCCTGAGATTCCAGGCAGATGCGACAGGCCCAGGATGGGTGCTGCTGGGGAAGTCGGTTCCCACAGCGCAGCCGTTTGTGCGTCCCAGAGACAATGGCAGGAATGTCTCCTAGGGCAAGGTAGCTGCTGAAATCCTGTGCTCAGCGGCCAGTGGATTAGCAACATTCGGAGTTGATCGGTTGGAGTCGGCACTTCTGTTTGCATCTCTCTCTCCCCCACCACCTGTTCAAACAATGGGCTGAGCAAACAACTCTTCAGCCAGCCTCCCCCTCCTCTTGTCAGCTCACTCCAGCCCCGGCCTGCCCCCCGGCTTTCATGAACCTGGGAACTGCTGCACCCCTGCCCGCTAAGGTCTGGGTTTGCGTGGCTCCTGCAGAAGACGTGGCATCAGGAGGGTGCTTAACCCGGGGCGGGGCTGGGGAAGCCCCCTGGGTTGCGGGGTGCGATGGCCGGCGGAGCAGCATTGTGGGAGTGGCGCGACAGCGACAGGGCCCGAGGGTCGCATGTCTGGTCAAGCATCAGTGGTCGTCGTGGGCTGGGTTGGCTTCTCCTAGTGGGCAAACAGCCTTGACTCCCCACTTGGAATGGAAACTCGCCCGGCCGCTGCCCGAGCCCTTTTTCCGGTACCAACAACCCTCCTTTGCCCTGGGCTAGTTCCCGTTTACACCTGGGCTACCGTAGGGCTTGCAGACATGAGTGACAAGTCCCCGCTGCAAACCGTAGTGCAGCCCTGTCTCACCCCCCACCCCCACCCCAGCCCAGGAACCAGAATAAACTGCCCCCGGGCAAACCACAGCGGCGTCCGTCTGCGCTAGGGCCCTAGCTGGGTTTTACTGGTAGAACTATGTGGGGGCAGGGCTGTGACTATTTTACTGCATCAGTGATGCCAGTAGAAATGTGCTTTAACCGGCTACAGGTTATGCCCCCTCCTGTACAGGAGTCACCAGTCCACTGTTAACACCGTTAGCCCAATTGACCTGCCTCCCCGGGAGGGAGTTTGAACACTGGGACTAGCCCAGGCTAGCGAAGGCAGCAAAGCTTCCTCACGTAGGCAGGCCGCTGGATGGGTAGGGCCGAATGCACAGGGCGGTTGCGAGGGGGGCGGGGGGGGGGGGGGGCTGCTGTCTGGAAAGGGAGCTGTTGATTCACCCAGCTGCTTTTAGGATTGGGGAAAATTGCTGAGGAATTCACAGAAAACCATCTCGCCCCATATATTTTCCTTATGGTCCAGTGAATTCTTTGGACCCAAGGGGTCGTGGGACAAACAGCTTCTTTCTCTGCGGGCAGTATAGCCCAGAGCCGATCCCTGTTACACCTTGGGATTGGCTGGGTAAAAGCATTGGACGTTTTTAAAAACCTCTCTGCTTTGACCTTGGTGTGTATTGGAGATTCACGCTGTCAACGAGCTGATTGGTCACGGAGGCTGGTGCCTGACTGGTGGAGCACACAAGCATCTCCGGCACAAATTCTCATTGGGTAACATGTAAGCTTCCGTGCCTGAGACTATTCGTACAATTGCCTGGCAGTCGCTGTCCTGGCTCGGATGCAGCATCAGCGTGTGAGCCGGGCCCAGTCACTGCTTTGCTGGGCCTCAGTTTCCCCACCTGTTAGATGGGATAATGATACCCACTTTGGTAAAGTGCTTGGAGCCCATTGACTGGGCCAGGTCGCCAGCACCACAAGGCTCTTGGGAGAAGTGGAGGTGGGAGCATCCCTGGGGACAGCAGGAAAAGGCTGGTGCGCCTCCTGCTAGAATGGCATTGTAAAGCCATTGTAGCATCGTCTTGGGAGGCTGTGCCCACCTGCATGCTGAGAGCTAGTTTGCAGCCCTCGCCTGGGCCTTGCTGCACGGGGCTCAGTGTAAGGACTGGGCAGACCCATCTCACAGGGACACATCTGTAGGTCATTTCTGGTGCAGGTGATGCCCACCAAGGGGCTTGCAGCTGGCAGCCACCACCAGACTAGAGCCGAGCATGAGCGGGTGGGGCTGGTGGCTCCCCCTAGTCTGGGCCAGGGCCTCAGCGAGGCCAGGTGTCTCCACGCTTGCTTTTACACCCATTTCCCTGACCAAACAGAGCGGCGGCTCCCCTGAGAGCTCCCCCAGCTCCCACCTGCAGCCCTGGGGCCCCTTTGGTTTTCTCCTCAGCCTGGGTCGTCCTTGAACCCTGGCCACAGCACTCACGCCGGGTGGGGGGAGAGCCAGGAGCCCTGTGTGTGAAATGCCGGCCTCCAGCTGGTGAATGGGCAGGGCTTTACCTGCCAGCGCATCCCCCAGGGCCAATGGACAGACTCCTCCCACTGGGCCCAGTGGTACCAGCATGAAGGGGCCTGGGGAGTCTGCACTGGAGGCAGCCCAGCTGGTCTATGTGTTAATAAATGTCTGGAGTGGCCGCTACTGGGTCTCTTGGGCTACCTCCTGGGCCTGTTCCATCAGCCATTCCAGCCCAGCTTCCATTCCACGCTCCCTCTTCCCAGCTTTGTGCCTCTTTGGCAGAGAGGGTTAAATCCCAACGCACGCACCACACAGGAGCAGGTGTCAGACCCGCCCGATCTGCTCTCAAGACGCTGGCCTCACACTGCAGAGTCCAGACTCACCCCTCTCGGGGTTTGGCTTTATTAACACAAACAAATTAACACTACAATCCCAAAGCTCAGCTCAACCCTTCTCCCTAGGCTGGGCTGCTCATTGGGCTCCTCCCACCGGACTGCTCAGCCCACACCCCAGATCCTCTCCCCCCAGCAAGCCACTCCCACCTCCCTGATACCCTGGGTAGGTAACTAGTCACTGATGGGGATGAGGCAGTAGAACTCACTTATCCCTTTCCCAGCAGGGTCAGCACCTGTTAACAGTGTGGGATTTCAGGCTAACAGGTTAGAGTGTGTGGAGGAAAGAAGGCAGCATGGCCTACCAAAAAGGGGGATAATCAAGGACTGTGGTTTCTAGTCAGAGAATATCAGGGTTGGAAGGGACCTCAGGAGGTCACCTAGTCCAACCCCCTGCTCAAAGCAGGCCCAATCCCCAGACAGATTTTTGCCCCAGATCCTTAAATGGCCCCCTCAAGGATTGAGCTTAGAACCCTGGGTTTAGCAGGTCAATGCTCAAACCACTGAGCTATCCCTCCCCGAGTCCCAGCTCACATACTGATTCCTGGTGTGGCCTTGGGGAAGTCAATATGCCTCTCTGTGACTCAGTTTCCCCATATGTCAACAGGGATAATGCTCCTGTCCTTCCTCTGAGACACCCTCTGAGGGTCTGGCTGGAAGGTGCTGACTAACAAGAGCATCTAAGGCTTGGACTGAGGATGCGGGAACGTGCGATTGATGAGCTACCTCTTTATTACTGAATGCATGGCCTGACTGCAGCGGGTGAATGGGAAAGACACGGGGGGACTTTTCTGCAGCTTTCTGCTGGCCAAAGGAGGCTGGGAGGGTGGGCTGTTAAAAGAATGGGAAAGCCAAGAAATACCCGGGGGCTTGCTATCTAAGGGCTGGCTACACTAGACGGTTTGGCCACTTTAGCTACACCAGGAGAGTTAAGGTGTATAACCCAGTGCTTATACCGGTCCAGCGTATGCCAGTTGGGCAAGCAAGATAAGCTACCCCCGCACACGGCATTTCAGAGCCATATAACTGTGTCCAGACTAGGGGGTGTATCGAGATAAGGCTATGGGTAAAACAAATAACACCTCCCTCTCCCCCCACAGACAGTTATATCAGGGCAAACGCTGTGTGTGGCGCAGGCCTTAGCCAGCCAGGCCTCGGGGATCCTGGCAGAGTCTGGTGCCGGCGAGCTCTTGCCGAGAGACTGGTGGCTGCAGCGCCTGAGAGGGGTGAAGCCCCCCGGGGTGGGGCGGTCCAAAGAACTAAGGCCCAGCTCCTGAAAAGTACGTCAATTACTACAGAAATCTACACCTTTGTGAAGCTGGCGCAAATGGTTTAGGCGCATAATCCCCAGTGACTCTCCATGGGGCTTGTGCGCCTCACTCCCTTGGCACTTACAACGCCCCCAGAGTTGGATCTTAGGAAAGGCCCTGTTCGTCGGTGCTGCCGGGCTCTGCCCCTGAGCTGCCGCCACTGCAGGCGAGGCAATAAAACAAGTGCCCTAGACACAGTCCCTTGGGCACGGGAAGCCCCTCATCACCCTGCCTCCCACTGGCCGGTTCAGTGACTATACAGCTTAACGTGGGAGGTTGGCGATGTAAGGCCTTGGCAGGGGAATTTAGTACTGTGCCTTTAAGGCAGCCAGGCCTCCGGCTGGGGTATAGCCCAGCCTCCAGATTTGCACCAGAGCTCAGCTTAGACACCTAAGTAAGTGGGCAGATTTGGGGCGAGGCTCAGCACCCTCCCTGCTGCCCATCCAGCCCAAGCTGTGGGCCGAGCCGTGAAGGAGTTGCTCGCAGGGGATTGTGCCTTGCTGCAGGGGCCCCAATCCAGCCCGGGGCCCCAATCCAGCCCGGGGCCCCACATCCCCTTGTTTGCAGCATGTGTGTCCCGTCAATAAAAAGCCTTGCTCTAGGGGCGGCACGCAGAGGGTTTGGTCCTCCCGGGGCTCAGCCCCGGCCTGCCTCGGGCTGCTGCGCAGTTCCCCAGAGGGCCTGGGTCCCAGTCCCAGGGGCGCAGGGCAGCGCTCTGCCAGGACCCTGTGCCCCTCGGCTTCCACCAGGCCTGCCAAGAGTCTGTCAGGGCCAGCAGGGGACGAGGGGGCTCCAACCCCTGCCTGGCTCACACAAAGGACCTGGGCTTTTCCTCGGCTATCCTGGCTCCCCATGGAGCCCCCTAACCGAATCCAGCCAGGGCCCTCGCAGCCCCTCACCCAGGCAGCAGAGCCAGGAGGTGGGGCTAAGGTGCACCCGCTGCTGTGCTCCGTATCCTGGCTCCGAACAAGGCTGGGAGGCCGGCGTGTGGCCATCTCCAGCTAACGCAGACAAGGCTGCTGCTCCTGGTCACTCCAGCCGAACCCGCTCCCTTGTGTCAGCAGGGCCGTCGACTATTACCGGCACCGGCGCTCCCAGAGAGGGGAGCAGCGATTGCAAGTCGCCAGCCGGCCGGCTCCCCGGGCTCTGTCCCGCCTGCAGAACTCAGCGCTGGGCACAGAGGAGCGAGTTAAGCCGCACGGGAAAGCGCCACCCTGCTAATCGCTATGGGGCGGGGGAGGGGGAGAAAGGGCCAAAACCCCAGCGGATTCCAAGCCCCATGGCGAACCCTCCTTCCAGGCCGTGCGTTGGTACGTTGGCTCCTGCCCTCTGGGGCATTGTACCCAGGGGCCGTTTTCTTCTCAGTCGCCCCCTAACAGTCTGGCAATGCCACTCCCTGCACGGGGGCCCTGTAAATGCCAGATCCCCTTCCCCTCCCCCGACCGCTGCCCTTCTTGCGGGGCAGGGGTGCTGAATGGGTCTGATGGGGGCCGGCTGGGATTCACGATGTCGCAGTCACTGTGATTGTGACATTGACCGGAGGGTCGTCATCAGCAAGATCTGGAGCTGGGGGAGCCTCCTGGGTGGATGCAGGGGGCTCTGGGTGACACTCTGCAAAAGGGAGAGACACACAGCAAATCACTGAGAGCTCCAGACAGCAAATGGCCCTGGGTGAGCACTGTAAGCACACCAGGGTCCTCCAGGAACACCCCTAGCCCGCCCTAACTGCCCCTGCCCCCCCGCCCCGCACAGTAGGCCTGCGCACTGCTGCCATAAACAAGGGAGATAAACCCTCATGCTCCAGGGCACAAGCCAGTCAGTCATTCGCAGGGTCAGGAAGAAAGGTCAGGACAGATTATTACATAGCTGCCCACTGCTGGCACATTCTGCCGCCTCAGCCGGGGCCAGCCAGCGCCAAGCACCAGCAGTGATGACCAATGATTTACGTGACAGGCTGCACCTTAGGCAGGCTTACCCTCAAATGCAGGCTAGCTTATGTGCTTAGCTGGGCCCCTCACTGTCGTATCAGCTGCACTTGCGCCCCAGTTACCTGCTGCTGCTTCCCCGACCGGGGGGGATGTGGGGGATGTGCCCCCAAGCTCCCCGCCCGTCTCAGCCTCTGCCACGCCTGCGGCCGTCTCAGCGTCTTCCGGAGTGCTGATGTGCTCGTGAGCCTCTGGGCCAGCCCTGGGGACAAGGGGGGGAATGTCCCTAAAACCGTTCCTCACAGACCGCCCAGCAGGCGCCAGGGGTCCATGGGGGGGAACTGCGCATGGAGACGGGTGCTGGGGCGGACCTAGAGAGCCCTGGAAACAAGCCCCCAGACGTGCGTGAAGGGAGCGTCTGGCCAGCAGGGGGGTGGGGGGAGGAAAGGCAAATTGAGCGAGGGGGAGGGGGGGGGGGGGGGGGTGATGCCAAGGGAACGCTGGGCAGGACTGGGGCTGCCCTCGTGACGCGCTGTTTGTCCAGATCTGTTTGTCTGGCCTGGCTTTTGGCTCTTGGGAGCAGGTCCATTGATTTCAGTGCAAGTTTGGAGCCTAAGCACCTTTGAGGGTCTGGCCTGGAGCGCCACGTCTTGAGCCCCTGGGGGTCCAGCGTCGGGCACCATAGTGCCCCGAGCTCTCAGAGCTACCCCTGAGGCAGCTCGGGGATAAGAGCATGATCAGCGGGGTAGTCCCGGGAGGGGAAGGTGGCCGGGGGTGATCGGCGTGGGGGGCGAGGATGTCTGGTCACAGCTGAGGGAGGGGGATGGCTGTCCCAGGACACTTACATGCCGAAGAGCAGGTCGTGCAGCCCTGGGGAACAACACAAGGAGATAACAGTGTAAGAGCCGCTCCCAGCACTAGATCCCACAGCCCAGCCTGACCTGGGGCTCCAATATGAATGTGCTTAACCCGGGCCAGGCCCGGGGCAGTGGCAGGCCCTCCATCCTGAGCAGCACCAGAGGAAATGTTCACGCACAGCCCTATGCCAGCAGCCCAGCCATCCCTGCCAGCAGCAGCAAAACCTTTGCGCTGGGCCACAGGATGAGGAGGTTCATTCACTTTCACACTCATTGACATTGGCTCTGGCACCCGACACCCCAAACTGCAGAGAGGGTTGAGCCATTGGCTCAAGACTACCAGCTCTCTGCCCTTCTAGCAGCTCTCCGCCTGGCACCCTGTCCTTCCTAACCCACCTCCGCCTGGCACGCTGTCCTTCCTAACCCACCACCGCCTGGCACGCTGTCCTTCCTAACCCACC
>NW_020664725.1:2504717-2512490 GCF_002925995.2 Terrapene triunguis | reverse complement strand
GCCTGGCACGCTGTCCTTCCTAACCCCAGCACCTCTGTCGGACACGTTGTCCTTCCTAACCCACCTCCGCCTGACACGCTGTCCTTCCTAACCCCAGCAGCTCCGCCTGGCACGCTGTCCTTCCTAACCCACCTCCACCTGACACGCTGTCCTTCCTAACCCCAGCAGCACCGCCTGGCACGCTGTCCTTCCTAACCCACCTCTGCCTCCTAGACTAAAGCGTTCAGGGTGTATCCGTCACTGCAGCACCAGGCACCATCGGCTGGGTCCCAGTCTAGTTGTGCTGCATGGGCATTCCCCATGTTCTAGCCCTGTGCTCTCCGCTGCGCCTGCTTCCCCTGACCGGAACGGCCCCAGCGGCAGCGAGAAGGGGCCCCGGCCTCCCCCGCACTCACGTGGGTTGTTGTCCCGGTTCCGGACGATGTACTGAAACGCCAGCAGAGAGGCAACCGCCGCCACGACCATCCCTGCTACTGCAGCGCCTATCACGGCGGGGTAGGCGTTGAAAGGGGGGTCAGCTGGAAGAGAGAGAGCAGGCCGGCGTTCAGCACCACGCAGCCCGAGCTGGGGATCCCTGCACAAGGAGCCTGCTAGAGACAGGGACCTGCTCTCCAGGCAAGGGCCACATGCCCACACAGGAGTGCAGACCCCTTGGCCCCCCAGCTCTCACCCCTTGTGTATCTCAGAGCAGCTCACAAGGGTTTGTTAACACAGACACACAGGAGGCCCCCGGGCTCGGCCAGCAGCAGTGCCCAGAGCTCGCTGTGTGACACTGCCAAAGGGAGGCGATTACTGCCCCCGCTGGTCGCACTGCGTGCAGGAGATGCCATTACCCTCATTGGACAGGGGGGAGACTAGACACACAGCGGCAAAGGGAGCTGCCCAAGGCCATGTAGCGAGTCAGCTGCAGAGCAGGGACTAGAACCCAGGTGTCCTGGACCCCAGGCCTGTGCTGTAACCACTGGAGCATGTTCTAATGACCCCCCGGGAGTCAGGTCAGCCCCACTCCAAATTGGGGCATTGAAACCCAAATATCTCCTCCTGCTGGAGCTCTGATCCGTAAGGCCCCACCCCCGCCTCACTCGTGGCGTTTGCCTGGGGGCACTGCAAGCTGCTGCCCAGTTTCAGCGACAATTCACTTACCCCGGGTTTAAAACACCACCGAGAACAGCTCGGATCCGGGGCAGGCCCAGGGACAGAGCTGACGTGGCTAAGTGGCCACAAGCCCAGCCCAGCTGGCCACTCCTAGCCAGTGGATGAGCTCAGCCCTGGTTGGGAGGACGCTCCACTATGGAGCGGGGAGGAGAAGGGCTGCAGTGCAGAAGATGGGTCTCTCCATGGGCCAGAGTCCACCTGGCGTAAGGGCAGGCCAGTGGCAGATTCCCAGGGAGAACCAGGCCCACCATCTGTCGGTAGGATCAGGAGCCACATGCTGAGTAAGGGGCTGCCCTGGCTTGGGGCCCCAGCACAGCCATGGAAAGGCAGTGGGGGGGAAACGCGAGCACCGCAAAGGGAGCAGTCAGCCGAAAACACAGGGGTGCAGCCACTGGCCCTGCTGGCGCCTGCCACAGGAGGAAGATTTTGATTTTGGCTGCAGTTTGTAAGCGCTGCCGGCATGGACGGTGCGGGAACCCCCCTTTGGGGAGGCTAGGCCCCCCGGGACACACCCCTTCTGCTAGAAGCCCCGCTGCTACCCCACCCCGTCTGCCCCCCTCACCCGCCAGAGCCCCGAATCCCCCACCCTCCCTCCCCCGTGGCTGGAGGAGTCCCAGCCAAACTGCCCTGAGCCCCGGGTCACTCGCCCAAACTGAGCCCCCGCTGGCTTTGGGGGAGAGAGGGAGTGTGGGTGGGGCGTTGGGGGAAGTGTGGGCGGGGCCACGGCCTGGGTTAGGGGAGGCTTAACCTCCCCTGGCGTATGATACCCGCCACCCATGTCCTCTGGGCGGGGCCGATCTCTGTGCGTGGCTGGACCAGCGCTGAGCATTAAACAACCGCACCAGAAAACTTTCCACCACTTGTACAATCCCTTCTGAGCAGAGAGATCAGCCCCCATTTAACTGACCCACTGGATCAAATCCGGACACATACAGATGGGCAAGAAAATCCACCCATTTCTTCCTCGGTTTTTGTAGAGGGGTCACGACTAGCGCTGGGAAGGAAGGAGGGGCGCGTGGTTCAGGCGCAGTCCAGAGCCTCATGGGAACCTGAGTTCAGCTCTCAACTCAGATGCCCCCTGGGGCAAATTTCTTTTTCATTCTACGTCCTACCATCAACGCCATCTAAGCTGGTCAGGGCTTGTTTTAACAGCAGCCATGGTTGTGCAGAGATCCCCCAGGGATCTGAGAATGGGCTAGCCAGTGTTCACAGTGCTGAACTGGTCAGGACCCCTGGGCTTTATCCCCAGCTCTGCTACTGAATAGAGGTGTGAGCCGGGCTTCCAGTCCCTTTGACAGTCTGTGCCTCGGTTTCCCCATCTATACAATGACACTTACCTGCCTGGCAGGGGTGTTGTGTGGTTTAATGTTCAGAAAGTGTTTTGAGTCCCTCTCGTGAAAGGCAGCAGAGAAGGCCCAAACACCCTGGTTTTGACATGTCCATGGATCATTGCCTCCAGCGACATCGGTGAAGATCGGTGCTCAACTAGTGTCCACTAGCGGCACCCCTTGGGGAGCTGTTCAGAGAAACGCCCTTGAAGCAGGTTTTAAAATGCGTCTCTCTCTGTCTGAAAAGGGCATCACGGGGCTCCATGGCTATTCCCTAAAGGTGCTCAGTGCCCAGGGGAAAAGGGGGTTTGCTGACATCCCCGCTGACTCAGCCTGGGATCTGAGGGTCACACTGAGTTCGCCCCTTCTCATGCGTCAGCCTCTGTATTGGAGGTTCTGCAGGCCACATTCTGCCCTCAGCAAGGCCCAGGCACCCTGACTGGCTGCACAACTCAACCAACCGGGACATAACGAAGGGTCCTATTCATGCTGCCCAGGACGGACCAAACCTCAGCTGCCTCTGCCGGTGTTGGGCTGGTTCTGCATGGCAGGGCGTTCAGGCCAAGCCAGCTCAGCAGAGCTGTGCTCAAAGAGACAGGGACTGTCTTTTTGCTCTATGGTTTGTACAGCACCTAGCACAATGGGGCGCGGTCCATGCCTGGGGCTCCTAGGTGCTATGGCACTATAAATAATCAGCTGCTTGGGTCTTGTTTTGGTCCCTAAAGTCAGTGGATCCAACTCTTGTGCACACCGGGGGCAGACCTGGTTGAAAAGTTTTTGCTGAGACTTTTTAAGTGACGAGAAATGTTTTCTCAGTGAAGATGGAAATCGTTTGGTGAAAATCCCCGTTTTCATCAGAAATCATAGGGCTTTAACTGAAAATGTCAATGCCAAAACGGAGACGTTTTTGGTAATTTGATGACCCCCCCCCCCCCCCCCCCAAAAAACAACCAAATGTTAAGGAAAAGTTCAATAAAAACAAACACTTTGTTTTTGTTGAAAATTTTTGCAGGGGAAAACGAATCTTTTCCCAGCCAGCAAAGAGAAGGGACCATTTTAGTCATTTTTCAGGAGAGAATCGCACTTCAAAGAGAAGTCATTTTCCAGGAATTTCGAGGGTATTTTAAGCCAGTCGTATAAATAATGAAGCCAAATTGGAGTAGCTTCCAAATACCCAGAGCTTCCTCTGTGCAGATGTGACTCAGAGCATCCTCCCATTGTATCCCCTATCGGAACGAATGCAGCGTGGATTCTGTTGTGTCACAGAGACAGCACGGGTGAGTGAAACCAACCCGAACCGCAGCCAGGGCTAACAGTGACAAGTAAACAAGTGAGCAGAATGACTTCTTGGAGCTGTGCAGTGACATCTGGAGCAAGAGGGTGGGGTGTGCTTCCCCGGGAAGGATAATCCTCTGCAGGAAACCATGCAATTAGGATAATGAGATGATGGGGAACAGAAGTGACAATCACACTGAAGTTATCAGAGACGGGGTCCCCTCCAGACCACACTGCACAGCACCGCCAGGAATCGACACCCACTCCTGGCGACTCATGCATCAGGGTCAGCTGGGGGGATACAGCAGGCTGGGCCATGCAGGAGGCAAACGGAGAGGCAGGGACAGCAAAAGGAGGCACAGAGGGACCCCGGAAGGGGCATGGGAAGAAGAAGGAGCAGCGGGGGTTCGTTCTGGTCATGCTGACACCATTTCAGACCTAGCACCCTCTTGCCCTGGGCCTCATGTCATCCTAGAAAGGAGTTAGGCAGACAGCTACTGAGTTTCACAGCTGAACCATGCAGAGATTTCCCCACACCAGCACTCCAGCAGGTCATCAGCACTTGGTCAAGGAAATTCCCCCGCTAGCAGAATTGCATCATCAGGCCTAACTCTCACTGGCTGATCACACGCGCAGGGCGGATCCCGTTGCTAGAGCATGGTAACTTTTTCCTGGAGGTCACTGTCAGGCCCCGGAGAGCCCTTTCTAACTAAGCCCATCCAAGCTGCAGGGCAGTTCGGTGGCTCCCAGCAGCTGTTACTCGTGCCCTGCAGAGCAGAGCCGTGCTCAAGAGAAACCCCCTCAGTCTCGATCCAGGACCAGCCAGGGACGTTCACGCTTCCAATCCCTCTTAATGCTGTCCTGAGACGACGGGGTGTCCGGGAGGGACGGGCACTGGATTGCAGCAAAATGTGGCAGCTAACACCAAGGGGGGGGGATGGGCTGATAATGTCCCACTGGTCCCACCTGCCACCCCAGGGAAATCTTTTGCTGGCACAGAAGTGCCCCATGCGCCAAATGGCCCCAACAGACCCAGGGGGTGTTCCTTGGGCCTCTGCTCATGAGCCAGCCAGATGACGGCAGTTATCAGAGTCCCTCTCTGGTGGCTGGACTTGGGGTATCTGCACCCCGTACGTTTCCAAGGGGGCCCAGTGGATAAGTCCTGTGGACCTAATAGGGAGGAAATCTCTATTTTCCCATAGCAATTCCCCTACAGAATGCAAGAGAAGGCGAAGCCTAGACAGTGATAGTCTTCCTGAAACCCCATAGGGGGGCTCAATAAGCCAATAGACAGGGTGGCGTTTCCCATTAAATTCCACACGACTTTTCCGTAAGTGGAGACCTGAACCAGGCCCCTCTCGCTCCGTAGGCAGCAATTCCAGCAGGAACCAGGAGAGCTCATTTTGGCTGGAAGCTGCTCAGCCGGCGAGGTGGGTGTTCTCCTCTATCCCCCATAGGGGGCCATGGGGGATTCAGACCTGGCTGGTGATCAGTCTATGCCTGTTTGAAACTGCCGAGGCCAGAGCTCCCCACTAACGCACAGGAAGTGAGGGTGGGAAAGGACCACGGCCCAGTGCGAGCACCCTGCCTGCAGTATCAGGAAATGGGCCATGGGGGTATACCCGGCTGACTCCCTGCTCCACAGGAAGCACCAGGGGTGAGATCCACAAAGCTATTTAGGCTCCTAACTTCCACTGACGATTTAGGAGCCTAAATACCTTTGCTGATCTGGGCCAAGATGCCCAAGCTCCCAGGCAGCCTGCCCTGAAAGGGGAATGTTTTCCTTACCTTCTCTTCAACACCGCAAATGAGCACAAATCCCCACGGTTAAGCATCTAATCCGCTCTATAATCCAAGATCCCTTTGGTACCCAAGGAACGGTCCATAGGTTGCCCTTGACTCTGGCATTGTGCCTCCTGCCTGCCTCTCTCAGGGCAGAGAATTCCTGTTCTGTAAGTTCGGGCGAGCCAGGCCTGGCCACTGCACCTCACCAGCGTCTCACCAACGGCTCTAACAGTGCTGCAGAATTTAACCTTCAATTTGGGGACAAATCTGGTTCTGGCTCCCCCTGTCTGCAAAGAAAACTTCAAAGTGTGAACGTGCTGTGGCATGGTCTGAATGAGTCTGCAGACAGAGAGAACCCTCGGGTCCCACTCTGATCTCACACACTCCAGGAATATTTCTGATCAACCGTGAGTGAGAACAGAATCAGGCCCAGTAGCTGTAAAGGAGGTGGGACCTGCTCCTATTGCCTCAGGGTGTTAACTCTGAAACCTAATGCTTACAGGCCACTGCTCATCAGTTTATGACAACGCACTCAGCTGCTCAGATTCTGGGATTGTGCTGCTGGGTGGAATTTGAGTACAATGCCGCACTTCTCCCCAAGCTCATAGCTGACCCCGGTCACGAATAAACAGACAAAGTGACTGCCAATGCTCCTCAATCCTGAACTACAGCACCCACAGCTCTTCCACTCCTGGAATCCTCCGCACTGCACTGCCAATACCGCGCACTCCCAACTCACAACACCCTGGTCCCAGCCATCTTCCACTGAACCAGCAGGGCCCAGTGATCAGGTTCTGTGAGCAGTTTTGTTCAGCTCCACTACAACACTTGAAACATTCCCTGCATGATGTGGCAATGCTAGTTGGTCTTCCAGCACACCATCACCTGCACCCTGATACAGTGACACCATCCCCTGCATCCCAATACAACGCTATCCCCTACACCCCAGTACAATGACACCATTCCCTACATCATAATACATCATCCCCTACACCCCAATACAACACCCAATGCAATCACACCATCCCCTACACCCCGATACAACACTGTCCCCTACACCCCAGTGCAATCACAACATCCCCACACCCCAACACAATGACACCATCCCCTACACCCTGATACAATGACACCATCCACTACACCCCAATGGAATCTCACCAATCTATACCCCTACAATCCAACTGTGCTAAAGACTTACTCACCTCTGGCCCAGTCTCGCTTGTGGGGATCTGTCCAGCCTTGCCAGCTCCACACAGCCCTGTCCTACTTGCTGTGATTCACACCCAGGGAGGGACGTGGCCCTGGGAGCCGGCTGCTTTCCAGGCCCTTCATCCCAATGTGACAAGAATCCTAAAGGGGCTGGGTGAATAAATGGGGCTTGGAAGCTAATCCTGCCCGGTCCTACCTGTCTAGCTGGAACAGGACAGAGATACACCCGCCATTCTCTACAGCCCCACCTCACTCACACCCCAACAGACCACACACACCCCCGGCCCCACACAGGCCCAGCCCTGGGAGATGGGGTGGGGTTCTGGACATGTGGGCGGTGGACAGCCGCTGCAGTAGGGGATCCCCCACTCCAGCCCCCAGAGTGGAGTCTGGGGCCTAGTCACTTCACCTGGGGTCTTCCCCTCGGACGGGTGCCCGGTGGTGCGGTGGTTGACAGCCAGGATGCGGAAGGCGTACACCACCGCCGGGTCCAGGCCGCCCACCCTGTGGTCCCGGATGTCAGGTTCTATGTCACTGGCCACCGTCTCCCAGGCCCGGGCTGCCGACCGGGACGGGCCCAGCGAGGATTTCTTTGCTTCTTGCCTTTGGACGACGAAGCCAGTCAGGTTCCCCGAACCCTGCGTCACCCACTCCAGCTGCACCTCAGTGCGCTGCCGGGTGTACATCAGCTTGCTGATCGTCACGTTGGGGGGCGTCGGGTACTCTGCAGGGGGTAGGGAGCGTGTCAGTGGTGCACCCAGAGACAACCTCACCCCCCCGACCCCATGCTGCTCACACACACACACACACACACACAGACAACCTCACACACACCCAAACCCATGCTGCTCACACACACACACATGCAACCAGAGACAACCTCACCCCCCCGACCCCATGCTGCTCACACTCACACGCACCCAGAGAGACAACCTCACACACACCCGACCCCATGCTGCTCACACACACACACACACCCAGAGAGACAACCTCACACACACCCGACCCCATGCTGCTCACA
>NW_020664725.1:2498091-2504617 GCF_002925995.2 Terrapene triunguis | reverse complement strand
CACATGCTCCTTCCCTTCCTCTCTCGCTGCATTCAGGGTTTAACTGGCCAGTCAGGTAATAAAGGGCTGCACCTGCCTCCCCCACCTGGAGTGAAACCAGCCTCAGCCCAGTCCCCGGAGCCTGGGGTTTGCCAGAGTCCCACATGACCTCACTCAGTGTCATAGAAACCAAGGGGGTGAATGAAACAGGAACCCCTGGGAGTTCACCCAATGGTCTCTGGGGAGCCCAGGGCTGCACAACGTGTTTGTCCAACCTTCTGAAGTTAATAGGACAAATGCAAAGTACTGCACTTAGGAAGGAACAATCAGTTGCACATGTACAAAATGGGAAATGACTGCCTAGGAAGGAGTACTGCCGAAAGGGATCTGGGGGTCAGAGTGGACCACAACCTAAACATGTGGGGGGAGGGATAGCTCAGTGGTTTGAGCATTGGGCCTGGTAAACCCAGGGTGGTGAGTTCAATCCTTGAGGGGACCATTTAGGGGCAAAAATTGGGGAGTAGTCCTGCTTTGAGCAGGGGGTTGGACTAGATGACCTCCCGAGGTCCCTTCCAACCCTGATATTCTATGAGTCAACAGTGTAATGCAGTTGCAAAAAAAGCAATCTTCATTCTGGAATGTATTAGCAGGAGTGTTGTAAGCAAGGCATGAGAAGTAATTCTTCCGCTGTACTCCACGCTGATTAGGTCTCAGCTGGAGTCTTGTGTCCAGTTCTGGGCACCACATTTCAGGAAAGATGTGGCCACATTGGAGAAAGTCCAGAGAAGAGCAACAAAAATGATTAAAGGTCTAGAAAACATGACGCATGAGGAAAGATTGAAAGAAGTGGGTTTGTTTAGTCTGGAGAGGAGACGAGACATGATAATAGTTTTCAAGTATGTAAAAGGTTGTTACAAGCAGGAGGGAGAAAAATTGTTCTCCTTAACGTCTGAGGACAGGACATGAAGCAATGGGCTTAAATTGCAGCAAGGGCGGTTTAGGTTGGACATTAGGAAAAATTTCCTGTCAGGGTAGCTAAGCACTGGAATAAATTGCCCAGGGAGGTTGTGGAATCTCCATCGTTGGGGTTTTTTAAGAGCAGGTTGGACAAACTCCTGTCAGGGCTGGTCTACATAATACGCAGTCCTGCCTCAGTGCAGGGGCTGGTCTGGATGACCTCTCGCGCTCCCTCCCATCCCGCCATTGCTGTGCTCCTACCAATCTGCATTCAGAACATGCCCATGACTAAACCTGCCCACACCTTCCCCAGCACACCCTTACCCTCATCTCCACCCCGGCCCGGACCCTTCCACTACTTCCCTTCCCTCCACACACCATGTGGGCCCCACCAAACTCCCTACCCACTTCCCCTCCCCTCCCCCCAACTCCCGGTGTACCCCATCAGACCCCCTCCATCCATTTCCTCTCCCCCAGCCCTTGCTATGGGGCCCTCAGACCTCCCCATCCACTTCTCCTTCTGCCTCCCTATCCCATGGCCCCCCAGACCCTCCCATCCACTTCTCCTTCCCAGCACACTCCCACCTGCTTCCTTCTAAACTTTGCCAAGCCCCCGTTTGTCCCCACCACCCCGCCCCGCCCCTGTATAGTTCCCATGAGCACCCGCCCTGTCCCGCCGTACTCTTCACACGGAGCCTGATGGGGACGGTGGTGTTGCCCACGGCGTTCACGGCTGCGCAATGGTAGGTGCCGCTGTCCCTCATCCACTCGGTGTCCTGGATGGTCAGGTTGAACCAGGCGTCGCCCTGCTGCAGCCTGTACCTCGCAGCGTCCGGCCGGATCACCTGGTGCTTGTTGTTGAACCAGAACACTTCAGAGCCCAGGTGGGGGCCCTGCAGCGCGCAGGCCAGCTGGACCTCGCCGCCCTCGAACAGCGACACCTCGGTGCGCTCGGCCGCCAGCTTGGGAACATCTGTCCAGAGAGAGAGACACGGGGGGCATTGCAGTGAGAGCAGTGCCCAGGGCAGGGCACCTCACTCTCAACAGAGCAGGAGCCTGTCCCGCAAGCCCCGCCGGGAGCCCGGGGAGGGGAGCCGGGGTGTGTCCCGCGAGCCCCGGGGGGAGCCGGGGAGCGGAGCCGGGGTCTGTCCTGGGAGCCCTGCGGGGAGCCCGGGGAGGGGAACTGGGGTCTCTCCTGGGAGCCCTGTGGGGAGCCTGGGGAGGGAAGCCAGGGTCTGTCCCGGGAGCCCTGCAGGGCGGCCCAGCTCAGGGAGGGGAGCCAGGGTCTATTCCAGCTCATGCATCATCACCAGGATTGGTAACTAATTTGCAGTTCCAGTGCAGGGCCAAATTCTGCCCTCCACAACCCCTGAGCACCCCGGTGATGACAGGGGGACTATACTAGGGTTGCCAAATTTCTGATTGCAGAAAACCAAACACCCTTGCCCCGCCCCTTCCGCGAGGCCCTGCCCCTTCCCCCGAGGCCCCGCCCCCACTCACTCCATTCCCCCTCGCACTTCCCCACCCTTGCTCACTTGCTCGTTTTCACTGGGCTGTGGTGGGGCCTTGGAGGGGTGTGGGATGCAGGAGGGGGCTCTGGGCTAGGGGGGTAGGAGCAAGAGGTTCAGAGTGTGAGAGGCTGGGGCCTTCGGACTGGGGCAGGGGGTTGGAGTACGGGAGGGGGTGAGGGCTTCGGTTGGCAGTGTGAGCTCTGTGTGGGGCCCGAAATGAGGGGTTCAGAGTGTGGGAGGGGGCTCTGGACTGGGGCAGGGGGTTGGGGGGCAAGGGGGTGATGGCTGCAGCTGGGGGTACAGGCTCCAGGCAGGGGGTTTGGGGTGCAGGAGGGGGCTCAGGGCTGGGGCAGGCTGGTGGGGTGCAGGAGGGGATTCAGGGTGCAGGCTCCGGGCAGCGCTTACCTCAGGCCACTCCTGGGAAGCTTGTCCCTGCGGCCCCTTGGCGGAGGCATGGCCAGGTGGCTCTGTGCACTGCCCTCATCTGCAGGCCCTGCCCCCGCAGCTCCCATTGGCCATGGTTCCTGGCCAATGGGATCTGCAGAGCCAGCGCTCAGGATGGGGTCAGCGCGCAGAGCCCCCATGGCCGCGCCTTTGCCTAGGAGCCGCAGGGAAATGCCAGCCATTTCTGGGAGCCGTGCAGAGCCACGGCAGGCAGGGAACCTGCCTTAGCCCTGCTGCACCACCAACCGGACTTTTAATGGCCTCGTCAGCTATGCTGACAGGAGCCACCCAGGTCCCGTTGAACACCGGATGCCTGGCAACCCTAGACAGCACAGGTGTCTCTGAAGGCAGAGTGAGGACTGCTGGCCCCTTGTGAGGAACGCTTTGGGCTGCAAACCAAGTGCTCTGAGTCAGGAATCACCAAGACGACGGCCATGGGAGCCCACGAAGCCATGCTTACATGCACACAGAGCACCCGCCAGGGCCGCCTCCCCTAGCATTTGCACTGAGTGCGCCTGTCATCGGGGCACAGTTCCCCCATCTGCCAGGTCAAGAAGCCTTGTCCCTGAACCCGCCTCAGCCCCCTGCCCTGCCTCTTGGGGTGGAGCAGCTGTAGGAGCAGCCAGAGCTTTGCCCCCTCCCTCAGGAGCAGACCCCATTTTCCCAGGAGGGGTGGGAGGAGCAGAGAGGGCCCAGCAGCTCAGGACAGCTCTGTCCCTTCATCCCCCTTCAATCCCTGTGAGCAATGGGACAACTCCTCTGCCCCTCCCGCCTTCCCCTCCAGCATCTGGGCTGGGAGGGGGCACAGGGGACTCGCTGCAGCCTCCTCCAGGCCTGGGGAGGGGGGTAAAGAGCCCCTGAGCTGCAGGAGGAGCAGAGCTGTGGCTGGGGCAGAAGGGGGGGAGAGAGGGAGGCAGATGTAATGTTACTTTCAGAGCCCCCCCACTTTTTTCTGGCCACTTTGAGCACTGAGGCTTGGGAGCCGGTGAGGTTTGTCACGCACACAACATTCGCCATGAGCCAGTGAAGGGCGGACATGGCGCCCGGTCCCCACCTGGGGCTCTGACACATGCCTTGGGGTGCTCTCATGAGCCAGACCCAGCCTGGATTTTCCCTGTGGAAATCTGCCTCTCGGTCAGGGCTCCAGGAACTGGTGCCACGTCCCACCCGCACTCCCCATACTTGCTTTGCCAGCAGTTACATGGCCCACGAGTCCCTGCGGCCCCGCCGGGTGGCAGCCGGCCTGCTTACCCAGCCGGACAAGGCACTCCGTGGCTCTGGCCTGCAGAGGGTGGGCTGCGATGCACGTGAACTCCTTGCCCCCAAGGGTGCTGTTGGACTGCATGACGTAGATGTTGCTGGATGGTTTCAAGCTGCCCAGCACGCGGTTCCGCCAGTCTCTCCACCAGAGTGTGACACGGGGCAGGCCTCCCGCCCAGTCGCAGGACAGCATGAGGAACTCATTCTGCTTCGTAGCCATGGCAGAACAGGTGGGGTTCCCCACGGGGACCCCTGGGGGACAGAGACAGCAGCATCTTAGAGACAAGCATCCCTGCCTACATCTCACCTGGTGGAAACGCTGCACGTCCTATCATGCGTTTCCCCAGGTCTCTGCTCTCCACACATAAACTGGGAAGAGTTGGGTGTTTCCAAATGCCCCAAAGGGCACTTTCTGCCCCAGAACTTCTGACATTCAAACTCTGGGCCTCATGCGGTAAATACCCCAGAGAACCAGCACTCACTGGCCCTGCGGGGAGCTCCATGGAGTTACATCAGTGTGAGTGAGAGGAGAATCAAGCCTGAGGTACAGTCCCACAGGCTCTCCAGCCCATTAGCGTGATCTCTACTGAGGGACCAGACCAGGCCATGAAGGAACCAGGAGAAAACATGCCAACATCCCTAACATTCCTCCACACCCCTGGAGACCTCCCTGCACCTCTCATGGGAGTCCTGAGCTCCTGGGTGCTGGGCTAGCTTGCTGACCACAGAACTCTCTGGGGTTTGCACCACCTGTGTCTGCTTCCACGGGACCAGCACGGCCTGCCGAGCCCGTCATCTTAGTCAGGCACAAGCGCCTCTTGGACATTTATGTCGTGACTCTGGGTTGGTTCATTGTGATGGGATGGGATGAGCGACATCATCCCATTGGGCAAAGCCGTCGCCGGGACATGATGTGACCTGGCACCACGATGGGGTTTTGCAGGCCCTGGAAGTGATTTCATGGCCTACAGGCACCTCACAAACCAAACCCCTCCAGAGCGAAGTGGTTCTGGAATACAGGCGAGCCTGGAGAGTTAGTCTCGTGGCCGCACGGGTTCCTGACGCTGCAGCCATCTCGCCTGTAGGCCCAGTGTTTGCACTGGGGGCATCGGCACCTTATTCCTATTTCCGTTCTGGGAATGAGAGCCAGAGCAAAGCCAGCTCCTACACAAGTCACCTTCACTAGCCGTGTCACAGTGCTGCAATCAAGCAGTACCCCTGTAGCTCCCTGTTGCCAGACCAATGGTGCCATCTACTCAGGGCCCCTGGAGCCCTGAATGTCCGCTTGAGGCCTTACAGTAAGCAGGGAGGAACTGCGCCCTTGTTTGGAGAGCTGCTTTCCACAGCATCAGCCTTGTTTCTACCCGCCAGCTGGAGACTCCATCTCCACATGCTGGCGTGGGCTCTCAGGGGGCAGAGCACAGGACCCGGCTGCCTTACGGAAGGGGCAGCGGTGTTTCTATTCCTGGGCGGCACTGAGCGGGCAGGGCGAGGGTACTTACACACAGTGGTGGTGCAGACAGCATCTTCTCTGAGTGCTGGGTGGGAAGCCAGGCAGGTGTACGAGCTGCCGTTCCGGACGTCCACCCCTCGCTGGATTCTGGTAGCATTGGAGTAGGACGCCGCAGCGTCTGCTTCCCGGCCGGCTCTCACCCACCGCAGCCGCGCTGGGGGGAACCCGCCAGGCCACGAACACTGCAGAGCAATGTCCCGGAAATTGGCAGCAGGGACTGGTGTGCAGCTGGGCTTCCCCTCGGGCAGATCTGTGCGTGGGGCAAAGATTGTATCAACAGCAAGAGGAGTTAGCGACACCGGGAAGAACACAAGGCCTGCTGCTTGGGGCTGCCATGCGCAGGAGCTGCACTGGGGCCAGGGAGTCAGGGACCATGGGGCAGCTCTGTTTGTGTGGCTCTGTGGGCTCTTCCCAATGGGGCCAGCTCCCTGGCGAAGCGCCGTAGGAGCAATGGAGAGGAGCAGGGAGAGCACAGGGTACTCGGCGACCTGCGACGTGGGTTTGGATCGCTAAGCCCAAGACGTGCTGGGCGGGCCCTGGCCACCGTCAGTGCTAAGGTGCGAACTTGAGGAGCAAGAGCAGCCGATGGAGACAGAGGTCGAGTTCCCTTTGGCACGTTGCTGTCCCTCTGGTACCACGAGACTGCTCCCCAGCAAGGCGTCTGAGCCAGGGCCAGTGTGAGGGAGGGGCAGGGCAGGCATGTGGCCCCTCTTCCGTAAAGGCTGCCCCCTCACCGGAATGGTGGTTTGTACCCTAGGTGGGGTAGCTGTGGCCTCAACCCAGTGACACCCAGGACCTTTGGAGTTTGCAGAGGGCAGAAAGCAGCAAGCTGGGGACGGGACAGCGACCCAGCGGCTCTGAG
>NW_020664725.1:2476038-2498081 GCF_002925995.2 Terrapene triunguis | reverse complement strand
GCTCTCACAAAGGTTGGGTCCCTGCTTGGTCTGGATCATGCGGGACCAACAGAGGTAGAAACTTCTCCGTTCTTCTCATGAGACTTAAACTGCCCACGCTCAAGCTTGAAGAGCTCTTCCCTAGCTTCCTGGTACCTCTTTAGCTAACGGGTGACCATGAGAATCAAAGAAGGGAAGTAAGGGAGGGAAATGCAGAGGACAGAGAAGATGGGACCAGAAGGGGGATGCCGCTGCACATGCCAGAGAGAGCGCATACCCAGATGGCCGCGTGCCCAGCCACAGGGAGGGACGCACTTACAGTAGACGGTGAGGATGATGGTGGTCTGAGTGCGCGTATTGAGGTGTGTGTTTTGGGCCAGGCAGGTGTAGGTGCCCGTCTGAGTCCGGGAGATCTTGGCTATCACATACTTCTGGCCGGAGTAGATCTGGGAGCTGTTGTAAAACCAGATGTAGTGGCTGGGCGGGTTGGAAGGGGCCAGGCAGGTCAGGATCACCTCCTCCTGCTCGTTAGCTGAGAAGCCGTTCTGGTTAATAGCAAACGGCTCAACGTTGATCACGGGTTCATCAGGGCCATCTGCAGAATGAAGCAGGAGGTGGTTAGCACCTGGCTGATGGCAGGATGGGGAGGGGCTCTGTTCAGATGACCGTCCGGCAGCTGGATCGTTTATCTGAATCTTTTTGGTCCAGGAATAGGACGTGGGGCTCTGTAGCCCAGGAATGGCAGGGGGGTCCGCTCTGACCCCCAATGCTGGGGGCAGGGATGGGGTTATGACCCCCAAAGTGGTTGCCAGCAGTTGTTTTCTGGGGGGATCATCATCGTATTCCCATTCCAAATCCTCAGTCCTTGTCAGACACCGGGGCAGCTGGGCTGCTGCCTGGGCCACGTGCCCAGGGGTGCCTGGGAAGCAGCACAAGGATTCTGGGCCGGGGGGAAAAGAGTCTGGAAGCCCTGGTTATGTTCTCTGGAGACGCTCTTTAGGGGCCTAGTGCTGGGAGGTGCTGAGAACCCCAGTTCCCATCGGCCTTGGTAGGGGTTATGGGCACTCAGCAGCTGGCAGGATCGGGCCTGGAGGGGGGCGTGTGACAGCAAAGCAGAGGGGCAGGACGTTTGCTCCTGCCTGCAGGTCACCTACAAATGACGTCGAGATACATCCTGTCGCTGGTCTGGCTGTTGACCTCGTTGTGGGCGGTGCAGGCGTACCAGCCCATGTCAGTCCGGTTAGCCGCCGTCAGGTTCCACAGCCCGCCGGCAGCTTCCGCGACAGCCACCGCACTCTCCCTGTTGGTGTGGCGGTGCCAGGAGTACCCAATGGGAGGCGTCCCCTCCTTCACTGCACACGTCATCGTCACCACCGTGCCTTCCACCGGCGTGGGGTCGGTCATCTGCAGGAAGGGCTTCGGAACGGGAACTAGGGGAGACCAAACACACAGCTCGGATGTGAGCTCACCCGCGGCAGCCTCTTGCGATGCACTCTGCCCCGTTCCCCACCCAATCCATTCCAAACCGCCCCGTTCCATCCCTCATCACCACGCCCCCCTCCATGCTCTCCATCCAGCTGGCTCCAGTCCCATCTCAGCCAAGCCAATCCTTTCATACTAATCCCTTCCATTACGACCTGCTCCGTTCTTTTCCAAGCCAGCCCTTGCTATTAGAATCTTGTCCATTACACTCCCAGGCGTGTGATTTTTCTGCTGTGCCCTTCAGACCCACGCTAACGAATGGCTAGAGACAGAGGGAAGGTTCTAGGGAGCCGTACAGAGGCGGGGTCGGTCAGCCCCCCACGATGGAAGCTGCTCCCAATGCAGCGTGGTCTCGGATGATCATTCAGCACAGACGGCAGCTCAGAGGGAGGTGGGGCAGCAGGAGGGGGCTGGACAGTCCTGCAGAGAAAGGCTCTGGGGGGTACAGAGACAGCTGAGGCGGGACGGGGCGGGGAGGAGGTCAGAGGGGCCAGGGAGCCATGAGTGGCTGCGAGAAGGAGGCAGTGGGGAGGTTGGACAGGTGGTGGGGAGAGGGAAGAAGATTAAGGCTTCCCAGCCGCCCACTGTTTTTGAAGGATTGAACTGGAGGGCAGCGAGTGTCCAGGCCCTAGTGCTGATGAGCTGGGGTGCAGGCCAGCTGCAGCACTCACCCTCTGAAGCCTGCTGGAGCCCAGAGTCTACGGGGGAGCTGCCCAGATGGTTCATCACAGAGCCAGGAGAGGGGCAGCCAGCTCCCAGCCCCAGAGCCAGCTGGGAAGTGGGGAGAGCAATCCCCTCTCATCCTGCCCTGCCAAGACGCGTGCTGGGCACCGAAGCTCTGTACCACCCATGGTGCCCTCTCGGGATCTCGCTCTGACCCCTCTCCCCAGGGGGAGAACTGTACAGGGTCCAGCCAAGCCCCGTGACCTGGCTGCTGGGCTCTGCGCAGCGCCAGTACCAGAGCCCTCCGCTGACTGACTGGTGCACCATGGGGGAGAGCCAATGCCCACTGACATCAATGAGAGCTCTGGGTCAGGGGAGCGAAGAGCTGGCTTTGGAGATAAATGCCCTGAGTTCTTCTTCTAACAAACATCCGGTGCCCGCCAGTAGTGGCCCCAGGACCAGCAGTAACTCTCCTGTCAATAGGGATGTCTGGATCCGGGTGTTAGTCTAGGCCCCTCCAGGGCCCGGATTCTCCACTGCTTCGCACTTGGTGGAGCCATTTACAGTGGTGCCAAGCAAGAGCGAAGTGGGTACAAAAGGCTCCCTGATCAGAATTCTCCACTCACTCCAGGGGCAGCGGCCTGTCCCCACAGTGCACACGTGTATCTGTGCTGGGGATATGCCTGCCCTAGGTGGGTCTGTTGGTGACTAACTCTGGTGGCCCTGCCAGGTACCACAGGAATCTAGTGGCTGGCTGCTGTGATGCCATCTCTCATGATTTTATTATAAGCCTGATGATATTTGGTGTTTTTCTTAAAGCCCCAGCTCCTGGAGTCAGGTGATGACACGAGCTTCTCAGCTGGCATGAAAAACAGTAAGTGGCTGTGGAGAAAAGTGCGTAAACGTGACCCAAGGCATCCAAAAAGTTCCCCCAAAAGCACCAAAATGGCATATTTTTTATAAATCTCATGATTTTAAAGCCACTTTCATGAATTTGGGGGGCACCTAACTCATGACTTTTGACCTCTTAGGGTTTGTGATGCCAAGGCTGGTTTGTGCCTGGCCAGTGGACTCTCAGCCCCTTGGTTTTACAGAGCAGCCCAGAGGAGCAGTGTCCACCCCAGAGCCGTTGGTGCTGCAGGCTGGGAACCATTCGAGCGAGAGCACTTGCTATGTCACGGCGAGTGACTGTCTGGCTGGAGCCCGCCTCTGTCACTTGGCACGGTTGCCTCAGCGGCAGCTGCACATGTGCCTCTGTTCTTGGCTGCTGGAGGCACTCTTTGATGCTGCACTTGATTGATTCTGTGCCCAGGGCAGATTGAAAACCTCTGCACGGTTCAGATCAGAGGGGACCCGGGGGGAGGGAGCACCCCGCCCCCACCATTAAAATGTGCCGCTTCAGCTGACAGATCCGTGTGTGGCCTCTGATTTTTGGTGCCCAACTCGACACAACCATGGCCTGATTCTCAGAGCTGCTCAGCACCCACAATCCCAAATGGAGTGGTAGGAGCTGCAGGGGCTCTCCTCTGCTGTAATGCCTGTAAGAACTTGACAACCAGCTGAGACCACGGCCGGTCATGCTAGCCAATATTGGCTCCTTTCTCTCCCCATCCATCTGTCTGTAGCCACCTAATTCTTGTCTTAGACTTAGACGGTAAGCTCTTCGGGGTAGGGACTGTCTTTCTGTTCCGTGTTTGTACAGCGCCTAGCACCATGGGGCCCTGGGCCATGAGCAGGGCTCCTTGGTGCCACCACAGCAATAAATAACTGAAGCACCCCAAATCAGAGGCTAATATTGAAAAAATTTGGCTCTAACCTCCCCCTGCCTCAGTTTTCCCATATGTAAATGAGAATAGTTATCCTCACCCTCCTTACCAGGGCAAGCTCGGTTCACTGAGTGCTCTAGGGTACTCCCAGGGCAGGCATCAGACAAATGCCAGGTGTTAGAATTCCTAGAACAGGTTGCTATTCCTAGGAAGTTTATTCAGAGAGTTTTCCCACCAACTGATGAGTAAATAATCCCCCTCTACGGAGCAGAGAATGAATTGTTCGCAAACGTGTCCCATCCATCAGTCAATGAATTACTAGCGAGTCATTTTCCCAGCTCTGCCTTGTCGCCATGATTGTTTTCGCCCCAAATCTCTCCCTTTTTATATCTCCAGTGATCGTGGTACGGATGCTAACAGCACCTGGCTCACACGGCTTTGATGTGAGCTGGAATAAACACCTGATGGGACTGGAATTCTTTGGCCTTTGATATACAGGAGGTCCAACTAGGGGATCTAATCAGTCCCTTCTGGCCTCAAACTCTGAATGAACCTATGAAATGTTCTGTCTTTATGAGAGTCACAGTTTGCAGCTAATACTGAAGAGAAAGCCAAAGGGCTTTGAGCCCTGGACAGATGACAGCTCTTCCATCGGCAGCGAGCCCCTGTGCTCTGGAGTTCATGGACATACCAGCGGGAAGTGGCTGCCCGGCACTGAGCGACATTCTTCAGGAAGATAATCTCCCAGCAACCAAGAAGTATTTGCCAGTGGAGTCTATCCAACCCCAGCCAGCAGAGTGCATGTGAACAGACACACTGCGCGGGGAGGAGCTGAGAACCGCTGGGTGTCCCAGGAAAGGTGGGATATACACCCCACACGGGTCCGGCAGAAAATCCCTGACAGTAACCCCCCAGGCAGGAATACTGGGATTCGGCCACAATGCTGCAGCTCCACCTGCAGCTCCGGCTGGATTTCAAGAGGTCTAAGTGTGCCTGCTTAGATTGCTGAGCAGAACATCTGCTTTGCTTTGCACCAGCTTGCGTGATGATGCAGAATGTGACTGCGGCGTGGCCGCGTAGGACACCATTCTGCTCAGCAGGGTGCCTGGAGATATCCCTCTCTCCCTGGCAGTCTCTAGCCAGGTGAGATCCAGGCACAGAGAGCATGCAGAACGCCAGGGCCCAGAGATGAGAATGCCATTGTGCCCACAGATTGTGCCGTTGTGGTTAAGGTCAGTAAGGCAGCCCTGCCGTCTCACTCACTCCCATCACACAACCCAGTGCCAAAGGGCTCTCTTCAGGTTGCTCCTGACCAAGGGGAATGTTGGCCATGCTACACAAGGCCTTGTAGCACAGGGTCAGGAGAGGAGCCTCCAGAAGGAAGCAGAGGAAGTCCTATTTTTGGAGGCATTGAGAACTAAGCCCTTTGGGGCAAGGACTGCCTGTTTGTTCGGTGTTTGTACAGCACCTAGCACAGCAGTGTCTGGTCCTAGGCACTACCGTAATATAATAAGGACAGGCTGGGTTAGGAGGCAGAGAACATATTGCATGGGACATCTTGGGAGGGTGGAACAGCTGGGACCAAATGGGTCTCTTCCATCTCCCATCATCTTTGCAGGCAGCAAAGGGCAGCTTCACCTGCAGGGATACGAGGCACAGACGAGTGGGGGTGCGTGTGCAGCGATTGGATGAGATGGTTGGGCATCGGGGCCCCTGGATTCTAGTCCCACCCTGCCACCCTGGGTGCGACCCGCTTCCCCTCCCTCTGCCTCAGTTTGCCTGCTGCGGTTGCGCCCCACCTCAGTGGGGTGGGTCTGCGAGGGTTGTAACAGGGCACTCGAGAAGGGAGCACAGTAGGACTGTGGCTTCGGGTTGGGGGACCCTGGCTGGTGCCTTCGTATACTTGTTCAGAGAGTCCCAGAGGTGACGCGGCCTCCACGCTACCTACCCAGCACGACCAGCTCTATGTAGAAGTAGCCCACTTTGATCTCGCCGTCCTCCTCGAACATCGCCTGGCACATGAAGCGCCCTTGGGCAGCCGTCTGCAGGTCGCTCACTTCCAGGGTGCCGTTCCGCAGGCTCACCTGCCCCAGGGCCGCAGAAGCCTTCTCCACCTTGGACTCTATCCCGTTGCTGATGGCAACGGCCCTGGGCACCAGCGAGCCCAGCTTGGTGAAGCTCCAGAAAACCACCATGGGCGAGACCACGTCGCCGCACGCCAGCTGCACGGACCGGTGCCGCACCCCCCGCACGGCCTGCTCCTCGTACTTCGCATCGCCCGGGTGGAGTAGCTGAGCTGGGGTGAACAAGAGAGGAAGGATGGGCCAGGGGTTAGAGCGGCAGCCTGAGACTCAAGGAGACCGGGGATCAGTTCCCTACTCCGGCACAGGCTCTTGGTGCATCACTTCCCCTTTGCTCAATGGGGATACAGCACTGTCTGCGTTGTGGGGATGGATACGGGGACGGTTGGGAGGTGCTGGTAATAGGCACTGAAGACAGCGTAAGAGAACAGTGTCCCCTGGAGCTCTAGGTAGCTGCCCCCAGCATCAGCAGGTTTTCCCAAGGGATAGAATTTAAAACTTTGCCCGTAACACTTGTTTTATGTTCTCTTAGCAGGCGAGAGCCTGGAAACACACAGCTAGGGAAGAGGAAGGACCAAATCCACAAAGGGAATTGGGGCTACTGGTATCCCAGAAAGAGCCTATTTGACACAGTGCAGTCAGTGCTCCATAGAATATCAGGGTTGGAAGGGACCTCAGGAGGTCATGTAGTCCAACCCCCTGCTCAAAGCAGGGCCAATCCCCAATTTTTGCCCCAGATGCCTAAATGGCCCCCTCAAGGATTGAACTCACAACCCGGGGTTTAGCAGGCCAATGCTCAAACCACTGAGCTACCCCTCCCCCCATGTTTACACTTGGAGGGCATTCGGGGCTGGCCCTGTAGGATGCACAGCACAGGGGCAGTGTCATTCCCCACCCACAAGCTGCATCCTGCCAGGGTGAGAGGGGAGCTCATGCTGCCCGGCCCGTTCAGCTCGTGAGATGGCCAAGCATGGGGGTGGCTCTGCGATGTGGGGTCCTGTCCCCTAGGGACTCCCCCGAGCTCAGCCTTTCAAAGGGAATCTGTTCCAGGGAGTTGGCAGCACCTCCAGCTAAGGACAGAGAGGAATCCATTTAACCGAGAGCGACGCGTCCCCCGAGAGGAGGGGTGGGCGGCAGCAGAGAAATGGAGCCTGCTGAAATCTGTGCTGCGTAGGCCTTTGCTCCCGGGAGAGGCGCTGCTGAGCCAGGAGGAGGTTTCCAGCACAGTGCCCCACGTCTGGATAATCCGAGGGAGCTGCTCAAGGACCTGGCAGGATTAGCACAGCTCAGGTCGCAAGCGATCGATAGGGATCCAGACAGGGCTGGGCGTTCATACCAGTCACAGGACGGTCCGGAGTTATCAGTGCGAATATTAGTAACCCATCAATATCATAGCGACTCTCAAGAGCTTTGGGGAGGGTTATAAACCCTCCTGCTTCTGCACAAAAGCCCCAAACCTCTAACTACTGGGGGCTGGGGCTGGGCGCGCTGGTTATTTGGAATTAACCCTTTGCTTCCTCCCATGGATTTGTCGCACCAGGTTCACCGCGCCTTGTGTCATCATGTGCACCAGAGCAAAGTGCTGCCGGCTCAGCATGGGGCCGTTCGTGTTGGCGTCGCACAGGTGCAGGGCACTGGGCAATTTGGCCCTTAGCAATGTACCGAGCCCATTCTCTTTGCATGGGAGCCGTCGCCCAGGGATCTGGCTGAGCCAGAGCCCGGTACTCACCGTAAGCCACTGTTGGGAGAAGGCAAAATATTTTCAGCAGGTTTCTAAATGGTGAGTTCCTGGCTGGTCCATAATCCATGTCTCCATGTCACTCTGAGAGACAATCAGCCCTTAGCTGCCTCCACACTGGCGCATCTCACTCTGCACCCAGTCCCGCTGCCACTTTTCCCACCTCCTGGTGAGTCCGAAGCCCTGTAGAATCTCTGTGGTGCGGGAGCAGGACGTGTCTGTCTCCTCTTTCAATAGCCCATCCGCCTAAATGCAGCCCAGTTCGGTCTCAGGTTACTCTGGATAGTCCCTGATTAGTCCTCAATTATTCATATCCCTTCTCTCCCTTAATCACTTTTCCTTGATCTATTATGCAGGCGCCTCTTTACGGAGTCACCTGTCGCATTCCCTTGGCCTGGTGTCTCACGTTCATGGAAATCTGAATTGAAACGACGGACGAGTCCCCAAGGGCGGATCTGGGGTCTGATGGTCAGGGACTGGGGTGCTGCCCAGAGCTGTGCAGGTCAGGGCCCTCTCCCTGCACCAAAGTCATAGCTGTGCTTGAAGCGTCAGGTTATCACAGACTCCAGAGCAAACTGCCTCACCAACAGACCCAGGGCCCCATTATTGGGTATAGCTTGGGTGGGGGGGCAGCATCCCTCTCCTCCCAGCATCTCCACGCGACAGCCTAGAAATCCCCGCCTGTGTTTCAGGCTAGGGCCTCTCTGCCCCTCCAGTGAGTGGGGCTGCGGTCTCTTTCAGTGTGTGTGCGCACCTGGGGGGGGGGGGCCGCCAAGGACCGGGCTGGGCTTGATGCAGAGTACGAGGGAGGGCATCATCTTCCCCCTTTGAAGACATGGGCTCCCGAGAAGGCCCAGCCAGTGTCTCTGGTCATTTCATGCACTGAGCTAAGGAGGGTGCAAATCTGAGACCTGCCTGGGACCTTCCCAAAAGAGGCTATATAATGTAAGCT
Source organism: Terrapene triunguis (assembly GCF_002925995.2). Lineage (NCBI taxonomy): Eukaryota > Metazoa > Chordata > Testudines > Emydidae > Terrapene > Terrapene triunguis. The sequence goes on along the minus strand of NW_020664725.1, from coordinate 2,489,420 downwards.
GGGCAGTGGGGCTGTGTCTGGCTGCATCCGAGGATGCCTAGCCTTGGCATCTCTGCCCAGCTGGCCTTGCAGAAACGACGCTGTATCGTGGGTCCCGTTCAGAGCAGACATTCAGGGGAGAAAGGCAGCATTTGCCATATCAGAAAAGTCCAAAAGTCCATCTGGACCTGCCCCAGTGCTTCCTGGGAAACCAGTGCCTCCAACCCATAATGCACCTGGCTATTTGTGCAGAGCTGAACATAAGAGGCACATTTCCTTCCTGACCCCTGCTGAGGGGTCAGCTGAAACATGAAAGCAGGAGACCCAATCACCCTTATCCCAGAGCGTAAAACTAGCAATGGTCTTACCCAGCCCCTTCACAAAGCCAGCTACCATGTGGCCTCTTCCAGCCAGGAGCCCATTTCCCTGGCACCTTCCCATGGGCTGGGGGGAGCTTTCAGAGCTGAGTCTGTGGGGGAGCCTGCTCTCAGTTACAACGGTTCCCAGAGACGGAAGAAAGCAGCACCCCGCGTCTCAGCAGGTGAAACAAGATTTCGATGGGTTGCTGCTCAGTATTTGCAGTCTGCCTCCCGGAGGAGCCAGGTTAGGTATCCGCCGTGTCATTTATTCATGACTGGGGTGGCCGGTGGGTTTAACTTTCATCCAGGCTTTAAAAACAAACCCATCAAGCTCAGGGAGCCACTGGGACTGCCCAGGGGCCAGGTCTCGCCAGGACTGTGAGGTCCTCTACAGCGCAGACACTGGCAGCTAGGGGAACATCTGCTTTCCAGGCCTACCCACCATGTAAACACCACTGGGACAGATTCGTTACCATCACGTCCTGGAAACTCGATCCCTTCGCTCCACTCAGCCCTGCCCCGTCCGCCTCAGCTGGTCTCAGCCACCCCCCACTCAGCCTCACAGGCCTGCTCTTCTGTAGCCCACGACATCACTCACTCTCTGTGGCTTGCCACAGCTTGTGGGCATGGCAGCCAGATGTGCTGTACGCACCCTCTGGGTCAGCTAGTTTGGACCAGGACTGGGTGATGATGGACTCAGTTGAGGAATGTGCAGCCCCTGACACAACTGGAACCTCCAAACATTTTCCTTAGTGATGCTCTGCTACCTCCTGACTGGCAGGAGAAGTCTTGATGCATGAAGACTCTGGCCACCCCTGCTCACTGCCTTTGGCTTTCACCAGGACTTTGCTTAGGACGGAAAATGCTGCAGATGGACAGTCTGCTCATTGACTGTGATAACTCTCCAGAGGGGGACAATTGCTGAGGCCTGGACTTGTCCATTCTGGGATGTACCGAAGGACACTGCAATGGAGTTTGGTGCACAGGACAGCAAACCTAGTGCTGCTGACCGGTGCTAGCTTGACATCTCTGGAGAGTGAAATCTGCCTGTTCACATCTGTCCGTCCCTCGCCCTGGAGCTGGGTAACCTGTGTCTGGGGTCAGAGATGGGGAGAGGCCCATATAACCCTTAGTCTCAGTCAAGGTGAGGATTAGTGCCAAGTATCAGCAAGGAAGGATGGTCGTGTGGTTAAGGCTGGGGAACATCTGAGGTCAGCTCCTGCCGGTGGGACCTAGGCAACTGCGTCAGGGCTTGTCTAGACAGAGAGTTAGTGTGTGGCAAGCTGGGGTGTAGCTCTGCCATGCACCAACGGAGCTTTACCATTGACTTCAACAGGCATGGGATCAAGCCTATCGGTTGTGCTCCCTTCCAGGGGCGTGGGGACTGTCTTTTACACTGTGTAGTTAAGAGTATACAGGGCTTTGATCCTAGCTGAATCAGACCCCCGGATCCCATCGCCCATTCCTCTGCTATGCAACGGCTGAGCAGTGCCAGAGCGTGCAGACAGCACCTCCCCATAGCCCTGTGCATGGGAAGTGACCGGCAGCGCCTCGCCCCAGAGAACAGCTCACCCGCGTCCCCAGCATTCGAGCTGCCCAACTGCCCGCCGCAACGTTTGGTAGAAAAATTCATTGTAACCAACGACTTGGGCAGTAGCTCTAAGGAGAGGCCAATCGCACAGCCCACTCGCTGCTGCAGACAGAGGCAGGAGTGTTGGACTAGAAGTTTCCATAAGAGCTTTTCAGGGCGAGGGTGAGGGCTGTTTATCTTGGAGAAGTCCTGGAAGTCACAGCCACGCCGAGCTAATTTACACTCGTCTGGCTTGAGGCTGGGGTGACTTCACCTGTTTGGATTCGCCTGGTGTTTAATAAACTGGCCCTTTTTCTCCTACGTTCCTCTTTCCCGCTGCAATTCCCTTCATGTATTTTTTTCCATTCCTTGCCTGCAAAAGAGGTCGCCGGGTTCTTGCTCTCGCTCTCTCCTTCGATCGCAGCATCTCAGACGAGCATTGCCAGCTGTGATAGCTCTCAGCTAGATGCCCTCATGAGAATTCAGGGCAGGGCGAGGGGAGGTTGTTACTGTCCCATTTTGATCTGTAGAAGAGCAAAGCGCCCTCAGCCTGCAAGCAAGTGTTCATTTTCACCGGGGCAAAAGGGCACTGATTGCACAGCCAAGTGGCAGTTTTTCCACTTTTCAGTTCTGGAGCAAGCAGCAAAAACATTAAGTCAAAAGCGGACACTGTCTGCTTTGCTTTCTACAGGGCTGGTGAAGGTGTGATCCCTTAGCTGGAGGGCAGCAGGCCAGCTCCCTGGGGGCAAAGACCCATCTGTTCATTATTGGGGTGGGGAAGTCCTGGGAACACATCATCGAAATGTTTCATGAGTTCCCACCCTTGCAACCACAGTGAAATAAACTAAAGCTCATAGCAGGACAAGAGGCCCCCCCGGGTGTCATTCCCAGACAATTATTCAGAGCAATATGAGCTCTAGCTGCAGCCAGGGAGACTCAAGGATCCTCTCCCCAGAGATCTCTCCTCCCTGAATCTCCCAATGAAGAGTCAGCTGCTACGTGTGATTCTTGTCTTTTGTAAGAATGGCCCATGGCCCATCTAGCCCAGTATCCTGTCTCTGACAGTGGCCAGTGCCAGAGGAAATGAACAGAACAGGGCGATTTCGAGTGATCCATCCCCTGCTGTCCAGACCCAGCTTCTAGCAGTTGGAGGTTTAGGGACACACAGAGCATGAAGTTGTGTCCCTGACCATCTTGGCTAAGAGCCATCAATAGACCTATCCTCCATGAACGTATCTAATTCTTATTTGAATCCAGTTATACTTTTGGCTTTCACAACATCCCCTGGCAGTGAGTTCCAGGGGCTGACCCAGAATTACAGGCCTTAAAGGAACCCTCCGCCCTTAACTAACAATGCACTTACAATTCCCACAATTATGAAAATTGTGGGAATTCTACACAGCAGCTGCCAAATAGCGGACAGTCAACTGGACGAGACCCTAGCAACAGAAATCCATTCCCTTGGAGCAGATACCATCTTTTTGTTCTGTGTTTGGACAGCCCCTAGAGCAGTGCAGGCCAGGTACATGACTAGGGTTCGGAGATAATACCAATAAATAAAAATGAGACCAAACCAAAATCTCAGTTCCAAGCAGCCAGCCCAACTTCGATCTGAATCTGAAATGTATGCCTGGCTCCTCTCTCTAGAATGGGCCAGGCTCCAGAACAGAGCTCAGACCCAGCTCTGCATATAACCCATTTCATGTGAGGTCTGGGATGCTGCCATGGCAGGACAGATCTCTGCCCCCCTCATAGCTTCATAGATTGTAAAGCCAGAAGGGACCATTATGATCATCTAGTCCAACCTCCTCGCCCATGTCCTGTGGGCGAGTTTGGCTATATTTCTAGGAAAACATCCAGGCTTGATGTAAAGACTGCAGTGATGGAGAATCCGCCATGTCCCTTGGTAAAAGTCCTTCCAGTAATTTCTCCAGGCTCTTTATATCAACTTTTATAGACATGCTTTTTTCACCCCCACCTTGTCATCAGCAGGGTTTGAAGGCAGGCCCAGGGAGAGCCCACGTTCAGATGAAGTACCAGCAGGCCTATCACCTTATGCCAAACTTCTGACAGCGCTCCTGCTAAAGGCATGTCGGGGAAGGCCTATGCTTGGATGGGAGACCCCCCAGAGAACTGTGTGCCCTTCTGGCCTCTGCATCAGCCCTGCACAAGCGCCCCAGCCTGGTAACAAAGGCACTGTGCTGCTGGGGGAACCCCTTCCAGGTGAGTCACCAAGCTGGAGGTGGTGTGTGTACCTCCTGGGGCCTGGGTCTCTCTGTACTGCACCGTTATGTTCCTAGGGCTCTGCTGTCGGACAGAAGCAGCCACCATCTTGTCTTGGGTCAGCTGCAGAGTGTGGCCTCCAGGGGATTGGCCTTTTGGTCTTTCTTCTGCCACTGTTTCCCTTTCATCTAAAAGGAAAGGCACAGGGGCTGGAGGCGTGTGTTCAGTATAAACCGAACCCTGCTCGTGCCGCTGTAGAGGGGCAAACTCACCCCTGCAGCGCCTCCTGCTGGTTACATCTGGGAATTAGCTCTTCCAGCATCCTGGCGCACCTTCTGCAGGCCAGTGATCCACCTGTCCTCCGGCCCCCGTGTCCCTCCCGGACCCTGGTGCCCTTTTATCTGGGGTGCTGCCCCCTGGCAGTACACCCCTCAGTACTAGGGTCTCCCCACACAGGGGAACCCCCACCCACTATCCCTACCACACCTCAGAATAAGGCCACTGCCAGTCACCAACTAGCCCCCTCTCCCTCAGGCAGACTGCAGTATAGGTCACCCATCACAGGCAAGGTTGGGTTTGGACCTGCTGCCTCAGCCTACCCCTGGGCTGCTGTCTGCAACCCCCAGTACCCCTTGGCCTCCTACCAGGCCGCAGCCTGGGGCTATCCAGGCTGGAGCTCCCCAGCCCTGCTCCACTCAGGTACTCTGTCTCTAGCTCACTGCAGCCAGGCCCTTCTCCTTCTGAAGGCAGAGAGAGACTGCTGAGTTCCTGGCTCCCAGCCTCTTTATACAGGCCAGCTGGGGCCTGATTGGGGCGTGGCCCAGCTGCAGCTGCTTCCTCAATCAGCCCAGCTTTGCAGCTCCCAGCCACAACCTTCCCCCAGGGCTGTTTTAAACCCTTCAGGGCAGGAGCGGGATAACCACCCCGCTACAGCCGCCCATTGGTGTAGGAGCTGAGCTCCTGGCGCTTTGTAACCTATTTACCCCACAAGGGAGGGCAGCCAGGGAGCTAGAGCACCCAGAGGCTAAGTGACTTGCCTGGGGCCGCGAACCGAAGCCCAGTCTCCTGAGTTCTAGGCTAGAACCTGGCACAGGAAGAGCCCTGGCAATAAAAATATTCTGGCTGCTCCCCTGCGACCCCGGCCCTACAGCTCGGGGGTGACGAGAGCCTTAAACCATTGGGTGTTTCAGGATGCTCAGCCACACATGCAAAGTGCTCCTGTTCATTAGCGAGGCCACGGACAGGGCAAGGAGCCAGGAGACCTGGGTTCTAGGCCCGGATCTGCACCTGTCCAACCATGGCAAAGTCGTTGAACTTCCCCCACCTCGGCATGCCCGGGTATGAAATTGGGGGACTGATACGCTTGGAAAGTGCTTTGAGATCCGGGGAGGGCCCATGCTGTGGCATAGAGATGCGACGCATTACTGCCCATGCCCTGCGTGGAGCAGGAGTGAGTCATGGACTCACCCCCCCCAGTCCTTGGCATGCTGGCATGGAGACGCTCGCAGCACTGGGCCTGTGCGGTCTCCTAGCACCTTTCACCAGCACTAAACTCACTACCAAAGCCATGTCATGACATGTGTGAAGCCCTGAGGTGGACTGAGCAGGCCAGTGCTCTGCCACTCCGGGGCGAGGAGGTCATGGGCAAAGACAGGAGGGTGAAGCATCAAAACGGAACTTTTTCTTTAGCTCCAAAGGAAAGCTCCTGAACTGCACCGGGCAGGTATAACCCTGCTGGCTTGTGTTCCCACTAGTGTCCTTTGGAACCACCCTGAATGCGAGCTGCCAATGGCCTCCCTAGACCAAGCTCCTGGGGACGATCGCCAGCCATACAAAGTAGTTCTTATTACTCTGGTAGCTCCCCTGAGCTCCAGTCAGGATCGGGGCCCTGTACAAACAGGCCAACCCTGTGCTACCAGGCTACCATCCGAGTAACTGCCCCACCCATGCCAGTAACCTGGCGCCCCCGGGATCTGACCCAAGTGGACAGTGACTCTTAGCAAAGCTGCGAGGACGCAGGGCTGAACTCTCCAGCCAACTCCAGCGGTATTCTGCAGTCAGAGAGAGTCAAACACCCTCTCACCCGTCCTGCTTTCACTCAACTCTCTGCCCTGCGTACTGGAGGGAGCCGTTAGCCAGCAGAAGGGCCTCCCCAGGGAGTGACCCAGGGGAACACTCAGCTAGGGATGATGCAGCATGTTCCTGGAGCTCATACGCTGACTGGGCCTCGTTACGGGGGGCCCAGTTCACACATGGGGGCCAGTTTTCCCTCCAGCCCACACACGCTCCATGCTGAGCTGCTTTTCATTACTGCAGTTTACTCACATCACACGTGCGAGGCTATAAAACGCCAGCGAGGGAGAGCTCCCGGGTGCTGCTGGGCATGGTCCCACAGCCTTGCGTTTCGGCCCATGCTGAGCTAGGCTGGGCAGCTTCTCCTGGCTGACTTGACTTCTCAGGTTGCTTCAGGGGGGTTTCTAGCTATCTTAGGTGCTTACATAGCCCCTGTTCCCATAGTATCTGAGCGCCTCACTGTCTTCACCAGCCCTTGGGAGGCAGGGGTGAGCTCTTCTCCTCATTGTACAGCTGGGAAGTGAGGCCCAGGGAAAGCCACAAAGGCACTTAGGCACCTAACGCCACTGATCCTCAAACCCCCTGCTCGGCCGCTGCAGAAGCCAGGCCCTGCCCTGAACAGCTTGCAGTATAAGGGCTAGACTGATTCAGACTCGGGGGGAGCCATGGGGCTGGGTGTGTCGGGGAAGGGGGGGCGACGTGCCTGATTGCTCCCTGCGGGGGTGGGGATGGGCAGCCTCTATGTGCTGGAGACAGCAGCTGAGCTGGCACAGGGGCAGCAGTTGCTGTTGGTACCGGCCGGCGGAAGCGGAGGAACTGTGGCTCGGGGGGCGGTCTCTGAGTCACAGGGCAGGCAGCCTACAGGCGCTCCAGGCTCCGGGCTGGGCCTGCAGTCACAGTCTGACTCTAAATAGATGACAGAGGCAGCGTGAGTCATCCCAGCCCACAGGCTTCCTCTGGGACACACCTGCCACCTGTAGCCAGCATGGGGGCCCCCCCAGCGGCAGGTGGCACCTGGCTCCGTTAGTGCCCGCTGCCGCTGGAATGCCCTGTGCGTTGTCTCTCTGTAGGGCAGGGGGGCTGGAACAATGTGTATAGCAGGGGTGCTGAGAACCATTGAACCAAACTGCAAACCCTGGACATAATGGAAACCACTTCAAGGCAGGGGGTGCTGCAGCACCCCCCGCACCCCTAGTTCCAGCACCTATGCTGTAGGGCCTGGCATGCCCGCAGACCTGGGGTAGGCTTCTTGGCTTCCCATTGATCAGGAGGTGATTGGTGTTCTTCCTCCTGGCCTGGGAGTGCCTGGAGCAGGCCCCTCCTTGCAGAGGCACCAGCAGTCAAAGGGGGCGGGGGCAATCATCTGGGTGCCCCACGTGACTAGCGCACAGGGCTGGCTACATCTTGTGCACTGTGCTCTGCGGTCCCAGTGTGCTAGGTGCTGGTTGGAAGGGCCCGGCCTGGAGCCTGAGCTCTCGCTCTGTCGGACAGGGCCTGCAGGGGCAGCCGCAGTGCAAACTCCCCCAAGCCAGCCTCCGCCTGGAGAGCCCGTCTCTCTAGCTGAGCACAGTCATTTCCCAGCTGCGGACCTTTCGGCAGTGACCGCAAACAGCGGGGCCTGTTGTTCCCAGTTAGGAACCAGCAGCCGGTCCGGCCCACAGCATTTTGGCACCTGAGGCGGGGAGCTCAAATGACGCCCCCATGCCCCCTCGCTTGGGCCAAAACTTTGAAAGGTCTCAATTCTGCCTTCTTCCTGTTCTACTCCTCTCATGGTACTGCTCTGCTACCTACCCCAATAAAGGAGAACTAACAACTTAAAATGCCTTGTTCAAAAATTTTAAGTAACACTTAACTTTCAAACCTGAACAGCAAATGTAACTTTTCTTGTCTGCATAGTAAACACTGGCATTTTTATCTGTTTGAATAATCAAAGTGGTGCTTTCCGTGCCTTCTTGGTTGCAAAGATTTGAACTGCTTCCTGAAGGTCCACAGTCTGGGCCAGCTCATGCTCTATTGAGATGGTTGCAAGGCTGACCAGCCTCTCGTGTGTCATTGTGGAACGTAGATGTGTTTTTATTAACTTCAGTTTGGAGAAGCTGCGTTCTCCACTGGCAACTGTTACAGGAAGTGTTAGAAGTATGCGCAGAGCAACAAAAGCATTTGGAAAGAGGGTGGTCATCCTATTTGTGCACATATATTTCAGAACAGCCTTTGGAGTTGATCCTGCTGAAATGTGTCTTGAAAGGGCTTTCAGTTCATCACCTAAATCACTCGCATCAATATCGTGCATGTCATCATGTGTCAACACTGTCTCTAGTGCCCTGCATTGCTGGTGTAGGTCTTCTTCAGGTACAGTTGTTGACCGAAACAGGAAACTAAAGTAAAAGTGGCCCAGATATTTTGGTCCTAAGTTTGCCCCCTACCCGTATCTATCACCGGGGGTTTGTATAAAAGACTTCACAAAACAAGGTACAACAAGGTTTTATTTAAGGGGAGAATATGGCAAGGACCCCAAAGGCAAAATAAACAGGGCAAAATAACCAACAAGACATTCTGTAACAATAGGGAACAGTACAAGTAGACTCACAAGATCACATTACCATCTCTAGCAGCCTTCTGCCTCTTAGTCTGGCACAGCACAGCAGGTCACCGGATCCCCTGGATGGAAGTGGAGGCCCGAAGCAGGGATGATCGAGCTTCTTCAGGTGAACTGATGAGTCCTACCCTCCCTCTACCCTTTACCTGCGTCGTCGTGGGTGTAGTATGCGAATCTCCTAGATGATGTAGTGAGTGTGTGCAAGTGAGAAATTCCCTAATCAGAATAACCCATGTGGGGTGAATGGCCTACCCTTGATTGTCTGCTCTGCACTCTGCCACTCAGACGGGCAGCCCCGATCTGATCAGAACACCGCCTTATATAGACTTCCAGTTACTGGGCAGATTATATGAATGACAGCTCTCTTGTTCCCGCCGAAACCAGAAAAGGGCGCCAAACTAGGGTGGGGAAGGAGCAAGAAGGCTCACAAAGATGGACGCCTAGTTGTCCTTAAGAAGATCCAATATGGCCACCAGATTATTTTGCCTCTACATAGTGAGGAGTTTTGGAACATCATACAACATCCCAAATATACTGCTGTGTTCCTTGAGCTGCATGAAATGTTCTTCAACTGACTGTATTGCACAATCTAGCACCTGGTTAAAGAATTCAACTTTGAATTGTTGTTTGGGGTCTCTTATGGAATTATCCCATGCCTCGTAATCAAAATGTCTTCTTCTTCGGTGACTCTTGTATTCTTGAATGGGTGGGAAAATAGCTTCAGTGTGAAGTTCCTCTGCCAACTTCTGTGCACCCTTCAGAACGTTTTGAAATCCCTCATCTGACCGGTAAGACTGTAGGTATGGATGCTGCAGTAGCTGCCAGGTCACCTGCACTCTGACTAACTGGAAGATCAGGCATCTCCTCACCACTCACATCCTCACTGGGGCCGGAAGGCTCGCCGTGAACATTTGTGTCTATGTATCTCAGGAGAGCTCCTTCCTGCTTAGATAGAAAAGCTTCCTTTGCTTTCTTTCTTTTTCTGAATGCTGCCCCAGAGGGGCGTTTTCTTCTTTCACTCATGACTGCTGTTCTGTGCCAGCTATAGTGGCTCTCAACACTCAGTTGAAGGGGACAAATAAGCAGGCTGGTAGCAGGGCCTGAGTGAGGGAAGATATCAGCGTCTTAAGGGCCTAACTGGCTCCTACTACTTCAGTTGACTGCCTGTTCTCCTCAAGTGGGTTCAGGGAAGCAGCAGGAAAAGGAAGCTCCCTGAGAAGCTGGTGTTAATCAGTCCAGGCTCCTGGGGGTGCTAGAGAGGTACATAAGAGGCTCCTCCTCCTCTCTCTCCCTGCAGCTCCTGCTGCTTTCTCTTATTCCCTCTCACCTTTTCTTCTGCCTGCCTGTTATGTCTCTTGTGCCCTCCTTTCTCCAGCACAGCATCCACCATCTCTGTGCATCTAGACCACAGAGAATACATATGCACCAGCAGCAGACACAATTTTCTACACTCTGGGTCCTAGTGGCGCCCCCCCACAGTCTGGCACCTGAGACGGCCGCCTCAGTTCGGCTCATGGTAAGGCCAGCCCCGGCCAGCTGTGATTCCAAGTGAAATGCATTTCAGTCACTGCTGCCCTGAGCTGATCTGGACCCGGCGAAAGCCCCTATCTCCCACGAGCAACCCTCTGCCAGCGTCTTCTGTGCTGATTGGGTCCCTGGAGAGGCGTGTGTTCGTGCCCTCATGTGTTTGATGACAGATGCTGGTCTGAGTCAGGGATGGTCTGTCCCTGAGTTGCCCCCTGCTAGGGGGCTATTCCACTGCAGCAGGGAGATGTGCGGGCGAGTATGAGGTTGGAATCTTAGCTGCTCCACTAAGCAGCTTCTCCCAGCCCCTGAAATGCAACCCAGGGTTTGCAGAAAGTTGCTGAAAACCCCTGAAAGCACGTTACACAAGGGGCAAGGGGAGCGGCGCAGGCAGCAAAGGTTCTTCCCTGAGTGATCCGTGTCACTCCGGCGCCACCTGCGCGTTGAGATACCCACCCGGAGGCTGAGTTCATCCGACTGACAACATCTGTGGGCAGCAGGCAGCCCTGAGCCGCTCCCACAACACAAACACCAGCCAGCCATCTGACCTGGCACCTTCTCCAGCAAAAAGTGCCAGGCTTTCATCCACTTCCCGTCCCAGACTGCCTTTGCTGGGCTGCGCCAGCCAGCCTCCTGCACCGCCAAGGGATCTAAGCACCACCCAGCAGGGAAGGGCCAATACTGCAAAGTCCAGATTTGGATGTAGTCCCAGTGTTTCAGGGAAGTTTGTTTGGGCCAATCAGGGTCAAGATGGACACACTGGTGTATGTAGCCACTATTCTCTGTTCTCTACGCCTTGACATTTCTAAGAACTCTGCAGAGTTCAGCTGCCATTTTCTCCACAGAGTTGCTGCAGTATGTTAGTGTGTGCGCGCGCGCACACACACACACACACACACACACACTCTGTGCTCTCTCCTGGAGATGCTACTTATTCACCTTAACCGCAGTAAGTCACTGCAGGCTGAAAGTATGTGATTGCTTTCTACATATGGAAATACAGCACAGGGAATCTCTTCCATTGTTCCCAGTGGCTGCTGCCTTGGGGTCTGCGCTTCCAGCTACTTGCCCTGCAGAGCACCAGGTGCATTTCACTGTCAATCACTGAGAGGCAAGGGGTGATATCTTTTATTGGACCCTCTGCTGTTGGCGAGAGAGACAAGTTTTCGAGCTACACCAAGCTTGACCTGAAGAACAGCTCTGTGTACCCTCGAAAAATTATTTCTCCCACCAACAGAAGCGGGTCCAATAAGCGATGTTACCTCCCCCACCTTGTCTCGCTAATATCCTGGAACTGACATGCCTGCATTTTCAATCACTAGCCCTTGAGCACGTGCCCAGAGGAGAAGAGAAAGGTGAGTGCGGGGAGCTGGGGACAGGAGCCGTTTGAGAGGGTGAGTGCATTTCCAACACAGCTGGGGTGCAAATATTGTTTCTCAAAGCCACGGATGGGTTGGGCTGGGTTCTAAAGTACCAGGGCGCTTGGGCGCACACAGGCATGTCTCAGGTTTTGGCTGCAGATTTTGCATGTCAGCTGCCCGCTGGGGAAGGGTCACTCTCTGCTCCTGTTGAACAATACTTAACTCCCCTCCCCTGGCACAGAGGAGTGCCTGGATGGGAGACAAAAAGCCAGGTTTATCCAGGGATGGAGGAGAGACAATTTGCACTTCCCCTATTAAGTGGCTGTTGGCACTGATTCAGACCCTGGCACATACCACCTGTGCCCCAGTTTCAGTAGCACCTGGGGGCTTTGCATGGACACGGAGGGGGAAGGTCCCTCCCAGCTATGTCCTGTCTCCACTGGCGTGGCCATGCCCCCTCTCTGCCCCATGCCTCGCCAAGACCATTCCCGACTCCCGGGTTCTGGTGGAAGTAGTGCAGGACGGGAGGAGCCTGTGCCGGGGGTATTCCCGAGGGCTCTTCTGCCTGTTCAGCAGAACCCTTTGCACCAGCCTCACTGGCATAAAGGGGCCACAGAGCAAGGATGAATGTAGCCCAATGCAGAAGAAGGCCTTGGGAAAGTGGGGCTGACAGTGTAGCTAAACCCCAGGCAATGGGGCCTGCCTCTTTATGGACTGCTTATGGCTTTCATTTGCTTCCTTGTTAGGAACAGGGTCCCATTCCTGGAGGAAAACCCCTGCAGTATTTGTTCTGTATTCCAGCGCCGTGCTCTGAAAAACTAGCCGTTCCTGGCCGAGACGTTCCACCTGGTGCTGTTGGACTCACTGATGCACACGAGAAGGTCCAGGACTCGCGATGGGCCTGGAACAACCCCCTGGAACCTGGCACCCTCTGGAGTTGGGGAAAGTTTGGACCCAGGTCAGAACTTTGCAGCCCAGCGTGTTTCCTCCAGTTAGGTAACTGCTCTCTGCAGGTTCGTCAGCCTCCGGCAGTGAAGAACTCACTGTGTCCCAGGCTATTTCTGCCCCGCGGTTTGCAGCCTGGCAAACACCTCAATTTACTCTCAGGTTTGCTTCCTCCCAGTCAACCTCTTCGTGCAGAAAATAGACTTGTTTGCAAAGGGTGGGTTTTCTTAGTGGGGTGGAACTTAGCAAAAAATAGAAACCCCCCAAACCACCCCCGCATCTCAAATAAGGGAAAGAAAATGCAACATACAAAAAATGAAGGAAAAAACACCCCTCCGGGCAACATGCATATTCCAGTGTACCAGCAGCAGCAACCAAATCCCAGCCACTCGGCCAGGCCTTCGCTCCATCCAGGCTGCGCGTCAGTCCCTGAGGGACTGATACTGTTACCACGCAGGGTCCGGACCACACACAGCGCCTTCGGCATAGCACACGCGGAACGATCAGGCTTTCTCCAGTTACACACGCAGCTCGCTGCAGATCCTCCCTCCGCCCCCGGGATCCCCAGATCGGGGCGCGCGATGGGGCGCGGGGCAAGGAGGGGCCGAGCAGGATTATTTGAAATGGCTTTGTTTGCTTTATTGAAATGAAAGCGACCAGTGGCGGGCTAAAGCTGCCTGTGTTCCCAGCTGCAGCCAAACCTCCCAACCCGGGAATCTCATCAGCCTGTCCCCCTGGCTGTGGGTCATTCA
>NW_020664725.1:2438368-2471038 GCF_002925995.2 Terrapene triunguis | reverse complement strand
GTAGACCAGCCTTAGACTGCTGCCCACCTGTTGTCGGTTACTCAGGTCAGAGCAAAGCCATCCGTTGCTTTCAAACCCCGCAAGGACATGTCCTCGCTGCTGAAGCTAACAGGAAGCTGGCGGTGTTGCCAGAGGATCCGCTGTCCTGCCCCCATTCAGAGGCATTGCTGTCCGGACGGTGTCCTCACATGCTTCATTTCACACTCCCATTTATTGGTTGGGGGGAAAGCACTGCAGCCTTTTCCTTGTTTAAAATAAGCTATTTTTAGTGGGAATAAAATCCCTCTGTAATTATGTAAATGTCAACCTGAGAAAATGTTTCCCTGTTTTATTCTTTCTGGAAGGAACATCTTGTTCCAAAGCAGCAAAGAGCCATGAGGGCTCCTCACTGGACGATACAAGCTCTGCGCGTGACAGCTCATCAGCAGGCTCCGGCCCAGCCCTGTGGGTTTGGAGAGACGCAGAGCGTTTCCTGCGTGCTCCCCACACACTTGGCAGCTGCACGCCCACCCTTCCCGCCTCAGAGAGTCAGGGCACACACGGCGCATGAGCGCCACGGCTCAGCTCAAGGATCGTCTCCCTCAGGGGGGCCGAACGAGACGCAGCTTAAGGACGCGCTCTTCTGAGAAAACCACCCGGCTGCCACGCCGGTGGGGAGCAGAATCGTTGGTCTTTGAGACTTTGCTCATTGACAGGACTCCAGCAAGCAGCAGGAAATGCATCCCTCCAGCAAATACATCCCTACATCCAGCCGGGACAGAGCTGCGCCCCAGTGTGCCACCTGCCTTCTCCACCATGTTGTGGCAAGGTGAGCTTGGTAGAGCCCCATTGCGGCCTGCCGTGGCACTATCCATCCTGCTGGGCGCTCTCCCAGGCAAGTCTCCATCAGTGCCGCCCAAACTTAGACAAAAGTCCCATGTGCAATGTTAACAAACGGATCTTCCACCCTCTCAGTTCTTCCCTGCCTCCTACAGAGCACTGGCTCTGAGGGATTTTCTCCCCTGGGAGTCTCCCTTCTTCCAAGGCCAGTCCCAGAAACCACCCTGCCTCCTGCATCCCTCGTCATTGGGAGTTACTCTCTCCAGCGCCTACCAGAGGACCCCCATGACCTACCAGAGGACCTACCAGGCCCCCCATGACTCCTTCCCAGCAGGCCCATCTGCTCCCTAGCCAGTCAGGCCCAGCTGGGATGTAGGGTAGCTGATCCCTCAATGCCGAGACAGAGCCTGACTCCCCTTAATGGGCCAGCCAGCATGTGACATGGTCCCAACAGCAAATATAGCCTTAGCCACAGCCCAGCTGTTACGATCCAGTGGAGGAGGGGGTGTTTCTAGTGGGGTTCCACAGGGTTTGGTTCTGGGCTAGTCAACATTTTCATCAATGATCTGGAAGGAAATGCAATATCACCGCTGATAAAATTTGCATCTCCCAAAGATTGTCAGAGGGGTAAATTATGATGCAGCCAGATCAGCCACCCAGCGTGATCTGGATCGCGTGGCAAGCTGGGCCCATTCAAATAGAATGTGTTTTAATACAGCCAAATGCAACGTTACACATCTAGGAACGAGGAATTCTGGCCACACCTACAGAATGGGGGTCTGTATCCTGGGAAGCAATGTCTCTGAAAAGGATTTAAGGATCACGGTGCAGAAGCAATGCAACATTGTCAGCGACGGGGGCATGGGCAATCAGGCCTAGTGATTAGAAGACCCAGGAGTCAAGCCATGGGTCAGAGCTGAATAGGGTGACCAGATGTCCCAATTTTATAGGGACAGTCCCGATTTTTGGGTCTTTTTCTTATATAGGCTCCTATTACACCCCACCCCAGTCCCGATTTTTCACATTTGCTGTCTGGTCACCCTAGAGCTGAAGTCAGGAAGCAGGCCTGGGGCAGGAATGCAGCCGGCCAGAGCAGGACAGGAACGTGGCTATGGTAAGGCTGGGAACAAGGCAGCACAGGACCCATCACAGCTATGGCCATAAGCACCAAACAGCCAGTGAGCTGTCACTGCTGCTAAGCTTAAAAGCAGGCCTGCTGGCTCCCCTCAGCCAATCAGGCGTGTCTGCTGGAGCTCAGCTGTGTTCATTGGTCAGCCTGATGACTGAGCTAACTCACTCCAGGCTTGGCTGCCAGCCTTGTTCCTGACACACGTGAGCTCCCAGTGTGACTGTGGCGAAAAGGGTTAATAACATCTAAAGAGGGGTGTGGCGGGTGGGGATTTTACCTCCATCTACGGCTGTGGTGAGCCCCTTACTGGGATACTGCGTCCAGTTCCAGGGCCCACGTTTTAAAAAGGATGGTGAAAAACATGATTTGAAGCTGGAGAAAATGTCAGGGAGAGACTTAAAGAGCCCAGTTTAGCTTATGAAAAGTGAATTGAGAGTTGACTTGATTACAGCGGATAATTACCTCCCCGGGGAGAAAACAGCGGGTGCCAAAGGGCTCTGGAGTCTAGTGGAGAAAGGCAGAACAAGAACCAGCGGCTGGAAGCTGCAGCCAGACAAGTTCCAATGAGAAATAAGGCCCAGGTTTGTAACAGTGCGGGTGATTGACCATTGGAACAAACTCCCAGGGAAGGGAATTCTCCATCTCTTGATGTCTTCAGATCAAGGCCAGGTCTACACTACAGACCTATATTGGCATAACTACGTTGCTCGGGCATGTGAAAAATCCACACCCCTAAGCGATGAGTTACACCGACCTAGCCCCCGGTATAGACAGCGCTCCCGCCAACTCAGCTACCGCCTCTCGGGGAGACGGATTAACTACGCCGATAGGCGACGCTCTTCTGTCAGTGTAGTAGCGTCTTCACTGCTTCAGCTGTAGCACTGTACATGAAGACCAGCCCCAAGACTGGAGCCTTTCTGGAGGTTGGTTTCTCAAGTGCTACTGCTGTACTTGGAGCATGGCTTTCTGCTGCCATGTTGGCCCGGCCCCTCTTTCCCACTCTCCCACTCATGGACCACCCTCTTCGTAGGAGCTGGGTTATTTTAAAATGACTCACGGCGGCTGCTTTTTACATTTGTCATCCTGATTTATCAGCGGGTTTTGTTTGCGAAGGAGTAACTGCAGCAGACACCTAGGGTTTAGCTAGGGATAAACGTAGGTATCCCTCCAATCGGTTCTTCAATTTAGGGCTAACAATACTTTAAACATCCCTGCCTTTTATCAGAGAACCTGTTAATTCTCCAAACTCTCCAGCATTAGTGTATGCTTCCAGCTCTGCTACATCCTGGCCTCAACCTTGTCTACACTAGCATGTTTCTTCGCATGTTCCTACCACTTCCCAGGTGGTCGTGCCAGTATAGACCATTCCCTGGTTCCATGCAGACTGCTGGAGTTTTATCCGTTGTGCTCTCTGGGTGCACAG
This sequence comes from Terrapene triunguis, assembly GCF_002925995.2. NCBI lineage: Eukaryota > Metazoa > Chordata > Testudines > Emydidae > Terrapene > Terrapene triunguis. The sequence continues at coordinate 2,467,667 of NW_020664725.1, read as the reverse complement.
GCAGCACCCCGGTTCAAAGGCTGCTCTTTGTGAGCGCTACCCTCTGTGGGGCTGCCCCAGTAGGAAATGTTGAAACAAATGTTAGTACAGGCAGCGCCTTGCTGTTTACCTAGCTATTGGACACAAGTGAGAATTGATGCATTCATACGTTGTACAAATGGGCATGATTCACACTGAATGCAGGACACACAGACACAATGGGTTAGGTCTAAGCTCTCCCCCTTGCCTTACAGATGTAACGCTTGGCTGTTCCTGAGGTTTCTCCTTGCAAGACCTTTTGTCCTTCCTTAAAGCTCTGTCTTGCCCTAGGGACTTGCGTGGCCAGATATTCAGAACAGCTCAGCATAACAGTGCACCCAGGAAGCTGAGCTCTTCTGAATACCTGGCCCTTAGTTTTTCATGCTCCTGAGTTGGAGCTAATGAGACCCATGTACTCTGTCTGTCCGGGTGAGTCAGCAGAATAACTCTGCTCTGCCACCAAACCCAGTTACAGTGATATTCTCTCTCGAGGCACAGAGTCAGACTCCTGTAAACATCCAGATTATTCCCATGAAATTCACCTGAACGATGTGGGTCTAGATTCAGTTTGAAGCATCGACATCCCGTGAGAAAATGGTTTCTCACCAGTGGGAGGTGACGCTTTCAGTTTCAAACGCTTTGGAAAGGTAAGGGGTTTGTTTTCTGCCTTGGGGAAAACACTTGGGCACTGGCAATGGGGACGTGTGATCCCAGATTCCTACCGAAACCCTTCCTACCTCAGATCCCGATGTCTTGGGCAAGTTTGGTCAGGTGCAGCCCACGTGGTCGGCCTTTTTATCCTGCCCCCACCAGCCTGGTTGCATTCGAGACCGACATCCAGCGCCTCTGATGTCTCTTTCCCGAAAGTGACAGGGATAGAGGGGGGCTGGAGCCAGTGCCCCTCGATGTGTCCGCCCCATCCCCCCTCCCCACTTTGATGTGGTTTCTTGGACAGCTGGGGGAAAAGTGTGAAGCCCAACCTACCCGCTGGCTTGTAAAACAACATGTGGCTGTAGCTGAGCCTTTAACTCCCCGTGTGTAATGGGAATACCGGCCCCGTATAGCTCTGCCATGGCTCTAATGATATACAGTGGGGCCTCCTGGGTTTTCTTCATACTTGGAGATGCTCTGTTACCCCACAGCTAGCTGCAAAAAGATTGCAGCTTATAAGGAAAGATATTTAATTCCGACTGGAAGATCCTTCCTTTGATCAGCCAGGCTGTGCTGTGAGATTAACACTCTCTTTGCAGCCTGCTGGGAGCGGAGCGAGTGCACAGTGCAGCCACATGGGATGGGAACTGGCAACCTAAGGACTGAACCCACGCAGCGTCAGTGGCTTCCCCAGCTGATAGAGGGGGGCCGAGACATCTGTTCTCTTCCCTGGGGCATCTATCTGATGAGAATGGCACTGCTGACCCGAGGAAGGCACCTTGTCTCTCCAGTTAGAAAAATCCCCTGTGAGTCGTCAGCTCTAGGAAATTACCTCTCTCCTACCCATAAAAGGCTTGTAAATATCATAGCAGATGCAGGCATCCAAATATAGTAGTGCTTCTAGCTGACAGGCAGTACGCAGGGATCACATCTTCCCCCGCTGACATGCAGCCACTTCTAGGTTGAAGCACAGCAGCTCTTCGACAGCTCACAGCAACCCTACGCCGCCGGTTAAGAGGGGAAGAGTTACGGTATGTTACGGCCAATTGAAACAAGCAGAGGGATTTAAGGGCAAAATGTAATTCCCAGCCAGGATGTTGTGGTGAATGCGCCTCTTATGAAAATTGCTGTGGGATAATTAATATTAGGGCCTTGGTTTTACAGCTCATCCACAGAGACGAAAGCAGCAGTCTCTGCCTTTGTGCTTCATGGTTACTGGATTAGCAAGCAGCAGCATTTGGAGAGGTCAAAGATGCACAATGCTAATTACCATGTGTAGTAAAATTCTAGGCACTAGCAATGTGGTTTTCTCTAGCTTGGGGCTTCTCGAACTGTAACTAATCTGCCTCCTGGACGCCGAACCAACAAGTGGCCTCCCCCTCCTTCCCAAGAACCCCTTTCCTAGTGCCAAAACCAGCCTCACCTGACAAGCCCAAGGATAAAAATCTGAGGCAGGGAAAAGTCACTGGAATTCGATCCAATCCAAAAGGTTCGTGTAAGGAGTCCATCTTCCCGGGGCTGGGAGGGGTGGAAGGTGGAAGGTGCCAGTGGAGCTGGATGAAATTTTTCAACCAAAATTGTTTCAGCAGACAATGCAGATTTGGTGACACCAAAATGTTGCCGGTACTGGCGTCAGTTTGGCTGAATTGTTCACGTTAAAAAAACAATCCGAAAAAGCAGAACTGCTTTGATTTTTCAAATCAAAATGACTTTTTGTTTCACTTTATTTTGAAAGAATTAACCACATGAAAACCCCGCTCAGCATCGACACGGAACATTTCATTCCACCCGCGACAACTTTTGTTCCAATTTTTCGGACTGGCCAGCAAAGCAAAAAAACCCACGATTCACCCAGCCAGTGTTAGCGCCTACGCTGGTGACAAGAACGAGTTCATTGTAAAGGGCCACATCCTGCTCAGCTTGTAGATAGACGTCAAGGTGGTGAATTCAGTGCCTGAGGCAAACGTACCCTACACATCTGCCCTACAGGGCGTGTCAGTGCCTGTCCCACTGCAGCTCTGCCCTGGCCACCCGGTGATGATCTCAGATGCTTTGCTAGTGGCGTGGTCTGTGGTGTGGCAGGTTCCCATGCCAGCAGGGGCAGGGATGGGGAGGGCATTACGGTCTCCCCCAAAAAGCAGAGCTCTGATTTGAAGCAGCTGGAACAATTTCCCTGAGGGGCGGGCGGCAGGCAGGGCTCCTTGCTGATTGCTCTGAATGCCCCACGGAGCAGGTTCGTCCGTGCAGAGCTGCCTGCAAGGGATTGTCACGTGTAAGTAACTGGCGTCATTAGCCCCACCTGATGGGGTCGCTGTGGGACTCCAGCCCGTCTCACATCCGAGTGCAGAGGCCAGGGCTGCAGGCCCTTCAGACACCAGCCCCAAGCGCCCCGGGCACGCAGCAGACTCTGTAAGCACGCATGGTGCAAATGAAAGGATCCTGTACTGGGGCTGGCAGGATGCAAAGGGGCAAATTCCCTCAGGCCAGCAGGTCCCAACACAGCCCCTCAGGGACCGGGTATCCAGCAGTTCCTCCAGCCTAGTTCCTGGGCTGCCCCTTCTAGTCTTTCTTCCTCTTGGGCCACACATCCCACTGGCCCGAGCTCAGCCCTGGCGTCAGCGCTCGCTCTGTGCTGCGGGCCAGCCTCGCGCCCCTGCTGGTCAGACACAATTTACTCGGCGATGTTAAGAAACAAGCAGAAAAACCCAACTGCTTGTAAATCCCGCTGCTGGGAAGCGCTCCCTGCAATGCCGAACGCCGCTCATTGCACTACAGTGTATTTGGCGGGTGGGATTAGCACTGTAGCTCCTTCCTGGCCCCTTACGCCCTGAAGCATGAGTTTTGGTGGCCCTTGGAGCGCCAGCAACCAGAGCCCAAGAGCTGCCCTCCCCTGGCTGAGTCCCCAGAAGCCTTTGGGGAGTTGGCAGCCACACAGCCAAGCTGAGAACAGATGAGAGGCACCATGTAAAATACATGACACTGATCAGTTTGCGAGTGGCAAAGTCTGGGCCTGGAGAGGGATTTCAGTGGGATGCAGGCACCCAACTCCCTTGGACTCCTTTGAAAACCCCAGCTGAAAGCATCAGCTCCCGCTGCCAGCCAGGGGGGGACTCACACAGCGGCTCTGGGTGCAGAAAGGTGCAGCTTTCTCATTCTCCACCTTGCTGGCTGCTGGGTTGCATTCAAGGAGGGCCTTTGTGCACTGCTGGGTTTGATATTTCATCCCTCAGTCTCCATTTAGCCCAGGGCCATTAAATATACATGGGTGTTTGTAACGGAACTGCGGTGCCATCGTGCAGGAGCTGTAAAGTTAGAGGGGCCGGCTGAGCCTCAGTGTTGCCACTAGGTATCTTTGACATGTGGGGGGACGGGCACAGAGCTCACCCTGCAGGGGGGAGTGGGGGGAGAGCTGCTGGCTCAGACAAAATAAACCGGGTGAACAATGAACAGTGAAATGGGAGCCAGTGGCTGGAGCTGAGAATTTCCCTGCCCGCTCCATGTCAGGGCTGGCTCTGCTTCTGGCATGCAGCTTCTCTTGCTTGGCATGGCTGCCCCAAGGGCCCGGGAGGGCTGGGCCACCTCTTCCCGGGAACTCTGCTGCCCCTCAATACACGGGTATGATGGGTCGTATTTTACCAGAACGACTGCTCCGCATCAGGGCTCCGTGACGGCCGGGAAGATGGCTCTCAGCGTCCATACGTGACCCCGGGACGCAGGAGGAAAGCAGGCTCCGGCAGATCCAGGTGCTGCACAAGCATTTCCTCTGGGGGACCTGGGACTAGCACCCTGGACTGTCAGCACCAAAACCACCAAAGCCTGGAGCCAAAGGAGCCCTCCAGTAGCAGAGGGTAGTAACAAGTCCCTTAGTCTCACCTTCAGCTCACACAAAGCCAGTTCTTCCAGCACCCCCAGAAACCCCCGGCTTCCCAGAACTCCTCCTGAGAGACCGGCTAGCAGTCCCACGCTGGGAGGGTGGGAGCTCAAGCCTGGGCCCTTAGGCACAGTGCCAGCACCCCACACCCACGGCATAAATGCCAGGAAGCCCTGGAGTTTGCTACTAACCCCCCGTGCAAGGGGCAAACCGCCCACAGCCACTTTCCGGGGGAAAACCAGAATGAGCAAAAGGGACGTCTCCAGGAGAGAGCACGGGATGTGCACATCAGGGCTGCAACATGTGGCGCCAGTGCTGTCCCACAGCACAGCAGCTCCCTCTGCAGGCAGGGCACAAAGCGAAACCAGCTGCCTCCGCCACAGCCCCCCAGTCAGGGCTGTGTGAAAGAGCCCGGGGAGGAGTCCTATTGGCCTGGCCTGCCTTCCTGCGCTAAGAGAGGAAAAGGACCTTCACAGCTAAGAGGGATGCTCCAAACCCCATAGGAGGAGCCAGCGGAAGAGCTGGTTCCCACCGTCAGGGGCGCTCTTGTCCCTCATGTTCTGGGCCGTCCCGATCGCCACTGGAACCCCCTGAGTGGGCCTGGGAGTGGCTTACAGCCCCACCCAGTGCCCCAGGGTGGCAGCACTGCATTATATTTATGTTGGTCACGAGCAACTTCTGGGCCCCTGGTTTTCTACAGCCTCGCTTGCGGGCAGCGAGCCGCTGGCACTGATTACAAGCTAGCTCTGCAGATCGGTGCTATGCTCCAAAACCTCTCCCCTTGACTTTAAGTTCCTGGTTCAAATCCAGCCCCAGCTGGATATACCAGTCCTCTTAGCTGGCTAGCGGAGGACTGACTGCACATGGTGTATGAACGCCTGTCTCACCTATCTGAGGTCCTGGTTGAGGTGCTGGTGCTACCAGGTCTGGGATAGGTCAAGAGCATTTCCATCTGCAAACAGGTGTCTGGCACCAGCCCCTAATTCACTTAATATATTGAAATGATGGGGAGGAAATCACACACCTAAGTGTTACCTGGTCTTTGCAAATTGTTCTGCTGGGGGGGGGGGGAGTAGATCAAGATTTTGGGCTGTGGCTCCTTTGTTATAAAAGCAATACTTCAAAGCACAACAAACTGCATCCTGACCAATGTGCTGGCCCTGCAATATGACTCTATGCAGGCCACGTACAATTTTGCGAGATCGGTTGCAGGGTTTATCTCAATGCCGTCACCATCAGTATGAATATGTGCAGGCTGGGTGCTTGTTTCTCTCTGTCATGTCTCTTGTTACCTTAGAATTTGCTCTGCTGATAAGGGCTGAATCACTAGCCACAGGGACAGGGCAGCATGGGAACAGGGCAAGGCCCCTTGCACTGGTTTCTAAGCAATCAGCAAGAGCAGAGGCCTTATTGGACATGCTGCAATCTTAAGAAGATGTCTTAAAAGAGGCAAACATCTTGGGGCTGGTCAACATAATCTCCCCGCTCTTAAACGCCCCAGAGAGGCTACATCAAATGGAATGACTCAGAAGAAAGGGATTGAAACAACAGACAAAGTAGCTGATTTATAGGGTAGAAATGTAGTGGAAGGATTATACAGTCCACAAGGAGCAGTGAGGGCCAGGAACAGTTACAGAAAGTAAAATACCGTAGGTCCAATGTTACATTCTCACAGAGAAGTTGGATAAAGACATAAATACTCTTGCTGGAAGGCTGCAGCATAACACTGCTTTTATTTGTCGGAATCGGAATGATCACACCCAAGAACCCAAAAACAGAGAGAGACAAAGCAGGCTGCTCCCTACGGCAGAGAGGCACAAGTCACCCCATCTTACTCTAGGCCAGCTTGCTGCAGACTCCTGCATGCTTCCCTACAGAGTCCCCTAACCAGCAAGCAGGGCTAGGAAACCCCGCCCTGAAATTTTAAGTGACAGCCTACAACTTAAAAAACAGTTTTCAGTGGACCCCTCCACCCATCCCAATACTGCCCCTCAGCAACTTTACAGTCAAAGCCCTGGCCGAGGTGTGAGTGAGAGCAGAGTTTATTCCTGTGTGTCTCACTGGCTCCTTTCTCTACCATGGTGGGGAGCAGACGCGGGAGAGGGGTTTTCCAAAGGGAATGGGAGAAGAGACACAGGCTAGGAAGTTGTGGGTGCTCAGCTGTTCCAGGATCAGGCCCTCCAGGTCGCAATTCCCCTTTAAGTAAAAGGGAGCCGTGGCTGGGAAGAACTGGGCTTCCAGGAAAATGGGGGAGGAGTCAAGATAGGGGCGGGGGTTAGTAACGGGACACTTCCAGTCATTGGCTGGAGTCTGGCCCATCTCATCTCTTTCTGCTGTCGCAGGTCACAATGAACTGGAGCCTTGCAGTGGTCCCACCAAATCAGAAGGGGTCGTGCAGAATCTCAACCCAGAGGTGGGGCCCTCCAGGTCTAGGCTAATGCGTGTTGGCTGGCAGAGCCTTGGCCTGCTGCCCACGCTGTCCCTGTCTGCAGGTAACTGAGGGTGTCAGGCTGCACAGCTCGCGATGGCCATTTGGGGCTGAAACGAGAGAAGGAACGAGAAGCAAACCCAGCCCTAGCCAACAAGAGCCCGGCGCTGACTGATCAGCCATTTGACAGCATGGAATGAACTTGCCACACCCAAGGATCTGGGCTAGAGAGTCTGAACAAGTGACCAAAAGCTCAGGTCATTTCTTTCCCTCTGGTGATGTTCTAGCCCCATTCGTTCTCTGGTTGTCCCGGCTCTCCCAGGAAAAAGAAGGGAGGCGAAAGCCGAATTCCTCAGGAAAAAAGCTGAAATAACCAGTCTTTTCCGGTCTTCTTTCTCTGTCAGATAGAGGCAAAAAAACAAAAAAAGGAGCCACCCTCTTTATTTTTCCTTGGCGGGTCACTTCTGAATCGGAACTGGGCAGCCAGCAAGTGGGCCGAGGACAATGCTCATAGAGGGAGTGTTTGAGTGCAGAGAATGACTTTTGCATGTGCCTTTCCGGCAACCATTTGTCCAAATCAGGGATCAGGTTTCTGGAGACAGCAGATGAGGAATTAGGAAATGTGCAGATAACACAGGAAACAGTGATTCAAAGGTCAGAGGCTCTTAAAACTGACATGGCACCAGGGCCAGGAACATATATTTGATTGCACACAAGAAGAATAGGGTGGAAACTGGAGAGGTTTGCCAAGGTCTGGCTTCATTACGGAGCGATCCCTGAGGATGGAGGAGTAGTGAACTCAACTCCGTTACTGTATAAAACGCCGTCTGGGGACGTGGGAGGAAATTGCTAACCAGTTGGCTTGACAGGGGCTGTGGACAGACCGTAGGAGTTATTTTAATGCACAGAGTGGAGAAATGCTTGGGAAAGCCCAGCAGGATTTCAGGAAGGGGAGACTGCATTTAAGGAGCGGATTAGATACCTAGTGTCTCTAATTGCCCTAAGTCCTCACGGAGGGTGTGCAAGGCATTCTGATGGTCCACGGCCTAACTCGGCACATTCAAGCTTTAATCCAGTTTGTGGAGAAGCTCTGCAGTCAGTGTGTGCATGGGTTAGGCTAGATGGTCTTGGTGATCCTTGGACTCTTAAAACTCCCCCGTTCATCTTCCTTCATGGGCCTTGGGGAGTTCTGGGTAGCCCAACATGCGCATAACAGCTGGAACTCTGTATTTGATAGTGATTATAATCTACTCTCATGCTTCAGGGCTTTAGTGAGTCACCTGCAGGATCAGGAAGGACATTTTCCGCCCATGCCCAGTTGTAATCTGGGTTTGCCTTGAAGCATCAAAGTTCTGCCACAGCTAGAGACAGAAGGACACCGTTTGGCTGGACCAGTGCTCTGAGCTGGTATAGAAAATCCTGTCAGATGCCTGGCTCGTGTCTTGTTCACATGCTCAGGGCATTGTTCTCGGCCTGGGGCATACAACTGTGTAGTGTCCGAAGGACAGAAATGCTTTGGTTTAACTGAAGTTGCGCTTGGTGTAGGGGTGTTTGGAGGGAAGGTGATGGCTTGTGATGTGTAGGAGGAGGCCAGAGCTCACTGATCCCATCTGGCCTTAGCTCTATGACACTATAAGAGGTTAGGTGTGGCAGCTGTGCAGAGCTGGGAAGCTGGAATGTGGGACAGGCGGTAAGGAGAACCACACAAACGGGATGTTTGGAGGTGGAAAGCAGTAGCTGGTGGTTGGTCAAGGAGCAGCTCCACTCTGCCTGCTGCCACCCCAGAGCTTCGTCATTGTCTGTATGTACCTGACATGCTCACCAGGACAGAGAGCACAAGTGTGGGGCGACATCATCCCACTCCACACTCCAGCTGCTGAGACCCACAGGCCAACAATAACAGCCCTGAGGCCTTAGGAGCTCACCTGAGTTGAAGGGTGGATCCCATTGAAGGACACCAAGTATCTGCTGGTCTGGAGGGATTCCAAGAGCCTAGGACTGGAAAGCACATTTCCATTAGCAAGTTAGCGCCCAGCACATTGTGGGTGCTCCATCAGCAAATCAATAACCATTTGTAGGGGATGGCTGGTCACCACACGGTTCTGTTTCTGTTCTCTGACTGTAAACAGGAGGATGGGAAATTCATGATTCTGGCACCAGTTCTCATTCGAGCGAAACTTCATTGGCTAGATGAATGGCCGTGACTACTGGCCAATATCCAAACCCTTGTGAAGGTCTGACAGTTATAGCCCGGGAACACGGTGCTTATATACAAACATTCCCAGTGAGCTTCCGTCAACGTACAACCCCGACTGTGCTCAAAATGTTTCTTCACTTGTGTTTCCAATAAGAACTCTACATCCCCCCTCCACAGTGTCATTTCTTGTGTAAACTATTCATTTACTTTTTGCCTTTCACTCACCTTAGACTGTGTGTCATGGGGTGGATACACCCCATCAAGGGGTGTCCAGTCCCAATCAGTCAGTGGGAAGCTTACACACCTTAGGGAGAGTCCACACCTCCTGGCTAGGATACCTATCCCCTCCCCTTTTACTTTCACAGGACTCTGGCATTCAAGCCCCTGGCTTAACTAGGTCCTTTTAGCTGAGGGTGACCCTCTCATTCGGGACAGTTCTGCTCCCTTTTACTCATACAATAAAGACAACAACACTGATAACAACATATCACTACCCCTGCATTCAGTACTAAAGTGATTTGTAACCCAACACCAGCCAAAGTTGATCACTTTGAGCAATACTTCTCTATCTGCTTGATTCTAGGCAGACTAGGTGAGTTCATGTAAATACAGTTTGCTCCTGAAGTCTCTCCCACTCCCAGCTAGCTGTCAGGGAAGAACTCATTCAGACCCTGCTTACACTGCCCCTGCCAGAGACCCCACTGCCTTGGCTCTCCCACCCTGCTGGAAGGGAAGACCAGCAAATTCAGACCTCCAGGGGTTGCCCAGAGAGGCCTCCCTTATCAGTTTCAGGCAGAACCAGCAAGAGTTGGTCCTCCAGCACCTAGAAGAGCTGGGAGCAGGCAGAGGCCAATCGGATCCCAGCAGGCCACATAAAAAGGGCTGGCTGCTTACTAGGGGCCACTGCCAGTTCTGGGTGGAGGCAGGACAGGAAGGCAGGTTCTCCCTGCTGTAATCAGCGTAACCTGACCCAGTCAGGGGTCTCACCTTGACAACACTGGTCTCTGTGAAGGACCAGTCTTTATATCATGGACTTTAATGCCCAGGTAGCTATTCTGAGTTAAGATTTAATTTGTTTTCTGTTAACCCTGGAAGGGTCTAGTCCTGAACCTGGTCAGAGGGGCCTGGGTAGAGAGCTGGCCTGGAAGGCGGGTGAGCTCATGGAGGCAGCAGACCATTGCGGAACCAGGATGAAAAAGGGGGCGCTACAGCAGCAGAAGCTCTGCAGCATCGTGTCCTGACAGCAGAGGATGCTCTGGGGGGGAGCGCAAAGCGAAACAATAACCGATAAAGTGGAAGCAAAGCACTTGGACATTAGTGAAACCAAACAACTGGAATGTTTTGAGAATTTTTCATTGAAAATGCCGACAAATCGGTACGTTCCTGCAAAATGTTCCTATTCTGTTGAATCAGCATTTTCCAATGGGAAAACCTTCCATCTGATTTGCTCTTTGTGCTCAGAGCTCTGTACAATCAGAGGCAGGCCCAGTACGCAGGCCACCAGGTGGGAGCTCCAGCAGGTCGCAGGCTCACAGGATCGGGCCCTATAGGCCAGAATCTCCCCTGTCTTGCCCTGTTTCACCATTTACACCAGTGCACAGTAGCTGTGACACAGCTAGATCGGACACCCCATATCTGGGAGCAAGAAGCCCCAGGTCAGTTCCTTGCCCCCAGAGCTCCTACACGTGAAAGCACCTGCTGGATCAGGGCCCAGCCCTACTGACTGACCTGGGATCCAAGGGAGAGCAGGAAAAGATCCCTACGCTGAGATCTATGCAGTTGTGAAATAGTCTCCCAAGGGATCAATGGAAACCCTGTTGCTTGAGCCATTTACAGTTGGGTTGGACGAAGCCCTGAAGCATGTTCTACCCTGGCCCGATGAGCTGGGGGAAGAGATGACCTAATCCGTGGGTCTCTTTTTCAGCTCTCTATTCCATGGACCTAGCAATGATTGATTCCAAGCAAGCTGCTGTCTTGGGCATCAGCAGTTCTGCTTCCCTGCTCCTGCGGCAGACTGGCTGGCAAGTTTCACTTGCTTTTCTGATGTACGTTAAAAGGTGTCCTGGGAATGGCAATCCTGCAGAGTGCTGCCCTCCCCGACAGTCCTTCCCACGCACTCCGCCTGGGGCTTGCTTGGTTTCTCTTCCTCTCCAGGCCTTATGTTTTCAGAAGCAGCCACTGGGGCCCCGATCCTGCAGTGAATGTGCGTGGACAGATCCCTGCAGCTGCACAGAGCGCTGGTGAAATCAGTGGAGCTTCACATGAGTGCAGGGGGCTGCCCACATACAGCCTCATGGCGGGATCGGGGCCTGATGTTGAGTGGCCAAACTGAGCCAGCCAGGACTGATTCCCAGAGGTGCTGCATGCTCCCAGATCCCTTTGGCTCCAAGTGTGGGCTTAGCTCCCCTGCGCTCAGGCCCTGTATCAGTGGTCGGCAGCACTTTTGAAGCTATGATTGTTTTTTTCTTGGCTCGTAACGTTTCCACGGACATTCTCAGAGCAGCACGGGGCCAGGAGGGGGCTTTAAACCCACACGCTCGGTGTGTGCTTTCAGGGGGTTGCTCTCGGAGTCACTAGCGGGTCTTGTAGAGGGGTTCTGGAGTCTCCTAGGAGGAAAGCAGCGTGGACTCTGAGTCCTGGTAGCCCCTGGGCTAGTCGCTTAGCTCCTCTGGGACTCTGTTTCCCCATGGGGATAATGATACTCATTGCACTGATACTCACTGAATGCTTTGGAGCTGCAAGGACCATCCGATACAAGGGCCAAGTTTCATTGCTACTGAGCCAAACCCCGAGTTCCATCCTCAGGCAAAACGCGATTCAGCCCGGTTAAAACTTCTGTCCAGCTCTGGGTCATTCCTAGAGTGTCATTGACTCGGGGCACGAACGCAGTCAGGGAGCAGGAGCTGAGCCAGTGGCTAGGACATCTCTCTGCATGTTCACGAAGGTCCCTTCTGACCTTAAAGTTAATGAATGAGTCTCTCAGACCAGCCAAGCCTGCTCCATGGGCAAGTACCAGGCTTGTGTATTACTTTTCTCCTGCCTATTGTTCTAGCAGACTCCCAGGCCGGCGAATTCGAGAGTCAAGAGGGAGATTGAAGCCCTTGATGGATTCAAGGCTGCTGTCTGGTTTTGTTGCAGATGCTTTGTATTGCTTGGCAGGACTGCACCTTACAGCGGGGGGAAGGATGCCTTGCTTACAGTTCAGACGCAAGTCAGCCGTGGTTCCATGTATCTCGCTGGACAGCAAGGCTGATCTATGTCCATGCTCCACTCTGATTGCCTTCCTTGATTACTGGTTGAGGAAACACAGGGATGGCCCGGAGCACTCCAGCCTGTATTTCCTGGAATATTTTCTCAGAGCCTTGCCTGTGACCTTGTCTTGCGGTATGTATTTGACTTGGCGCGATTGAAATAATAACGTTCTCCAGCCCTGAAACTCTCCATGTGTTACATTCCACACTAGGTATTTCTTCTGCCTTTCTTGCTTGTCTCCCTAATGTCCTATTTGCACTAGAGATGGGCCTAAGCTGTAACATTCAGCTCTGCTTTCAACCCCTCAAGAGTTCAGGATTGTTTGAGTCCAGGGATAGGAGCGTTTTTAGCTGGATACGCAGTGTCTGGATTCACTGTGATCCCCAGCTCCATGGTTCTCATTTATTTCTTGTCAGGATGTTAATCTCATGGGGCCACGGAATACACACCTCATTCTGGATCCTCTCCTGGCCCATTGCTGCCCTCCAGGCTGTCTGGATCATAGAATATCAGGGTGGAAGGGACCTCAGGAGGTCATCTAGTCCAACCCCCTGATCAAAGTAGGACCAATCCCCAGACAGATTTTTACCCCAGTTCCCTAAATGGCCCCCTCAAGGATTGAACTCACAACCCTGGGTTTAGCAGGCCAATGCTCAAACCACTGAGCTATCCCTCCCCCCAGATATTCCGCCTGAATCGCCCTCTCCCTTACCTCAGAGTGAACTAGGGGCAGGCTCACTGTAGGTAATGGAGTGATGCTGGTGCGAAGCCTGGGCTGGTTAGAGGAGAATGAGGCCCATCACTTTCCTGGATTGCCCACAGCGATGGATGTTCGTTAGTGCAGTGTCTGCTGGCGTGGTGGGCTCCCATGAAGCACGTGGCATTCAAACTCATGGGGAGTCATCTCCAAAGCCTGTCTGATCTCCTCCACCCACTCTCCTCCACAAGCCATTGTCCAGGCCCTGGTTGTACAACCCTCGGTTGCTGTAACCTCCTGTTCTCTGGCATCCGTGACTCATCTCACCCAACTCCAGTGTGCCCAGGACACATCTGCCTCACTGGGCCCTGAGATCCCACCTATCCCTGCTCCAAACCTTCCCACCAGAGCCAACCTCCTTGTTGTTGCCCAGCTCAACTCCCTTCTTCCTCTCCGAGCTGGTCTCTTCTCACTCCCCATCTTGCCCCATCCATCCCCTTCCCCCACTCTCCCTCTATCCTCTTCCCCAATGCTCCATGCCCAGCGAGCCTCACCCACCACCCTTCCAATCTCCCCACCTCCAACCTCTCCTGAAAACACACTTCTTCCAGGAGGTGACCACAGGCAACTCTCTAGAGGTGTATTGCTAACCAAAGCACCCACCTGCTTGTATTCTGTCACCTGTGCCCCCTTCCTCTCTTCCCCTGTGTGTCTTCCCACCCCTGCTCCTTACTGTCTGAACCCAGGCCCTTGGCATTTCAGGGCAAGACTGGAAACCACAGGCTCCCAGCTCAGGTTCACTAAGGTTTGAGGACATTCCTTCCTTATTCAGACGGGTTGTGACAAATTACTTGGGGTTATTGTAACTCTCCAGAGTGCTCGGGAAGAGTCACCAGTCAAGACGGGACAGTTTGTTGCAATTGGTCACAGGCCTCACATGGTATTCTTTCTGTCCTCTGATTGGCTAAGTACACTACTATTTATGATTATTACTTGTACTCCAGTAGCATCCAGGCCCCCACCGCAGCGATGGCGCTCCCATGGTGCTCGAAGGTGCTGTACAGACACAGCAGAAGACAGCCCCTGCCCTGGAGAGCTTGCAGTCCAAACAGACATCAAAAGGGCTAAAGGAAGGAAGCGTTATCATAGTCGTCTCCATTTCTACAGCGTCCCGGAGAGATAAAGTGACATGCCTGGGGTCATACAGTGGGTCTGGGGCAGAGCTGGGAATTGAATCCCAATCTCCTGAGTCCCCACGCAGTGTGATCACGCCTGTGTGAGCACAGCCAAAGGGGATCCCTGCAGCGAGTAGCATGGATGCTTGTGGGAAATGCTTGGTGGGATCCCACCAGTTCCTGGACCAAAAGATTATCACAGGCACGTGAGCCATCAGAACATGTTGCCCCATCACATGGGACAGAGTGTTCTGAGCACATGTGAAGTCACTTGGTTAAAGCCAGCCAGGCCTCCCTGACATGCTAAGCACCAGAACAATGGGGCTGAAGATATGGAAGAAAGTTCTTATCTAGCCCCGTTGATGAGTACGTGCATGCCTCACAAACACGAATCAGGTTAGCCTCAGAACACTTCCGGGCAGCACGGAAGTATTATCCCTATTTTACAGACAGACTGAGGGACTTGCCAGGGGCCGCAGTAGGAGTCTGTGTCCGAGCTGGGAACTGAATGCAAAATAATTGAGCCCCAGCCTGTTTCATGGGGCTGGAAGATTTAGGCTACAAGCCCCAAGCCTTATACACATATCATCCCCACTGATTGCAATGGGGGATTTACATGACTGAGGGCTGCAGGAAGGGGCCCTAAACTGGAGCCCCAGAGGCGTGCTGGCTGGAAATCCAGCACCAGGAAGGCGTGCATGGAAGGTAGGTGTGGGGACTAGGAAATACGGACAATGTTACAACCCAGATGTTTTTTAATATACAGTGAATAAAAAATCTTAATTGGTACTAAACAAGCAGGCTCCAATTATAATCCTCCAGGGTTCTTTTCCATGTCTAGTGGCATTTTAACGAATGTCGTCATTTTTTCCTTTGGCTCTTTGGTGAGTCGCTTTCAAGGTCCGCGTGCAGCCTTTGTGAGTTCTTTGGGGTGCAGGGTGCTTATCCCCTGTGCCACCATTCGGCCAGGGCTGAGGATCAGAGTCAGTCGATTACGTCCGTTTTCTGTTTCTGGTTGTTCTTTAGAAGCTGAATTTTTCCCCCTCGCAGGGAAGTGCTAACAGCCTCCAGCATTCGATTTCCTTTTATAACACGCTCCCCTCTCCTGAGCGCAACGTGCAATGGCAGCTTCGTGGCAGCAGGGGAGGAATTCGGGTTAGAAACGGGCTTGAGGCGCAGCAAGATCTGGATCCAGGTTTGGGTTCCAAACACTCCAGCCTTTGGGGGTGCCTGGGTAATGATCATCATCCCGGGCGCTTCTATAGCGTTGGCCTCTGTGTACCTCAAAGGACTCACTCAGGTCAGTCTCCGAGCCCCATGTTACAGATGTGGAGCCTAAAGTCCTGTGAGGTTCAGGCTAACACTTTCCAGTGATTTAGGGTGCCTGACGTGAGCTACCTAATGAGTCTCCAGTGGGGCACCCAAAATTCGCTTTGCTTAAGGGATTTATCTAAGGTCCCAGAGAAGGCCCAGAACCCATAGCTCTGCTACCACTCATTGCCCCATACATACTCCTAGGGCCTCTTTCTTTTGGCTGTCACTAGTTCTGGTGCATTAATTCATGCACACAAGAGGGAGCAACAAATAGCCCATGGAACACCTCCCCACCTGCGCCTGTCTCGTAGGCAGGGGCCAGCAAGGCACCTACCAAGAAGAGTCGTGGTTCTAGGCTTGCTAAAAGGGTGCTGGAAATGCCACTATGGTGCATGCCCAGGTGAAGCTCCTCTTGCAACACAGCCACATGAATGCTTGACTCTTATTTCCTGCCTTTTTCACTGTCTCCAGAAACGCCCCTCCAGCCACAACCTCCCCAGGCCCAAGGGGAATTTCCAGAGGGTTTGTTCTTTTAAAATAATTGTTGCATGGGGCTTTTTGCAGCCAGAGACATAGGTTTCTTTCCACCTCTTTAAGCTCCACCATGTCACACCCACTGGGTTTATAATGGGCATCATTCAACTACAGAGACAGTCAGCTAACACCCAGCCTTCACCGCCATGTGGGAATGTTCTGCAGTTGTTGCATTGACTGCAGAGGTGAAAGTAAGCAGGTACGGTACGGTGTACCGGCAAGAGCTTCTTCTGGACTGGCTTCTCCGAGGGCGTTTTAAAGGGCCCGGGGCTCCCTGCAGTGGCCGGAGCCTCTGGCCCTTTAAATGGCTGCCGGAGCCCTGCCGCCGCTACCCCAGTGGCAGCTGGGCTCCGGCGGTGATTTAAATGGTCCGGGGCTCCCCGCAGCGGCCGGAGCCCTGGGCCCTTTCAATCACCTCTGGAGCCCTGCCGCTGCTACCCCAGCCCTAGCCCGAGCCCTGCCGCCCTGGGGTAGCGGCGGCAGGGCTCCCGTAGTGATTTAAAGGGCCTGGAGTTCCACGGTGGCCGGAGCCCCGGGCCCTTTAATTTGCCCCTGAGCCCCAGGGCTCCCAGCCACCTCTGCAGCTGGTAGCTCTGGGGTGATTTAAAGGCCCTGGGGCTCCCAGGCACAGCCGGAGCCCCAGGGCCTTTAAATCTTGAAAGGCCCCGCCTCTTCTGATTGAGGCCACGCCCCGCTCAGGACTCCTGCATACCGGTAAGTCCTTTAAGTTACTTTCACCCCTGATTTAATGGTACATTAAGGTCTCCTTTCTATGCAGGGAGCCAAATGCAGCCCTGGTGTGGGCAGGTGCAACACCTTTGACTGCAACTTGCACCTGCTTACACCAGGGCTGGCTTTCGCTCCTATGTCCAGGTTCCAGATCCAGGCCCATATTCCCATAGGGGGAGCATTTGCATAGCTACCGCGTGACCCCGCCCCCCCTCCCGTTGTATAGATTGGACCCAGATGTAGGGCCTTGTTCTCAGTTCCACAAAGACCTTTGGCAGCAAATATGGGGCCTCAAAGTGAGCAGAAGCCATCCCCCATGAATTCCCCATGCTTAGGGGGTCCTCCCTGGCTAGTTCAGGGCTGGCAGGAGGGTCCTGTGCTGGCCCTGCTCCCAGCCCCTGGCACATGTCAGGGTTGTGGCTGGCGTGCACTACACTACAGTTATTCCTGCCTGCCACAGGGGGCGCCGGGAAGCAAAGTGTAAGTCAGAGCCGCCCCGGCTATGGGAGTGCAGCCCGCCCCAATGCAGGCCCATGGAGACACACTGGTGCACGTGATGAGACTCCCGTTGGCATGCGGCCAGGGTTTCAGAATGAGAGTGTAGCTATCACTGGACCCCCAGGCGGATGCTGGCCTCCTAGTGGACGGGGGGATCAGCAAGCTGCCCCTGCCCCATGGCTCTGACTGCTCGGGACATGGGGATAGCAGTGGAAGACGTTCTTCTCATGGGAGGTAGATGCAGCGCTGCTGGGGAAGGCTGGGGAAATGGTTCCATGGCTGAAGACAGATCTCCCCCATACACAGCCAGGGGGTTGTGTCCGTGGGCTCGGCTGGGTTAGATGGTGAGCCCCAGAGTTGCTGTTGGAGGCCACCCATCCCCCTAAGGCTGATGGGAGCCTTGGCAGGTTTGCGTTTATGATGGGAGCAGCAGCTCAGAGGATGAAAATGGCCTGGAAAAGAGACTTTGAGCCAGATGGAGAACTCACATGAGCCAGGCCCACGCTGCGGACATCGGCATCACTTACACACGCAGCAGATTTGCCTCAAGATGTACAGAAATCCATGTCTAACACCTCACTCTCATATGGGATGGACTCCCAGCCATTCCAAGGGCCCCAGCCACGCCAAGGGCTTGTCTTGTCATGGCAGACAAAAGCTGGCAGGACAGAACAGCCCCTTGATGCAACGTGCATGGGCCTGGATGGTGAGAATCAGGTCACCCCCCTGGTCCAATATACAATGTATAGGCCTGGGCAGTGAGAACCAGGTCAGCCCCCAGTCCAGTATACAATGTATAGGCCTGGACAGTGAGAATCAGGTCAGCCCTCTGGTCCAATATAGAGTGTATAGGTCTGGGCAGTGAGAACCAGGTCAGCCCTCTGGTCCAATATAGAGTGTATAGGCCTGGGCAGTGAGAATCAGGTCAGCCCCCTGGTCCAATATACAATGTATAGGCCTGGGCAGTGAGAATCAGGTCAGCCCCCTGGTCCAGTATACAGTGTATCAGTGTGGACAGTAAAACCTGGACCAATGCATTAGTGCAATGTACAGTGTACAGGTCTGGACAGCTTGAGGCTTTCAAGAGATCACCGTTCTCCAGCAACCTGACGAACCCAGCTCTGTTGGCGACAGGTTATCGGCACACCAGGAGGCATACTCCATGAGCCCCATTCCCAGGGATTCCGTGTTCCTTCAGACACTGCATCACGATCCACACATGCCGCATTCATCCCCCGGTGCCCACATCCCCACCGTAAAGCGGCAAACACAATGCCAAAGCGCGCTGGCCGGCACCTGCACGCCACCATGGCCGGCTCAGTGAGCTGCTTCACACTGGGGACCAGAGGTTGGCGCTTTCACGCACGACTCGGGTTTGAGGGTAGGTGAGTTCATCCCCGGGAAGGGCAGCGTGGTCATTCGCAGTCAGCGGAGAACCGCGGATTCCCTTGACAGGGCGAGGGGGAAGTAGACAAGCTTTTACAAAGTGCCTTGTCTGAGCTTGTACTGGGAGACTTGGCAACTGGAAAGGCTCTGCAATAACCATGGCAACAAACGACTAAATAATGACAATTAGTTGGAATAGCACTGGGAGCCGGGCCAAGGCAAACAGCATAAAATTACCTGCAATTTCTCATCGCCAGCATCAGCTCTCTCCAAACAGCCCATTTTTTAATTAGAATTAATTGCTCATTACCAAAAAATTACACCATTAATACTAAACATGAGACTACCTGCGAGGAACCCCTTCCAGAGGGAGCCAGAGCCAAGCTAAACATCCCTCTCTCCTGTGTCTTCAGACTTGGCCCAATTTGCCTCATAACCTGCAGGCCCCGAGGGGCTTGCGTGTGCTGAGAGCTGCTGTCATCACTCCCTGGGGGCCTTGCAGCAGGTGGGAGTGTGGGGAGAGCTGCTTCCTGGCATGAAATGAAGCCCCCATGGTGCCGGGTTTGCTCAGCAGAGCGCTCTTAGCTCACAGGGTCTCCTGGGGGCAGAATGGTTGCAGACGGGGGGGATTGTAGGGGGGCAGACTGGGGGTGGGTGGGGGGGTGTCTGAGGCCAAAGAATGCTTGCTCCATGGTGGGGTGAAGAATTCCTCCGCCCTGTGCAAGATGGGTGCTGGCATGAGGACTGGCTGTTGTTTCACTGTAACGGGAGGACCTGTCTGGTCCCAGGTCCCCTCCTCTCCGCAGGGGGTGCTAGCAGCTGCGGATTTCCCAGGGGGATCCCAGGCCTTTTAACCAACATGTGATCCAGGCCAGCCCTGAGCAGAGTTAGATGATGCAGTAGGTACAGCACTGGTACCTTGTCTACACTAGTCTACACTAGGGCTCCCACCGCTGCCACCAGGGCTGGTGCAGGGATAGGCCAGTGGGAAATGGTCATGAGCAAAAGGCTAGGTTAGACACAGCCTGAAAGAAGAGTGAGGGAGTCACTTTCCCTTACCCCTCCCTCTGCAGAGGGGTGGAACTTCCCCCGTCCTTCTCCACTCAGCAAGATCAGAAGAGGAGGGTGTGATAATAGCTGAGCATGGCCGCAGTGCCAGGGGATTAGCGCAGCAGAACCCAACTGCAGTAATTAGGGAAATTAACGTCCTTGTGGGATCTGAGCTGTGAGCTCCTTACTTGTCCAGGCAGTTTCGGGCAGAGCTGACCCTGTTGGTCACAGTGTGTCCACAGGACAGGGTGCAATGGGAAGGCCGTGTTCTCCAGCAGCGATGGATTGTGACACCGCTGAATGGAACCGGCTTGAGCCCCCACACAGTAACCTGGAGAGACTGAACCCAACTTAGGGCGCCTCTAAGGCCTGGTCTACACTACGACTTTAATTCGGATTTAGCTGCGTTAATCCAAATTAATCCTTAACCCGTCCACACAACGGAGCCAGTTACTTCGAATTAAAGGGCGCTTAAAATCGATTTCTGTACTCCACTCCGACGAGCGGAGTAGCACCAAAATTGATTTTGTTAATTCGAATTAGGGGTAGTGTGGCCGCACACCACCGAATTAATGTGGTTAAAATTAATGGGGTAGTGTGGCCGCACACCACCAAATTAATGTGGTTAAAAACCAAATTAATGTGCTTAGTGTGGCCACACACAATCGAATTTATACAATCTGTTTCCCAAATTCGAATTATCTAAATTCGAATTAATCTCGTAGTGTAGACGTACCCTAAGAGTCAATGCTTCTCCTCTCACAAGCACTGAGTCTGTGTGCAACAGAATAAACCGCTTATTAAACAGGAGAGGGAACTTAGCATTAATCTGGGAAACACAATCACGATTCACAAGTGTGTGACCACAGGCAAACCCAGTGACCTTTGCCTCCGTTTCCCAGCTTGCGGTGTGAAAGTTTGACAGACAAATGTCCCTTTAACACACATGACTGCCCTCTCCCCCTGCTGCTCTTGGAGAGGCACCAGCAGAGGCATTGCCTGATACCCTCCTTCAGGAGCGGGAGGTGACCCCCTGTGAATGCCCCTCGGAATGCTGGGTCTTTGCTGACCAAGGACAGCAACTGTAAGGGGGTGCAGGTTGCCTATGGTCACATGAATCGTGGTTGCAGTGTTTCCCCAAATTAATACTGGGTTCCCCTCTCCCTTCTAATTTCATAGCATATTAGGGTTGGAACAGACCTCAGGAGGTCATCTAGTCCAACACCCTGCTCAAAGCAGGACCAATCCCCAGTCAGTTTTTTACCCCAGTTCCCTAAATGCCCCCCTCAAGGATTGAACTCACAACCCTGGGTTTAGCAGGCTAATGCTCAAACCACTGAGCTATCCCTCTCCCTACAGTTCACTTTCATTATCCACAGATGTGGTGCTTGTGAGATGGGCAGGGTTGCCTCTTAGAGGTCCCCAAGGATGGTGGTTCTTTCCCCCAGGTTACTGGGTGGGGGATCGAGCCAGTTCTGGGGCATACTGTTAAGAGGAACCCCTGGCTACTGAACCCGGCCCTGGTTGTTGTCAATTCCACCTGGCAGAAGGGCTATCCCCCCGCTGCACCCCACTCACAGCCGGTTGTCCTTTGTCAGCAAAGACCCAGAGTTCAGAGGTGTGTTCACATGGGTCCACCTCCCACCCCAGCTCTACAGGTAACAGTACTTTCCACGTACATGGAGCCTTTAGAGCACCAGCAAAATGCAGCCACATCTGGGGTGGACAGCAACAGAAAACTGACACACGGAACAACAGTGGGGAAGGGCAAACTCTGGTGCTCATGAAGTGTTGCAGGTTTTTTAATCCCCAAACAGAGGAGGCAGCAGCTTGGTTTATAAGGTCTCCCTTAAGACCAGCACCCAGCAAGCTGATCTGAACTGGATGTATCTACCTCCAAATGACAAAGGCCAGTTGAGTTACTGGTTTAAATGAGGGGAAACACTTGACTCGGGGCTGTAAATGGGATAATTCAGGGCTTCCTGCTATGTACACAGACAGGGCAAAGCCTAGAGCAGTGACATTAATTCCCTGCCTCCTTCGCTCTGCAGCAGACACATGCTTGGGGAAGATGAATAACTAGTCTATTGTGTGGAAAGATTTTGGCTTCTGGTGAGACAATTGGGGGGAAAAAAACACTTTAGCTGCCCCCCTCCCACTTCTGGGGTCCCTCAAAAGAGCAGGGGAGCACCAGCGGGAAGGTGCCAGCAGTCGCTTGAAACCTGCAAGCAGGACAGCCCAGATCCTCAAATTGTTATCTGCAGGGTTGTTGTAGCCGTGCTGGTCCCAGGATACGAGCCAGACAAGGTGGGAGAGGTAAGATCTTTTATTGGACCGGCTTCTGTTGGTGGAAGGAACAAGCTTTTGAGCTTTCGAGCAGACCTGAGGAAGAACTCTGGAAAGTTTGTCCTGTTCACCAACAGAAGTTGGTCCAGTATAAGGTATGACCTCACCCTCCTTGTCTCTCAGATCCTCACAGGTATTCAGGCGCCCCTTGATCTGGGCCTAAGTAACCAGCAGCAGGATGGTTCTTTGTATCCTTTCAGTGCATTTCTCGAATTCAGCCTCAATAAACGTGGCGCACTTACAGACTGACTCACCTCGCCCTGACAGGTTGTGCGGCAGGGCTGTGTAGTACTGTGATTAGCGACGAAGGGCAATTTGCAGCTCAGGCTGGGCTGTAACTGGCTGAATCGGTACAGCGTGTGCCTTACCCACATTCAGACTTGGCTCCCCAAGCTGCAGGGTGCTGGGTTATTAATGTTGTTATTGTTATTATTCATTAAGCAATGAAAATAGGCACAAACTTGTGCAAGATCTAGTGAAGCAAGCCGCTGACCCAAGAGCTAATAAAGCGCAAATATTCAACAGTGAGGGTGATTAAGCATTAGAACATCTTGCCAAGGGTTAGCGTGGAGTCTTCCTCACTGGCAAGATCACGAGAGGATTTTTTTTCTAGACGCTCTGCTTTAGTTCAAACAGGAATTAATTCAGAGACGTTCTCTGACCTGTGTTATGCAAGTCAGACCGGAGGATCACAGCAGTTCCTTCTGGCCTTGGAATCTAGCTAGGAAGGATAAAATGGTTCTGGCCATTGTAAAGCGATGACATTCTGGATCCGAGGTTGTGGTTCTGACGCCGCTCTACCCATTAAACTGAATAGTTCTGTCCAGGGCCGGCTTTAGGCCAATTCCACCAATTCCCCCGAATCGGGCCCCGCGCCTAAGAGGGCCCCGCGCCCAGTGCCAGGGAATCCCTTCCCTGGCTAGAGGCACCTTTTTAATTTTGACTCACCCGGCGGCGCTCCGGGTCTTTGGCGGCACTTTGGCGGCGGGTACTTCAGTGCCGTCGAAGACCCGGAGCGAGTGAAGGACCCGCCGCCAAAGACTAGGAGCGCGGCCCGGTGAGTACAAGCCCCATGTGGTTTTTTTACGTGGGTTTTTTTTTAGTCATCCCTGCCGGGGCCCCGTCAAAACTGTTCGAATCGGGCCCCGCACTTCCTAAAGCCGGCCCTGGTTCTGTCTATGGTACGGGGTTATACCCTGCACAGAGAGGCCTAGTGGGACTAGCTGCTTTAGAAGAACTGGAAAGATCGTACGTTGTATTTTTCTGTCTCCAGCCCCGACTCAGATTTGTCCAGACACAATCATGGTCTCGTTCGCATTTCGAAATTCAATCTGAGTAGATCAACACCCGTGGAATTAATTAAGCAGTACAGAAACAAGCCGTCTGTTTGCCCCGCTGAGGTGTGTCTGCTTCCCTCAAGGCGCCTCTGTCAGTGTTTGGAGACTGCTATTTTGTCTGCAATCAATATGGGAGTGAGATCGCACAGATAGGATCATGTCATAAAGGCCAGTGCCAAGGCAATTTGGTAATTATGAAAATCCTTTCTGTCCTCACTGTGAGCTTTAACAACACCTAGGAACTTGAAATGGAACGCTTTCCGTCCCCTCACTCTTCTCTTTTCCTGTGCAAACTGGCTTGCTCTTCTTGGTCTGCTCACGAGGCTGGGCACTGGTTTGTTATTGTAGGGTCACTGACGAGTGCTGGACTGTGCCGGCTGCCTTGTTATGGTAGGGATGCTCACTAGGGCCTGGAGTACAAGTGTGCTCCCAGCCCCTGCTCTAAACATGAGACTATGCAGCTCCCACACCGTGTTCCAATGGAAAGCAGATTTATTTCCTGAGGCAGTCAAGCCAGCAAGTCAAGAGAATCCCCCCCCCCCGACAAACTCGGGGAGCACAGAAAACGTTACAAGCAGAGTTAACTGCTTGAACGGTGTCCCTAGCCTGTCTGTCTGTCAGAGGCTGGTGATGGATGGCAGGAGAGAGATCACTTGATCATTACCTGTTAGGTTCACTCCCTCTGGGGCACCTGGCATTGGCCACTGTTGGTAGACAGGATACTGGGCTGGATGGACCTTTGGTCTGACCCAGTACGGCCGTTCTTACGTTTCTCGCCCTCGTCTGCACTGGTACAGGGGTGGACACAACAATCATTTCTATCATCTGACTCTGAGGGAGGCAGTGTGGTTTGGTGCCCTGAGTAGCTGGCTGGCCTGAGTTCTAACCCTGGCTTTGCTGTGTCACTTCATTTCTCCCCGTTCCAATTGCTCCCTCTGCAGAGAAGGACTAGCACCACTTTATTATTTGTAGTCCTAGGAGTCCCAGTCGCGGGCCAGGAACCAGTGTTCCTTCTAATTTTCCCACCCATGTGCGCACTGAATTTTATGTGCACCAATATGGAGGTGATGTGTGACACACCACCTTCATATTGGTGCACATAACAAAATTCATGTGGTGGGGGTGGGGCTGGGACTGAGGGGTTCGGAGTGTGGGAGGGGGCTCAGGGCTGAGACAGAGGGTTGAGGTGCAGGGGAGTGAGGGCTCCGTCTGGGGATGCGGGCTCTGAGGTGGGGCCAGGGATGATGGGCTCAGGGCTGTGACAGTGGGGGTAGATGCGGGGCGGGGGATGAAGGCTCCAGATGGGGGTGCAGGCTCTGGGGTAGGGGCAGGGATGAGGGGTTTAGGGTGCAGGCTGTCCCAGGGCTATGACAGGGAGAGAGGACTCCCCCCAGCCCTCTCTTCCCGCAGCAGCACCTGGGCTGGAAGGGAGAGGTGCCTCTCCCCACATCGGCAGCTCTTGGGCTAGGGCCACAGGATAGGTGCCTCTCCCCCGGCCGCAGCAGGTCCAGGTAGGGGTTGGTCTGGGGAAGGGGGAGGGGCACCTCTTCCCTGGCCACGGCAGGTCCAGGGCTGGGCTGGGTGGGGGCTGCGAGGGGGTGCCTCTCCCCCAGCTGCGGCAGGTCTGGGGCCAGCGAGGAGAGGCACCTCTCCCCGCTGTAGCAGGGCTGGGGCAGAGACCTCTCTCCCCGCCACAGCCCTAAGTGCCGGTGCGGTTCTTAATAGGCTACTGCACTGCCGCACGGCCACACAGCTTAGAGGGAACTTAGACCAGGACCCCCTGTGCTAGGCACTGTACAAAGACAGAAGAGATGGTCCCTGCCGCCTACAGTTTACAACCTAACTAGACGCTTACCTATTCCCCACTTGCAAAGGGCCGGATTCTCCTCTGACACACTGCAAATCCATTGACTTGAGTGGAGTTTGTCTCTTAGTATCCCGAGCTAAGAGACGAACCAAGCTTAGTGCCGGATGGTGATGCTGAGAAGCAGCAGCAGTGTCTGTGCTCTCCAAATTTTGCTTTTTTTTTTAATTATAGAATTGTAGAACACTATGGCTGGATGGGACCTGAGTCATCATCAAGTCCAGCCCCCTGCACTGAGGCAGGACCAAAGTATCATTAGACCATCCCTGACAGGTGTTTGTGCAACCTGGTCTTAAAAGCCTCCAATGGTGCGGATTCCATAACCTCCCTTGGAAGCCTGCTCCAGATCTTTTCTACCCTTATAGGTGGAAAGTTTTTCCTAATATCTAACTGAAATCTCCCTTGCTGCAGACTGAGCCCGTTGCTTCTTGTCCTGCCTTCAGTGGACATGGAAAACAATTGATAACTGTCCTCTTTATAACAGCCTTAACCGATCTGAAGATTGTTATCCAGGTCCCCTTTGGTCTTCTTTTCTCAAGACTAAACACGCCCAGTTTTTTTAACCTTTCCTCTTAGGTCAGGTTTTTTAAACCTTTTATCAGGACTCTCTCCAATTTGTCCACATCTTTCCTAAAGTGCAGTGCCCAGAACTGTACACAATATTCCAGCTGAGGCCTCACCAGTGCTGAGTAGAGTGGGACAGTTACCTCCTGTGTTTTACATACAATACTCCTGTTAATACACCCCACAAAATTAGCCTTTTTCACAGCTGCATTGCATTGTTGACTCATATTTAGGGCCCTACCAAATTCACAGCCATGAAAAACACATCACGGAGCGTGAAATCTGGTCTCCCCACCCTGGAATCTGGTCTTTTGTGTGCTTTTACCCTAAATTATACAGATTTCACAGGGGAGACCAGCGTTTCTCAAATTGAGGGTTCAGACCCAAACAGGAGTTACGGGGGGCGGGGAGGAGGGTCACAAGATTATTTTAGGGGGGTCATCGTATTGCCACCCTTACTTCTCCACTGTCTTCAGAGCTGGGGGGTGGCCAGAGAGCAGCCGCTGCTCTCCAGCTGCCCAGCTCTGAAGGCAGTGCTGCCACCAGCAGCAGCACAGAAGTAAGGGTAGCAGTATCACAACCTCTCCCCTACAAAAACCTTGCAAGCCTCCCACAACTCCTTTTTCTGGGTCAGGACCCCTACAATTACAACACTGTGAAATTTCAGATTTAAATAGCCGAAATCATGAAATTTACTATTTTAAAAATCCTATGACCGTGAAATTGACCAAAATGGACCATGAATTTGGTAGGGCCCTACTCATATTCATTCTGTGATCACTATAACCCTCCGATCCTTTCTGGCAGTATTACCACCTACCCAGTTATTCCCCATTATGTACCTGTGCATTTGACTTTTCCATCCTAAGTGAAGTACTCTGCACTTCTCTTTATTGAATTTCATCCTATTCAATACAGACCAATTCTCCAATTGGTCAAGGTCATTTTGAATTCTAATCCTGTCCTCCAAGTGCTTGTAACCCCTCCCAGCCTGGTGTCATCTGCAAATTTTACAAGCACACACTCCACTCCATTATCCAAGTCATTAGTGAAAATATTGAATAATACTGGACCCAGGACTGACCCCTGTGGGACCCCACTAGATCCACCCTCCCAGTTTGACAGCAAACCATTGATGACTACTCTTCGAGTACAGACTTTCACCCAGTTGTGCACCCACCTTAACGTAATTTTATCTGTGCATCAGTGTGTCTTACTAGATACAGGGCCTGATGCTGCTCTTGTTTATACTGGGTTAAATCTGGGGTGAGTATCTCATTTATGTCAACGGAACAAGAGACAAGGTAATCAGGGCCATGACATGTAACAGTTTATATGTGACACAGACACTACAAAATGTCTCTATGATCTCAAGGGAGCCGTGGGCTCATAAAGCACTTAGCCAGTGGTGCAGAGGACAGGGCTCAAGAGTCTTAGCATCAACCTTGGTTCTTTCCCAGTAAAGCCTCCTTTTACATGTTATTAACCTGCAAGTTATTTTGTGCAGCCTCTGTCTATGGCCTGTGACTATTCGATACCTTAGTTATTAATCACTTTGAGCAGGCTCAGGTCTGTACAAGACACAGTCCCTGCCCTAACATGCCAACTCTAAATACACTGCGCTGGCTGCAGAGGGATACATGCTGTGACACCGCGACTGCCTACCACTGTTTTCAAGAAGCCTCTGGAGCATTTGACAGCAGTGAGGCCTAGAGGTTTGTGCTAGCACTAGAGAGAAATGCCTGGGCTGCGACAGCCAAAGCAGAAAAGAATCCGCATCCTTCCCGTTTGGACCTGGCCAGGTTACTAGTGAGCGTCAGGCTGCTGCTCTCTAACCTGGGCAAGGCAGCAAGGAAGCGGATGGGCCTAGCTCCAACCAACGTCTAGAACAGGCTTGGGGTGGTCACTGAGGTTGTGGAGATTGGAGGTGACCTGCCGTCACCACCCGCCTTGCTGGGGTAAGAACCACTGACATCAGAGAGGAACCATTGACATCTCTTGTCTAGACCATCACCGCCAAACGAGCCCAGATCGCTCCCTCCCATCCACGTCCTAGTGTTTTACCCAATCTGGCTTTAATTGTCTCAAGCAATGGAACTTCCAGGACTTCCTGGATGCAGATTATCCCATGGTTCTGCAACTCTCACTGTCAGGAAATGGATCCATGTGGTCAGTTTAAATTAACCTTGCCCTCAGTTCACCCCATGGGCAGAGGACAGTTCCTGCCAGAGATCGACAACTCCCAAGGAAAGAGCAAGATACCAGTGCCAATCACACCGGTTTTACTTCCATCCGCAAGCGTGAGCGGAGCTGCACTGAGCCTCAGTCACTCTACGCAGACTCCTGTTGTGGTTCCAGAACTGATATGATCAAATAAACTGCCATGGACACCCCCTGCAGAGAGGCTTTCCAAGGTCCCTGCAGCTCAGAGGTGTCTCCTTGGTGTGTAACTAGCTATCCTGGGGCTGACAGCAATTCGCTAATACAATTGACCATAACTATATCAAGTGTATTTTTTATGGCGGTGGGTTTATTAAGCCAAGCCACTGAGGCGTCGACTTACTTAAGAGGCTTGTGGCTTAGTAGTTTTGACACCGCTACAGTACAAGGCTACTGTTCACTGGCTTGTTGGACGTGCCAATTCTACGTTATTTTAATAGAGTCGACCACAGTAGCTGGAGCAGTGCTCAAACAGCAGGTCATTAGCAGGGCTGTTATTGTTCAAGTGAATCAGTAAGGAGTCAATTATCTGTGGTGAGCAGCAGCTTTGCTACATTATCCCCAGGTTTGTTTTATAGACCCATGGCCCAATTCTCAGTGCAGCTCTACTGCTGGTGTTAATCTGGAGTGACTCCACCAGTCAGACATCCTCACTCTTTCCATAGGGAAGTCCCTCTTGAAGGCCCAGTTCTGCTGTGACGCCTGTTGGCTGTTTGAACACGTAAGAAATGCCGATCAGATTGTAGATGTTACATGGACCAAGGGGGCATATTCTCAGCTAGCATAAATTTGTAATGCTCCGTTGACTTCCATGGGCTCTACTGATTCACGCCAGCTCTAGACGTTTAAGATCAGGGCCCACGCCAGCCACTAACTGGCTGGTGTTCAAGCCATTCCATAACTGCAGGTTTTCACGCATATGCGTCTTGAACAGCTGGCACTGGCCACTGTCAGAGATGAGGTTAGAGGGCCCTCAGTCTGCTGCCACCTTAAGGGACTGTTGTAACAATGCTTAAAGGAGCCATCTCAAGCAGTACAGAACATGCCCCCTGGAAAGGCATAAATGACATGAAGGCTTTGTGTGCACACACGCATCTATACACCCACTCACCCCCAACTGGTTAAACTAAAGGGCTGTTTTAAGACAGATTTAGGCCATGTCTACACT
>NW_020664725.1:2355536-2358368 GCF_002925995.2 Terrapene triunguis | reverse complement strand
AAATGGTTAAAGTTTGGCAAAGCTATAACCATCTGAAAACAGGGTCTTACAATGGGAA
Source organism: Terrapene triunguis (assembly GCF_002925995.2). Lineage (NCBI taxonomy): Eukaryota > Metazoa > Chordata > Testudines > Emydidae > Terrapene > Terrapene triunguis. The sequence continues at coordinate 2,358,310 of NW_020664725.1, read as the reverse complement.
GTGTCAGGCAACCTTAATTATTATGTTTCTTATTTGTATTGTCGTAGCACCGAGGAGCCCTCGTCATGGACAAGGACCCCATTGTGCTATGTGCCATACAAACACAGAACAAAAAGGCAGTTGGTGGCGCTGCAAGCTCCACCTGTAACAAACAGTTATGATGAAATAAACACATTTTCCAATGATAATATACCTCATCAACAAATAGGATATATACATTTGTAACCTAGAGAGTTGTGAAGGCGAATTGCCACATAGAGAGCCCTAGTGACTTCAATGGGGCTCAGCCCACACAGATCACAATGCACAATACAGACCTAAATTGGCAATTACAGTATTAGGGGATTAGAGTTACGAAAAACATAATCAAGAAATTTATTTCTCAAACAGCCCTCTTTCTGATACAGAGTAACACGGACACTGAAGAGTAACAAGACCAATTTCAACTTGTTTTAAGAATGTCATTTTCACTTTCCCTACTGATCTCAATGTCAATTTCACTTTTATATAGCACCTTTCATCTAAATGAAACCCAAAATACTTGATTATACAAACTACACTTCACTTCACCAGGAATCACTTCACTTCATGCAGCACTGAACAGCAGTCACTTCTGAGGTGAAACAGCAGCTGCTAGAAAGTGTACAGCAGCAATATAAAAAAGTTTAAGACCGGAAGTTAATAAGAATCTCGTTGAATTTGAGAATACCTTTTTACAATGGGAGAGCAAAAGTAAGCAGAATCTATCTTTAACCAATGGTAATTAACCAGAATACACCTTTAACTTTGGTTATAGAAACTTAGCCTATTCCATAAATAAGGACTGTAACAAAAGTACAATTTAAGAAGGTTTGTCTCATTTGCATTCCACGTCTTGTCTGTTAGACTGTAAGCTCTTTGGAGCAGGGACTATGCTTTTTCTATGCCTTTTACAGTACTGTGTACATTTATGGAGTGATAAGTATATAATACCTTGCGACTAGGGCTGTCAATTAATTGCTGTTAACGCAAGCAATTAATGCAAAACAAACTAACTAGATAAAGTTGCTATTAATCACAGTTTGAATTGCACTTTTTAACAATAACAGAATACTAATTGAAATTTATTATAAGTATTTTGGATATTTTTCTACATTTTCAAATATATTAATTTCAATGACAACACAGAATACAAAGTGCTCACTTTATATTATTTTTGATTACAAATATTTGCACTGTAAAAAAGATAAAGAAAAGAAATAGTATTTTTCTATTCACCTCATACAAGTATGGTAGTGCGATCTCTTTATCATGAAAGTGCAACTTACAAATGTAGAATTTTTTTTACATGACTGCACATAAAAACAAAACTTTAGAGCCTACAGGTCCACTCAGTCCTACTTCTTGTTCAGCCAATCACTAAGACAAACAAGTTTGTTTATATTTACGGGAGAGAATGCTGCCGATTTCTTATTTACAATGTCACCTGAAAGTGAGAACAGAGGTTTGTATGGCACTGTTGTAGCCGGCATTGCAAGGTATTTACGTGCGAGATATGCTAACATTCGTATGCCCCTTCATGCTTCAACCATTCCAGAGAACATGCTGAATTTAAATCGGTATCCTATTATTGTTTAACAGTGTGATTAAATCGTTTGACTAACATGGGTGTCTTTGTGAAGACATCCCACTATCCTCTCCACTCTTTCCAGATGTGCCACTAACGTGAGCAAACAGTGAATCGAAAAGGAAAGAACCCTGTCCTCTGAAGGACTGAGAAAGCAGAGCTCTTGTATGTTTTATTGACACTGCTCGATCACTCAAAGGGAGCAGACAGGTGGAGTCATTGTACACACACCCACAAGACCAAAACGTAGCCAGTAGATTCTAATTATAAGCTGAATAGACTTGGCAGTGCTCCTTTAATCAAGCAGAGCTTGAAAAAGTTTTGTGATCCCACCTTTATCATCTTCCTTATCCTCCTCTTCTCCAGAACTTGCATATTTTTTCCCTTAAGGAAAGAAAGTCACAAAACTTACATTGAATGTACAAGCATACAATACAATACTTTTATATTAAATAACAGACAATATAAAAAGGGAAATAAGGACATCCCAGGGAATTACAGACCAGTCAGCTTAACTTCTGTACCCGGAAAGAGAATGGAGCAAATAATTAAGCAATCAATTTGCAAACCTCTAGAAGATAATAAGCTGATAAATAACAGTCAGCATGGATTTGTCAAGAACAAACTGTGCCAAACCAACCTGATAGCTTTCTTTGACAGGGTAACAAGCCTTGTGGATAGGGGGGCAGTGACAGACGGGGTATACCTTGACTTTAGTAAAGCTTTTGATACTGTCTCGCATGACCTTCTCATAAACAAACTAGGGAAGTGCAACCTAGATGAGCTACTATAAGGTGGGTGTAAAACTGGTTGGAAAACCATTCCCAGAGAGTAGTTATCAGTGGTTCACAATCATGCTGGAAGGACATAATGAGTGGGGTCCCGCAGGGATCAGTTCTGGGTCCGGTTCTGTTCAATATCTTCAACAATGATTTAAATAATAGCATAAAGAGTACACTTACAAAGTTTGTGGACGATACCAAGCTGGGAGGGGTTGCAAGTGCTTTGGAGGATAGGATTAAAATTCAAAGAGATCTGCACAAACTGGAGAAATAGTCTAAAGTAAATAGGATGAAATTCAATAAGGACAAATGCAAAGTACTCCATTTAGGAAGGAACAATCAGTTGCACACATACAAAATAGGAAATGACTGCCTAGAAAGGAGTA
>NW_020664725.1:2351653-2355526 GCF_002925995.2 Terrapene triunguis | reverse complement strand
ATTGGATAGCCAACAATTATTCACAAGCCAAGATTTTAAAAGATACAGCTAGTCAGAAGCCAGCACATTTTATACAAGACAAAGTATACTGTACTTTTAAAAATCAAAATTTTGAGGATCTTACAGATTTATACCCTGCAAGTAGAGAGTCACTTCAAATTTAAAGTTTTTAAAAGTTTAATATCTAAGAAGAATGGAAAGATTTCCATATGAGAGATTAAAATGATTAAGACTACTTCATTTAGAAAAGAGACAAAGAAGAGGGGACAAGAATGACACTGGTATAGAGTAGGTAAAAGCACTTCTATTTACCCTTTCTTACAGTACAATAACAAAAGGACATCCCATGAAACTGAAAGAGAATAAATTTAAATTTGATAAAGGAGATAATTTTTATGCAGTACATAATGTGTTGGAACTCACTGCCACAAGAGTCATTGCAATAGTCCAAGATCTTAGTGAGATTACTCAATACTCCAAGAGTTTCGTGAGAGTCATTAAAGGATTGCACAGTTATACAGATACTGAAAACACCTGCAGTTACATGACACAGGATACAACAATAAATATGGGAAAAATCAACCCAAAATCTTGGGAAACTTCCGAGTGGCTTGTACATGATCAGAATCCAAAGGGCAGGGCTCTTAAGCCTGACTCACTGGATGAAGGGTGAGAGGAAGCAGAGCCCACTGAAAGGAAGCCAACATTACCACTGTGTGGTGCAAATTATCGTGCCTCACAAGAAATACGGAACTGAACAACAAAACCAAGAGGTCACCAGGTGGCATGTCTGAAGAATGCACAGTACAAAGCACAAGGAGAACAGAGATGCTCCTAATGGTACAAGGAGAACAGAGATGCTGTTACCACACAGAAGACTGCACTTCTGAAGGGGCTGTCCCATACCTAACGAATAACATAGACGATTTGGAAATCAGTTGAATATTTGGAGACTGAGCCACCAATGACAGAGGAAATGTTACTTACACTGCCAAGAGGAAGCTAAAAGAAGTGGAAGGTGTACTGAGAGCCAAATCCAAAGGACAGTATCAGCTATTCCTGATTAACTCAACATGTGGACACTGTTGGGGCAGTCTACACAGGGAGTTATTCCAATTAGCTATTCCTTATTAACTCCATATGTGGACAGGAGTATTCAGGAATAAGTGTGCTTTACTCCAAATTAGCTTAATTCATTTGGAAGTTATTCAAATTAATTCAGAATAAGGCACTATTATTCTAGAATAAGAGCATGTACACAGGCAGGTATTCAGAAACAGCTATTCTTCTTTAAATTCACACCCTGCTTTACTCTGCATTAACTTTCATGGCGTTTGTCTACAAAAGCTGTCACTGTCCTGATGGGGAATGTAAGGGGGGCAGCTAAGAAACACCCTTTCCTTTTACTACCCGCTGCGGAACAGGTGGAGACCCGCTTTGGGTGCCATGGGGCAGCACCCCACTCGTATGGCCAATGCTCACTTAAGGGTGCGATCCTCAGCCGGGCCCTTACCTAGGGTGGGGAAACTGGCATTCCTGGTGCCCCTGAGGCTCTTCTGGGGGGTGCAGAGTCCAGAAAACTGGAAGGGAGAAGGGACATGAGCAGGGCAGGGGCAATGGGGGTTGAGGGGGAAAAGAACAACAGGGGGTGGGGATAAGCAGAGGGGAGATTGGGGGTAACAAGCATGGGGACTGGGGTGGTGGTGGGGTAACGGAGTAGCAGGGGGATGGAGATAACAGGGAAGGGGGAACAGGGTGTAACAGGAGAGGGGATGAGGGTAACGGTAGGAGGGACAGGTGACGGGGTAACCGGGAACAGGGTAACAGAGGAGGGGGAACAGGGCTTAAGAGGGGGTAATTATGGGAGGGGGGGACAGGGGTAACAGAGGTACAAGAGACGGGGTAACAGGGGGATAGGGTAACGGGCTTGAGGGGGACAGAGGGTAACAGGGGGATGGGTAATGGAGACAGGTGATGAGGTAACAGGGGACAGAGTAACAGGGATTGAAGACAGGGGGTGACAGGGGTAACAAGGATTGAGGGGGGACAGGGAGATGGGGGGATGGGGTAACAGGGGACAGACAATAGGGTAACAGGGAGACGGGGTAAAGAGGAATAAGGAGGACAGATCTTAACAGGGGTAATGGGATTGGAGGGAGACAGGGTAACGGGGACTGAGGGGGGGCAGGCGATGGAGTAACAGGGATTGAGGTGGGACAGGAGGTAACGGGGGACTGAGGTGGGACAGGCGATGGGGTCACCGGGGTCACGGGGGACTGAGGGGGGCAGGCGAGGGGGTCACGGGGGTCACGGGGACTGAGGTGGGACAGGCGGTGGGGTCACGGGGATTGAGGGGGACAGGAGGTAACGGGGGATTGAGGGGGTCAGGCGATGGTGTAACAGGGGGATGGGGTAATGGGGGACTGAGGGGGGGCAGGCGAGAGGGTCACAGGGACTGAGGGGGACAGGCGATGGGGTCACGGGGACTGAGGGGGGCAGGCGATGGGGTCACGGTTTAGGGGGCGGGGAGGGGGCCCCGGCGCTGACGGGCACCGAGGGGCCGGGCCGGGCCTGTCCCACTCACACTGTGCGCCAGATCGGCTGTGTCCCTGTCGACCCAGCCGCGCCCAAAGGAGGCCATGGCCGCCCCGCCCCGCGCTCCGCCCGCCCGTCCGTTAGGGCCGTTAGCGGCGCGAAGGGCGGGGGAGGGGCAGGTCATGAATATTCATGAGGGCGCGCCGCTAGCGAGCCGCAGAGAAGAGGGGGAGGGAACCCAGCCGTGGGGGGGCGGGGTCGCTGCTGGGCCCGCCCCCCGGGCACGAAGGGGGGGTCCGAGTCCCGGACAAAGGGGGTCTCTGCTCTCCAGTGGCTCTCTGAGGCAGCTGCCCCCCAAGATGGCTGCCAGGCAGGGTCACGGGCCTGGGGTGCTCCGCTTGGGAACCAGGACTTGCCCTTCTTCGGCCTGCCCTGTCAGTGTCTGGCAATATACAGCCCGTGGCTTTTTGCATCCCATGAAGTGGGCTGTAGCCCGCGAAAGCTGATGCTCTAGTAAATGTGTTAGTCTCTGAGGTGCCACAAGGACGCCTGTTCTCTTTAAAATCCTCCAGTCTCTTCCTGTGGGGTCTGGAGTTCTTCATGTGCGACCCCAATCCGCCTCCAGTTTGGGTTCGTGACTGTCGTGCCGGTTAATAAGGGACCGACTGGCCTTGGTGGCTCACATTTGAGAGGAAAAGGCAGCAGGACGAGTGCCTGTAGCTTGACGCTGACGTTACACACACCTGCTCCTCCATCTAGAGCAAAGAGGATCGCTTGGTTGGGGCAGGGCTTGAAGTGAGCCAGATTATGCTGAGTGGGCAATTTATAAGGTTGTTTTTTTTAGGATGCTATCTTCTTCTTCAGAAACCTCCGCTTTCATTTGAAAAAAGTGTAAGTGCCTAGCACTTATCATTATGGAGAAAGCTGGAAAAACACGCAAACTGATGCAGCAGCATCTGTCTGAATTTGCAGAGAGCCTGAAACAATAATAGTGAGAAGTATTCCCAAGGATAGGATGATGATTTAAATGTAAAAAGCAACAGAGAGTCCTGTGGCACCTTTAAGACTAACAGATATATTGGAGAATAAGCTTTCGTGGGTGAATACCCACTTCATCAGATTTAAATGTAAAAATTGTTGTGTTTTGCGGATATCCAAGCATATAAAAAGGAGAGGGAGGATCACAAATTTGCACTTTCGACGGTGACCAGCATCTCATCTGAGTGAGGCTTGGGAGAGTGCCATTACTTCCCCTCTGCCACCCAGTTTGGGGTCTCATGCTGTGATCACGTCAGCAATGAAAATATTAAACAGCATTGGGCTATTTTATGAATAGGT
>NW_020664725.1:2280097-2351643 GCF_002925995.2 Terrapene triunguis | reverse complement strand
TAAAATGCTCACTATACCTCAATCACAGGGGCATTGTGAGGGCTGCTCTAACTTGCATCCAACCTACTATGGCCCCTATGGGCTGTACAGCATGGGAAATAGCTGGGGGTGTTGTATGGACACCCCAGATATGCCCCCTGCATCCATGATCTTCAGTGGGGGCAGCATGGAGAACTGTCATGAACCCCTCGGAGAAATTATTCCCCCGGGGGGGCGGGGGGGCCTTACAGCTTCTTTGTAACCATGTGGCTGCAGCACACCTTTGAATTCCTCCCTTTGTCTCCTAATCAGGAGAGGGAGAGGATGTGAAATGGCCCTCACCTGAGTTTTCTTTCCCCAGGGGAAGTATTTTCTTTGGCCTGTCTTCTCCCCGCAAATATTAGGGGGCAGCTCTACTAACACAAACACAGGGCAGCCTTGGAATCTGCCCCTCTACCACAGGGGCAATATAATAAATAATAATAAAAGCCTAGTAAATTAACCGTCTTAATCTGTTTATGCTAAATTGCTATAAACGGGGCGAGATCCTTAAAACAATTTTTAATCTGATTTAAAGTTATAAACGGGTGCAACTTTGAATATAGAGAAGTCCTGAGATCTGTTGTCATTTCTTCTCTGGGGGCTGGATGGAATGAAGGAGTGGGGGCCAAGTCTGTACTCTGCACAGTGCAATTCAAGAAAACCACTTTGGCAAATCAAGGCCTGGAAAGAGACAAAGGATCACAAGCTTTTTCTAAAATGTTCCATTTTCTACTATATTTTCATGAGGCTTGATAACCTAATCACCACCACTTGGGAATGAAGTCATTGTGCCCCCTGATTCCAGAGTCCTAGTACCAGTCTTGTCCTAACACACGGGGAGCCATTTAGCTCCCCAAAGACAGCTGCAATCGGAGAGGACTTTAAATCCAGCTCCCCAGGCCACGGAGCTGGTGAAAGAAACAAAGAGAATCAGTTAGAAAAAAATATTTCAGGACCATTCAGGTTAATGATTTTTAACATGAAAGACCTAATTTTTTTTAAAACCTCATTTTAAAAGATCACATTTCAAAAATATTCTGGGCAAAGGCAGGTTTCTTATGTTCTCCACAACTTGGTTGCACCATCAGTGATAAAATTGCTCTCCATCTGCACCCACATTGTAAAGTCTTAGATGATGAATGCAACAACCTGTGGAGTGATAGCTTAAGCCAGTGGTTCTCAAACTTTTGTACTGGTGACCCCTTTCACATAGCAAGCCTCTGAATGTGACCCCCCTTATAAATTAAAAACACTTTTTTGTATATTTAATACCATTATAAATGCTGGAAGCAAAGCGGGGTTTAGGGTGGAGACTGACAGCTCGCGACCCCCCATGTAATAACCTTGTGACCCCCTGAGGGGTCCTGACCCCCAGTTTGAGAACCCCTGGCTTATGCCATGGGAGACAGTGTGGTCTAGCGGTTACTTCACAGAACTGGGAGTCACCATAGCTAGTTTCTAATCCCCGCTCTGCCATTGATTGGCTGTGTGGCCTTCCTTGGACAAGTCACTAGGGCAGGGGCAGGCAAACTTTTCAGCCTGAGGGCCATTCGGGTTTCGGAAATTGTATGGAGGGTGGGTTAGGGGAGGCTGTGCCTCCACAAACAGCCAGGTATGGCCCAGCCCCTGCCCCCTATCCGCCCCCCCGCCACGCTTCTCACCCCCTGACGGCCCCTCCCTGGGACTCCTGCCCCATCCAACCCCCCCCTTGTTCCCTGATTGCCCCATCCAACCACCCCTTCTCCCTGTCCCCTGACCACCTCCAGAACCCCTGCCCCTGACTGCACCCCGCTGCCCTGTCCAACCCCCCCTCCTTCCTGACTGCTCCCCGGGATCCCTGCCCCATCCAACCACCCCTTCTCCCCGTCCCAACTGCCCCCCGCCACCCCATTCAACCCCCCCCTTCCTGACTGCCCCCATTCAACCCCTGTTCCCCACCCTCTGACCGCCCCAACCCCATCCATACCCCCACCCCCTAACCACCACCCTAAACTCCCCTGCCCTCTATCCAACCCCGCCTACTCCCTGTCCCCTTACCGCGCTGCCTGGAGCACCAGCGGCTGGCGGCGCTACAGCCATGCCACAGGCCGGGCTCTGCTGCTGCGCTGTCCTAGGAGCTCGCAGCCCTGCCGCCCAGGGCTCGCAGTGAACTGAGGCTGCTGGGGAGGGGTAACAGCAGGGGAGGGGCCGGGGACTAGCCTCCCGGGCCAGGAGCTCAGGGGCCGGGCAGGAGGGGCTTGCGGGCCATAGTTTGCCCACCTCTGCACTGTGGCCTGGTTTTCGGATGTGCTCACTACCTGCAGCTCCCACTGGAGTCATGGGTATGCTGGCCTGTACCTCTGAACATCAGGCCTGAAAGCTCCCCACTTGCTTGGGAACAATATGACTTTGCCTGTCTTTGTACAGTGCTTTTTGGTCTATGGCTGAAAAGCACAGTCAGTGCCAAGCATGTGTAAGCAGAGTCAGGATGAGCTCTACCCTGACATCTGGTGGTGAAGTATGGCGAATGTGGGAAAGAACTCCGGGGGCTGATCTTGTTTGCATAGGCACACCCACCCGCCTGGCATGAAACAACAGCAACTGAAAGTGGTTACTTTGGCTGGTGTGGGATCCCCAGTTTCTCTGTTATTGGGGCAGGAAGAATAAAGTTTTGTTACCCTGATTCTGTGAATCAAGGCCAGTGGAACTGTTGTATGACAGAAGGACTCACCATTACCTAAGTAGCACTTGCTTGACAAGGGGCATGGGTTACAAAACCTACTGAAGTGAGAGAGGATGGGAACAGGTATTCCTGTGTGATTGTATGGGCCCCCTTTAAGAGCCTTGCACCACCTTGTCTTTCTCCACTGTTGAATGTCAGAGCTAACTTTGATTCTATTAGGAGTCTAGTTACAGGCTGCTGAGCTGAATTCACTTTGGGTCAATGGTGTACCAGCACTGGGGCTCCCCTACTAAAAGCTGAAATCATGACAGAGCTAAAGTTACTGAGAGCTAAGATCACTGAGTGCTGTGCTAACTAGTGTGGGACCCTGAAGCTATATTGCTAAGCAGTTGGCAGAGCAGTTTGCGGAGACGGCTGGAGGAGCAGCGAGGGGCGCGGAGCCTTGCGGGGACAACTGGAGTGGCTCACAGGTTGGTGAGCAGAGCGGAACAGCTCGCAGAGCAGTTTGTGGGACGGCAGGAAGTGGACTGGCTTGTGGTGAAGGCTGCGGCGGAACCCCACAGAGAGACGGTAGGTTGGCCTCGGATCACGTAAGGTGCCCCTTAACACCCTGTGTGCCCCCCCTTTTACTCTGGGGCTGCACTGACCAGGGACAGAGACTTTGGGGGTTGTTGGACTTTTGGGACTTTCGGTGGTTGCTGGACCCAAGAGACTTTGGGGGTGTTGAACTTTGGGGACTCTGGATGATCTTTGGGTTGCTGGATTCAAGAACCAAAGGGAAAGGACACAGCCCAATTTGCTGGGGTGGGTCTTTTGCTCATGGTTTGTGTTAGGAATCCTGTTTGTGGTGTTTTTCCAATTTAATACTGATGTCGTTTACCTCATGTTATTAAACATTTTCTGCTACACTCCAACTCCGTGCTTGCGAGAGGGGAAGTATTGCCTCTTAGAGGCGCCCGGGGGTGGTATGTAATTGTCCCAGGTCACTGGGTGGGGGCTCGAGCCGGTTTTGCATTGCGTTATTGAAACGGAACCCCTAGAGACAGAACCCGGCCCTTGTTGCTACCAACTTAGATGGGCAGAAGGGTTACACATGATAAATCATGAAAAGTCCCTCTCCCCTTTACAGCAGAGGCTGGCTCCAGAGGCCTCTCTGAAGGAGGATTTCACACTGACATGATGGTGATTATTTGTAAACGTCCCCCTGAGAGGGCAAAGACGCCTCCAACGCTTCCTGAAAGCAGCACAAAATTGCGGGAGTCTCCCTGCGGATGAGGGAGAGTCTGCCTGTGCAGCGTTCACATTGCAAACAGCCCCCGTTAGCCCCTCGCTGGAAATGGGGGACTGTGGGCCACGTGGTGCCGGAACTACATTTCCCATGACCCTCCTGCAGAGCATGGGGGAGTGGAAAGGTCATTGCCTGCAGGGAACGTGGAAAGCAGGGCGCCCGTGACTCCCCACCTTGGCCCTTCCCGGGAGTGGTCCGTTCGAGTCGGGGCCGGTCTCCGGCTGGGCTGCTGTAGAGGTAGGCGCCGCGTTGCAGGGCTAACTCACCTGTCGGGGAGGTTGGTTTGCCTGGCACGGGGTCACTTGGCAATGCAGGATTCGCGCTCTCCGATCCCGCCAGGGAGAGAAATAGGGCAGGCTTGAAACCCTCGCTCTCTCCAGTGGGCCTCCCTGGAGTTCGGTCCAAGGCTGCATGAGACCGGGAACAATCGCTCCTCGGGACGTGCAGTGATAGCAGTAGTGAGCTAACAGCCTCCAGGTTTAAAGGGGAGGGTGGGGTGCGGCGGAGAGGGTATTCTTAGCGAGCGATCTTCCTTTGCAAGGATCCCCTTCTTGGCTGGAAAAAGTCAGGGGGTTGGGAGGTCTAGAGGCCTTCTCTTTCACAGTAGGTGGCCGAGGGAATTGATATTTCTGCTGGGGTGGGAAAGGCTTTCTTGACTTTAGTACATTGGATGTGCATGTTTGTGCTGAATAACACACAGTTCTGTGGCACTCTCTGATCTGTGGTTGCTAAGCATTTTACAATGCAGTGTAAGACTCAGTATCCCTGTCTTACAGATGGGGAAACTGAGACCCAAAGTCATACAGCAAGTCAATGGCAGAGCTAGGCACAGAACCTAGATTTCCTCACTTCGTTGCTCTATCCTGTGAACCACGCGGCACCTCCAGAACACTGGATAGATGCATTTTATACAATGAAATTAATATATTAAAGTTCTAACCCCTTCCATCCCAGAGGATCCTAAAGACCTTTATAGACTGAGACAAATTATTCTGGTACTGGGCTGGCTAAGGACACCCTGGCAAATGCTTCTATTTACAGAAAGTGCCTTGGCAACTTAAAGTGGCAGACAGCTGCCTCTTAAAAATACAATATAAAAGCCTCATGGAGGCACTGCAATGCCACTCTTGGTGACAAAACTCTGCAGTGAAGACAAGGCCCACGACTGTAAAGGCAGACAAATGCATGGAATAGTTACTTGCCCTAGACCTGTTAGGAAAGTTCTCTCTTAAGCTAATCAGAAGTGTTTCTAATTAATCCACAGAACGACAGCAGATCCTTTCACGCACTTTATTAAAATAAATGCATCACCCAGAAGCCATAAATAAAACACCATCAATAGCATCACAGCAATTCATCCACAGGAGCAAGAGCAAAAAATAAAAAGGCAAAAAATGGAACTAGTGATATTGGTTATTCCCATGAGCATAGAAGATTCCTTGCATGGTATCAAGTATCAGGGGGTAGCCGTGTTAATCTGTATCTACAGACTCCTTGTTGTTTTAGAAGATTCCTGTAGGTTGATTATTTTCATTATATCCACTTTGAGCAGCTTCTGATGCAATAGTCTACTCAAGGAGAAGCTCTGCGGGTCTTGCTAATAGGCAGGCAACTGGCATGCAACTGATGCGTTTCAATACAAATATTCAGGAAGCTGGCAGGTAAAGCTGTTTTCTACCACAATCAACCTCCTTTGTCTAGAAGCACAAATGAGATTTGAGAGTCAACTTGACTTATTCAGGATCTCTAGAAGGAACAAACAGTTAAGATTGATGCAATGTGCCTGTGCAGAGCAGGTAGATCTTTGATTGGCACTAAGGGATGGATAGTCCTGTGGATGGGGGTTGAAGAGACTCTAGATAACTATGAAGGAAAGGAGATCTTCCGGGGAATGAGGCCACTTGCCAGGTCACAGCGCACCCCCCAGCGCAGGGCAGATCTCTTCTTTTCTGTAGGCACCAGATAGTTGTTGGGGACATAGATGTGTTGAGACCTGGTTGGGAGGTCGGGCTTGTAGAGCATCTGTTCCCGAATGCCCCAGCGCAATTCCTTCCTGTGATCCTCCCCTGGTATCCGGAATGACTCCCAGTCCCGCTTACACTCAAAGTACCGGGCTACCCGGTCAATCTTCCCACGATTATGGCCTTGCTGCTCTAATCTTGGAGGAATGAAGGATTTTGGTTGTCCAGCCATAATCCAGTCTTGTTCGTAAACTGGAGAGCCCTGACCATGGCAATCCCTAGGAAGAAATGGGGGGTCTCCATGAGAGCCACTGCGACGAGGAAGATCCAAGTAAAACTTTCCATGGGAACTGTGGTTCGGCTCGCTTTCCACCTCTGACGCGGTGTCTTCCTGGTGGGGGTGTAGATGGAGCAGTCTCTGTCTCAGGTCTGAGATCTCAGAGTCACTTTCAGCACTGGTTTCTGGTTCACTGGTGACAGATTCATCAGACACATGTACCTCTCCATCAGGCATCCGCCTCAGAACTTTCCTTTTCATCACTGGCTTCCTGGGTCCTCTAGGTCCCTCTGAGAGGGTCTCTGGTTGCATGCTGTGTTCTGCCTGGTGGTGCCGCATCAACAAATGAAGAGATGGCCTGATCCCAGAAGTCACAGATGCTTTACTATAGGGGTCATACTGGGTTGGAGCATAGGTTCCTCTCAGGCTATCGCCATCTCCTTGCTCTGCACAAAGTTGGGTAAAGGCCATAGCAGCTGCTGCTGCCATCCGCTCTTTATGGTTCATAGTGGCCCATCTGTACCGATCTGGTCCTATCAGTGCCTCCATGATTTCACCTGGGCTGGATTGATAGTCACTTATTCTGCAAGAGTAAATTGTAATTAAGTTCTTAGTACATCTGAACTGACTGAGATACAAAAGATACTTAGCAAAAAAAAAAAAAAAAAAAAAAAGGCCACGCACACAAGGAGTCCTTGTGGCATCTTAGAGACTAACAAGTTTATTTGGGCATAAGCTTTCCCAAATAAATTTGTTAGTCTAAGGTGCCACAAGGACTCCGTGGTTGTTGGGTTTTTTTGCTGATACAGATGAACATGGCTACCACTGAAAAGATACTTAGTGAACATTAAAATCAGACTCTAGACCACTTACCAGTGACCATCTGAATGCTAAAAAGGGATTTAAACAAATGAGTAAGAGCTAGTGAAACTGAAGAGAGTAGTACAATCAGAATCCTTTATGGATACCCAAATTTACCCCTCACTTTGAATGATACTTCCCTACAGATGCTTTTATATGTCAGATGCAAATAGCTATAGCTATTTGTATAGCAAATAGCTACCCATCGTGTAGTCATGCCCTAATGTCCCTTTTGAAGCAAATATTAGAATTGTACCATAAAAGAATTTGCAGTGGTATTCAAACAGCAAAGGGGTAATTGATATGGATTAGTTATCCTAGCACAAGGGACAGTTACTAAGGTAATAGCTAAGGATGAGGCAGAATACAATTCACTCTTTGGTTTTGTCTGAACTTGGGGAGGGGGGGGGAGTATTAGTAACATTTTCTAGTGTGATTCTGCCTTGTGTGAGCAAGGACAGTTATTTAATAACTATTTACTAGCTGTGCTGACTCCAAGGGGGCACCCTAGAAATGTTTTACTAGTACAGATAATGAAAAGGCCCACCCCTGGGAGGTCATCTTGATACCAAAGTCTTACCTAAGGCAAAGCTGGAGACTGCAGTTGAATTGCATACTATGAGACTTCAGTCCATAGTAGAAGCCAAGCTGGGGAACATTTAGGCTGAGATTTACAAGTCACCTCAGGGATTTGGATACCTAATTCACATTAATTCTAAGAGCAACTGGGCACCGAATCCATTAGACAGCTTTGAAAACTTGAGCTTTAATAGTGTCAAAAGAAGCTATTTTGACGGAAAGATGACATTACAACAGATGGTTCCGTAAGACTAACAACAGACATTAACAAGTTGCCTCACATGCTGATGCTAGTAAAGCAGGGGGCTGTTGAAAATGAGGATTGTTGCTTGACAGCTCTGTACACATCCCCAAAAGACTACATAAAAGCTTGGTATAGATGTGACTGGGCCTACGCAGTAGATCTGATGTTATAACAGTAAATGGAATGAGGAACATGAGATTAGAAGCGTTGAAAGGATTAATTACACTGAATAAGGAAAAGTTGTCACAGCTAAGCCCAGCTGGCCATATGCTAGGTCAGAACATGGGAAATGTAGGGCGCTGAGGAATGTTAGAAAGCCAAAGCCAGTATGTGAAGTAAATTCTCAGATGGGTAAATGCCAGAGGCAGATTTATACTAAATATAACAGGAAGTAAAGAGACACTCAGATTTGCTTATCTCCTTACTGTCTTCTTCTGCAGACACTGAGGAGCTACCAACGCCTCCCAACTGGGATAATTCACAGGAATTCTCAGTATGGCAGAAATGGGTGTGGAGAAAGATAAAGGAGAGGGACTACTGAAGAGGGTGCAGGAACTGGAGGAAGAAGTGAAGAGACTGCAAGAGAAACTCTTGGAGGGCAAGGAGGGCACCGACATAAAAAGCAACCCTTCAGCACTGGGGAAAACTAAGAAACGCCAGCAGCGGCCATTTGATTTTAGTGCCTATGGCCGGAGACATGTGGCACTGAAGATTGCCTACCTGGGCTGGGGTTACCAGGGCTTTGCCAGCCAGGAGAACACCAGCAACACCATTGAAGAAAAACTGTTCGAGGCACTAAGCAAGACCCGGCTGGTAGACAATAGGCAGACTTCCAATTATCATCGCTGTGGACGGACAGACAAGGGGGTCAGTGCATTTGGACAGGTCAGTACCTGAGGCTGCAAGTTCTCCCAGCTCTTGCAGATATGAGAGATTCTGCCTTAATTGTGCTGTGAAATCTAGGTGGAGGGTGTACAGTCCTTTAGGATAATTCAGCAGGCTTTATGACAAAGCTCGTGTCAAGCACAGGGGATAAAATCATTGGACCAATCTAAAAAGATACTAATTTTTCGCTCTGATCTGAAAATGAACATGGTAAGGAGCATTCCTAGTATGTAAAAGGACACTGCAGAGAGAGCCCATAGTTAACTTTGTGCTCAGCAATGCATTTAGTCAACAATTCACAATGGACATGAATGATGGAAGACACTTCAGGCTTGTCTACATGGAGAAGCTATTGTGAAATAAGTGAGGGTGTGACTTTAAAGTGCAGTGCTCTTCTGTACTAACTCCCTGCATGGACACTCACTCAGCACAAAGGCACTCTTATTGTGGAGTAAGTATCCACACAAGAAGCAAGAATAGCTATTCTGCCACACAAGAATAGCTATTCTGCCACACAAGAATAGCTATTCTGCCATTATTTCCCCATGTAGACAAGCCATTAGTGTGCAACTTAGAACAATGCTAAGCAAAATGACAACTGCACCAAGTGTCCCAAACAGTCATTAACACATGTTGACTTGGTTAAATTCTTATTCCTTTAAAAAACAAAAAAACCCTTGTGAAACTAAACAGAATGGTCTCCAGTTGACTTGGGTCTTGTCTACATACTGCCTTTGTACTGGTTAACTACTATGGTTAGGAGTGTGGGGTTTTTAACTAACTAGTAAACTCAGCATAACCCCTAGTGTGGAGGCAGTTTTACCAGTATAGCTATTCCTCTAGAGAAGGTGAGTAAGCACCTTTAAACCACTATGATTACATGAACGCTGGGAGGACTGTACCACTTTAACAATATTGGTATAGTTAACAGTACAACTTGTTTAGACAAGGCTTTAGACTGTACACTTCAGTCAGAACATAACAGGATACGGTCATGTCAATGGGTTAAACGCCCACTTCTGTCAGTGGGTTGAACCCAAACCTTCTTGATAAGGGCCAAAAGCAGTTTTTGTTTGCATATAGACTAGCCACAGTCTACCAATAAGTTGATCTGATGCCAGTGCCTAGTGGACAACTGTCTGTATAAAACACCACAAATTGGCACCCTTGTTGAGGTTAAGGAGTGAGTTAGCCACGGAACTGAGCTAAGTTGCCATCTGAGTGTATGTTTCCTCCAAGTCAAGGTTGAAAGTATTCCAAGATACCTATATAGTCCATGGATTACTAGGACTTTGAGGGCTGTTAGTCTATCACCAAATAGATAACAGTGCAGCAAACTGTTAGCTCACTCCAACCACCTCCAGCAGCTGCAACTATACACTTCAGTAGGGACTACTGCTAGGTCTAGTTATTAAAGCAAACCAGAAGATCAGTGTCTCTTCCAGAGGTCTTGAATTTGTTTATTTTAAAACGGAATGTAATTGGAAGCTTGCTTTGCCTATTTTGAGGGAGTCAGAGTGTAATCACCTTTTTCCAATCCTACAGGTGATTTCCCTGGACCTTCGCTCAAACCTTTCAGAGGGAAAGAAAGTGAATGGTCATGAGGATGGCTTGGAAGACAAAACCAGTAGTCCTGCCAACGAAATCCGCTACACCCATATCCTAAATCGGGTGCTCCCTCCTGACATACGCGTGTTGGCCTGGGCCCCTGTAGAGCCCAGCTTCAGTGCTAGATTCAGCTGCCTCAAGAGGACCTATCGCTATTTTTTCCCTCGTGCAGATTTAGATGTGGCCCTCATGAATGCTGCAGCACAAAAATACGTGGGGACCCATGACTTCCGGAACTTGTGCAAGATGGATGTAGCCAATGGCGTGAGAAACTTCCAAAGGACTATTCTCACAGCACAGGTGCAGCTGGTGGATAGAAGAGGGGAAACTGGGCTACAGGACCCTTTCCAACTGTACCAGTTTGAAGTCACAGGCCAGGCATTCCTCTATCATCAAGTCCGTTGCATGATGGCAATCCTCTTGCTAATTGGACAGAGTATGGAGAATCCAGAGATTATTGATGAGCTATTGGATGTAGAGAAGAACCCTCGAAAACCACAGTACAGGCAAGAATTACCAAGACAAATGCTCAGAATTTTACCTCAAAGAATTTATGCATCTTAGTCCCTGTTTCTGAATCTAGTGCCATAAGTGCCCCTGCCACGCTTCCTATCAACATCCAAGCAGCCTGTCACTATCAAGCCTAGAGTGATATGGAAGACAGTAATTCCAGTGGCAGCCTGCTACTTAACATAGCCTCTTAATCTTCAAAACATGCCCTTGAGAAACTACTTTTCCTGTTGCCTCAGTGTTTAAGCTTTGGCTCTTCAGGCAAGGAACATGACATTCTTGATGGGTCTTATTCCTTAGGACCTAGTAAAAAGGAAAGCATTACTCATAGGTTCAAGGAGTTGCTGACTTGACAGCTCTTATACAAGATAGTGAGCTAGTCATCGTCTTTTCCACTGAAATCAGTGCCATCACATTGGATCTGCAGTCTTGTGTTCTAGGTTTTTCCCAAGTCACTGCATCATTTTGTTTTAACTTCCTGCTGACTGTGCCTGTGCACGGTTAGGTAATGTCTCCTCCTTTCCTCTCCGCAGCATGGCAGTGGAATTTCCTCTGGTTCTGTTTGACTGCGAGTTTGAAAACATCCAGTGGATCTACGACCAAGAAGTTCAGGAGTTTAATGTTACTCATCTACAGCAACTCTGGGCCAATCATGCAGTCAAAACTCACATGTTATATAACATGTTACAGGGGCTAGACTGTGCTGTCATACCCACAGGGACAGGTAGGAAAATTGTTCTGAGAGTATGCCTAACAAATCGAAGTCATGGAGGGATAAAGGCTAATTCCAGAAATGAGTAGCCTGGGTTGTTTGAGATATTCTAACATCTGACTTTTTTGTATGTTACAGGCCCAGAGAAGAACAGAATGGTCCTCTGGAGAGAGGTGAAGCCCCCAGTCCACAACCAGGTCAGCAGTTTCATCGAGGGGGTGAAGGCCCGCACTTACAAACCTTTGCTGGCTCGTCCCAAGTGCGAAGGTTTGGAGTCCCGGATCAATCACTTTGTGCGCAGGGGACGTATTGAGCTGCCACACTGCAGGGAGAAAAAGACTGGAGCAGACAAAGAGGAGCACCTAGAAACAAAGAGAGGCCACAGTGACAGTGCAGAAAAAGATAGTGAGGTTCCAGGACAAGCTGCCAAGCGGGTCTGTGTGGACACAAAGTCCAAGAGCTCTAAACGAGACCTTGCCACCTGATCGCAGAAGCAGGACCATCTTTCAGTGATGGGGTGGAAGTGGTTCCCTAGGATTTTAGGAAAGGAAACATTTGGGGGTGGGAGGAAGGGCACAGAGGAGAGGAATCCTTTTAAAGGTGCAATTCTGCACCTACTTTTTTTAAATATTAATTTCCAGGGCGCTGTCCAAAGAACTATTGTACGATAATATAGAGCAGAGGTTCTCAAACAGGTCCATGAAACATGCTGGGCATATGGTACTTGCTTTGCCTCCTTTTTACCAGCTGCTAAAGTGCATTAAAAGTAGCTAATATTACTTTTCCATGCAAGCAATTGCTGTATTTGCCACAGGAATATCATGTGATTAAATGGAAGAGGTGGTGCCCCATGTAATTGAGGACAAGTGGTTGAGACAGTATAAGTGTGATCCAGACTAGGAAAGTGAAAACCCCTACTCTAAGGGGCCACCATTATTTCCTTTCATCCCTCAATTTCTTCAGCCCTTTCATGCTGCACTTTCTGCTTAAGCACTTTGCACATGGAAGAGTTGCAGAGAGAACCAGCTAGCACCCTGGCCAGGGTCCCTTTTCAGCCAGCTCCCTGGGTAAAGTGCTGTCTCAGCAACTGCTGCCAGGCTCCTGTTTGCCACCCAGAGTGCATTCTGGTGGGTAGTACCCAAAAGTGGGAAGTATGGCAAGTGTCAGGATGCGCAAGTGCTTTGGAGCAGTGGTTCTCAAACTTGGGCCATCGCTTGTTCGGGGAAAGCCCCTGGCGGGCTGGGCTGGTTTGTTTACCTGCTGCATCCGCAGGTTCAGCTGATCGCAGCTCCCACTGGCCACGGTTCGCCGCTCCTGGCCAATGGGGGCTGCAGGAAGCGGCGCAGGACAAGGGATGTGCTGGCTGCCCTTCCCGCAGCCCCCATTGGCCTGGAGCAGCGAACCGCGGCCAGTGGGAGGCACCATCGGCCGAACCTGCAGACCCGGCAGGTAAACAAACCAGCTCGGCCCGCCAGGGGCTTTCCCTGAGCAAGCGGCAGCCCAAGTTTGAGAACCACTGCTTTGAAGGAACCCAGGAATTTTGTAGGTTCCTTCCCCTTCATTCCTGCAGGCTTTATTTAGTTGAGAAAGGTGAGATACTTAGAGGCTACTAGGGCCACAGCTCTGTGGAAGCGTAAACGCTTTGGGTAACAGTGCTATTCATGGAGATTACCTCCAGGCACTTAAGTGTCAGCATGAAACTAGGGAGCAAGGAAGTTTGAAAGAAAGTTAACTAAAAGAATCATGTCAGAAATAATCAGCTTTTTCTAGAAACAAATAGGATACGATTTGAGATGAAACACTTGTCCCAATTACAAATATTGTGTGGGTTGGACAGCAGGAGAGGCAGAGAAGGCTGGAGAAATTATTTTGGAAAGGAAGAACCCGTACTGCAGGAGAAGAATTGAAAGGCAATAGTAGAATGGTCATGTCAGGATGTGGCAATGTCTTAATTTCTGAATCAAATCATTAAACACTTTTCAGTTTTAAACTAGAGATTGACTAATTTGGCACTCAGATGAATTTTACTAGTTGTTTCAAATGCTTTATTTTTTCCGCTACGAAGGAAACAAGCACCTTCATGACACTGTAATTAAACTACGAGTTTAGATAAGATGCACTGGAAGGAAGTTGATGTGACTCTACAGAAAGTTCTGCCCACAATCCCAAAGGAGTGAGCCACACTAATAACTAGTGAAAAGTATAATACCTGGTATTGGGGAAAGGTACCTACCACAGGCCCGCAACCCTGTCTTTAAAGGAATTTAGGCATCAATCCTCTAAGCAGTCTTGCAACTGCTTCCCTTCTTACACACTCATAGAAACGAACATTGACATCAACCGGACTATGTTCATTTGAACTATGGCTTCTTCCTCAACTAGCTCAATCCTGCCCTAGGAATACCAGCATCCTAGTATAGAGAGAGACTTGATTTCTCTGTATTGGACTTCTTGTCCACTTGTGAAGCAGCCCTACCCAGGAATGTGAATATGCCTTAAAACTACTCCAGCACTATGCTGGTTTGTTGAAAAGCTATGTTTCATAACTCCTATAATTATAGGGCAACAGCCTGCTAGAGTCAATCACAGCATTTGATACCATTTTAAGGAGTGGAATGTCAGGTATACAGGAAAGTATAATTAAATATTTGAAAGTTTGAGGATGCAGCAGTGGTGGAGTCTGAAACTACATGTTCAGCAACGCAAGTCTGTCAAGGAGAACAGTGCATATTTTACCCAAAAGCCACCTTTTCAGATGGTTTACTTCAGTACTGTCAATGCATAAAGTGATCTATAAAAGACAAAACAGCTTATGCACTCCAAACTTGTGCTGGACATTTTTTGCCATAAATAAATGGGTGGAAGAAGCCACACATTTGGCTCCATCCCCACCCCTCTAAAAACTTGCCCTCGATTTATGGGGACAAGTGGCTCTAACTCTGTACAACTTCTAACTTCTGGAGCTAGTTTAATTACCATAAGTAGCAAAGACCTTTGTTTTAGGTTTCATAAGAAGGTAGTAGGACAGGCAGCACCCTGCTGGAGCTATGGTTCAGAATCATCTCCGGCCCAGTCTACACTACGATGTCAGCGGTGCCAGGGGAGTTAGAACATCTCTTGCCATGGTCCAGACTGGTGCTATACCGGAGATAGTGCAGCGAAACAGAGAGGCTCAGTCTCACATATATTAGAAGACCATCTTACATGTGAACCTCGTCAGGGGACGAGGTTCTACCCCTTTCCCTGCTGTAAAGGATTTGACAATGCAGATAAGAGCTGAGACGCTAACTGGACCAGAATCACCAACACTACGCAGGTTCCAGGCAGGAGTGACCCTTCTGAGGAAAGGTCTGGGGGGTTACAGAACTAGAGGGCGGGGGAGAGAGGTTGTACAGTGCCCAGTGCAATGACAAGTCTCTGTGAGCCGAGGCACCCAGGTGTTCTCCAGTCGATCACCAGGCCCGAGGCCCTGGGTGCGCTGTAAGGCTGCGAGAGGCACTCCAGGAGCTGAGAGCGATGACCCGGGTTTTGCACTTAGGGACAAGGTGGACCTGAGGCCGTGTTCAGTGGGGGCCACCCCGAGCACCATCGCCCAGGGCCAGCAGAGGAACAGCGCCCCCCCCGCTCGCCCCACGAGCCTTGTTCTAGCAGCCGGGGCACAGCTAAGGTGGAGTCAGGGCCGATAAGTTCCAGTCCCGCCTTGCCCAGGGCCCTGCCCGGTGACCGTAGGCGAGTCGCCGTCTCGCCAGAGCCTTACCGTCCCGGGCCCTGCACAGCGGGCGGGGCTGACAGCCGGGAGGGACCCTCCTCCCCCCCCGTACCTGTCCCGTGCCTGAGAAACTCCGGTCCCGTCCCCACGCAACGACCGTTACCGGCTCCTGCCCACTCCCAACGGCCGTCTCCGCCGCCGTTTAAATCGCGGGGCGGGACTTCCCCCGAGGCCGCAAAATCCACCGTTCTTATTGGACCGTCCTCTGTTAAAGTCCGCCTACCGCCTCCGCATGCTTCGCTTTCATTGGGCGCTTAGCCTCAAAATTCCACCCCCGGCTTTTCTCCTCCCATTGGGTGCCGTGCTGGCGGCCCCGCCTCCTCCACACTCCATCGCAATCTCATTGGGGGCTATCGGTATCACCTCGCCCTGTCGCTTCCGATTGGGTGAGGTCTCTGTAACCTCACCCGTCGACCTATCCCATTGGGCCTTCTCCCTAAAGGCTTACACCATACCCTCCTGATTCGGCGCCTTATCCGCGCGCTAGGTGCGCGGGGAGGCGGGGCATTTGGAGGCCCCGCTCGGCCCCTCCCCCTTCTGACAACTCCGGAAAGATGGCGGTGTTGGGGAGCGTCGGGCTGCGTCTCTGGGGCCCTGCGCCCGCCCTGAGGCAGAGCCTCCGGGCTTTCTCCACCACCCACGGGGCAGCCGCCGCGGTGAGCGCGGAGCAGCTGGCGGAGAAGCTGAGGGCCCAAAAGCGTGAGGAGCAGAAACAGGAGGCGAGTATTCCCGGCATGCGCTGCGGTGTACTGGGGACTACATCCCCCGGCATGCGCTGCGGTGCGCTGGGGACTACAGCCCCCGGCATGCACTGCGGAGCCTTAGGGTGCTAGGCTCTGACTACAGCTCCCGGCCGGCTGTGCAGTTATCGGGGACTACAGCTCCCGGCAGGCCCCGCGAGGCTCTTGGGCTGCCCACTGAGCGCGTTGTGCCGTTAGTCCAGAGCGATCCCCTGGTGCCGTTCGGGGCCAGTGACCGCAGGCGAGAGCAGCACGTGCATGGAGCCTCTCCTGCACTCCAAACACCTTATCCCCGGTCCCACCCCGGAGCCAGCACCCCCAGCCGGAGCCCTCACCCCCTCCTGCACCCCAACTCCCTGCCCCAGCCCGGAGCCCCCTCCCGCACCCTCCATATGTGCTGGAACTAGGGATGTGGGAGGTGCTGCAGCACCCCCTGGCTTGAAGTGGTTTCCATTATATACAGGGTTTTACAGTTTTGGTCAATGGTCTCAGCACCCCAGTATAAAAATTGTTCTAGCACCCCTGCCTGAACCCCTCATTTCTGGCCCCACCCTGGAGCCTGCACCCCCAGTTAGAGCCCTCACCCCATCCTGCACCCCAACCCCCTGCCCCAGCCCAGTGAAAGTGAGTGAGGGTGGGGGAGTGCAAGCCACCGAGGGAGGGGGAATGTAGTGAGTGGGGGTGGGGTGTCGGGGCAGAGGCGGGGCCTTGGGGAAGGGGTGGGGCTAGGGTGTTTGGTTTTGTGTGACTAGAAAGTTGGCAACCCTACCCTCGAGGGGTTAATAGTTCTGTAGCACGTTGTGCTGGAGGCTTTCAGAGCGTGCTAAAGCTAGTCATATAAAGATGTGTGGTTGTAACTCCTACCAGAGCCAGTGCGAATTGTGGGTGTTCAGCGCCTCTCAGTCAGGGTTGCCAGGTGTGTGGTTTTCAACTGAAACACTCAAAAAGGGACCCTGGCTGCTCCAGTCAGGCTGCTTAAAAGTCCGGTTGGCCGCAGTGGGGCTAAGGCAGGCTCCCAGCCTGCCTCCACGTGGCTCTCAGTAAGCGGCGGCGGTTCCTAGGCACAGGGGTGACCAGCGGGGCTCCATGCGCTGCCCCCGCCTGCAGGTGCCTCCCTGAGCGCTGGCTCCGCAGCTCCCATTGGTTGGGAAGCCACAACAGGTACAAATCTGGGGCACCGCGACCAACGGGGGCTGCGGAGCCGGCGCTCAGGGTGGCGCTTGCCGGTGGGGGTAGCATGCACAGCCCCCGGCTGCTTTTCTGCCTAGGAGCTGGACATACTGCGGCTTCCTCCATCCCTGGGAAATGCCCGGGCAGTGCTGGTGTGGCTACTAAGGGGCCACCTGAGGTCAGCTCCTCCTAGACTCCCATGAACCACACCAGCCAGAGCCTGCACCCCGAATCCCCTCCTGCACCCAAACTCCCTTCCGGAACCTGCACCTCAACCCCTTCGGCCCCAACCCCCTCCTGCACCCCAAACCCCTCATGCCCGGCCCCACCCCAAAGTCTGCACCCCTAGTCCGCACGCCTACCCCGTACCCCCTCCCACAGCCCTGCCCCAGCCCAGAGCCCCCTCCCACACTCTGAACCCCTCATTTCTGGCCCCACCTCAGAGCCTGAACCCCAGCTCAGAGCCTGTACCCCCTACCGTACCCCAACCCTCTGCCCCCCAGCCTGCACCCTGCTCTCGCACCCCTAACTCTCTCACATACCCCCAGCCCCAAGCACCATCCTGCTCTTCCTAACAGCCGCCCCAGCTAGGTGGCCCTGCTCACCACAAGTGGCTGGTGGCTGCTTGGGGAGAAGGGATGAGGTGTAGATGCTCTAAATTTGCAGCTCCTTTCCCCAGTAGTTCCTACCCGGGAGCCTCCACTTCAGCCCATCTGAGCTGTCTGGGGTATGTCTACACTGCAGTTAAACAACCTGATGGCCTGGCTCAGCGGACTGGGGTCAGAACATTAGTGTGTAGACATTTGGGCTCTCTGAGTCCCTCCCCCCTTGGGGGTCTCAGAGCTTGGGGTTCAGCTAGCCCAAACACAGCCCCACAGCAAGCTCCAAGCAGTGGACAGGGGGCAACCAGCTTTAATTGCTGTGTGGACACACCCACCCACACCCCCTCCCAGCAAGTGGGACACAGCAGCTGCTAGCCTGGGTGGCTGTGCAGGCCAGTCCCTCCTTGCAGGAGGTGCATGTAGATTAGTGTGGTTTGGGGCGTGTCTCTGTCAGTGCATCCAGGGGCAGTGCACTGGGTCTGGTTCGGCTTCCGCCACTGGGGTGGCCACTGCAACCACCCAGTCAGCGGGGCACATCAGGAGCCACACCAGCAGCCAGACATCGCTGTGTGCAAAGCCTGACTGGTGGGTGCCCGCCAGAGACTGCAAAAAAGTAAGTGGGACATGTGGTCTGATGGTGCTGGCAGCACAAAAGGGGCCGGGCAACAGGGAATGCAGAGCTTCACTAGGATGTTCCTGAAACAGAAGAGTTAGTCCCTCGCTATGGTAATCTCCCTCACGCCCATATACAGACCCTCTATGTTTCAAATAAAGGACAACTTGGAAATTATGAGAGTTAATATATAAATAACACATTGTATTACAGTGTACAATCTTTTGCATGATTAGTGGTGTATACAAGACAATGTTTATTAATTTGAGGTGTAATGTGGAACATCGGGCACCAAACGAAGGACAGGTGGTCACGCTGTGTGTGACTTTCTAACATTACCTCTCAACCTGCTTTGGGACAAATCTGGGACACAGTACAGGTGAAAAAACTTGAAACGAAGAACACTAGAAAACCTGTTGGTTAGCAGGATGGTAAAATAGGGAGGGGTCAGTTTCTGCAGCATGAATTACATTTTATGCAATCTCACCTTAACTTTAAAGAGCTATAATGAATTATTGATGCAATATTAAGGTTATATATTTAAATGTAAGTGTCAGGAAATGTTAACATCAATTTGTCCACATTGCATATATTGTCTGTTAAAGCATACGTTTAAACAATTTAACTAATCATTAAACATGGAACAGCATAACTTTTCCCCTCTGCTAGACAGTTCATTGTCAGGTAGGGAAAGAGTCAGTCAGTGGCTGCAGCACTACTGGATCCCCTACCAGGACAGTTGGGTGAAGGCAAGAAAAATCAAGCTCCTGCAATAGTCTGTTTAGTCTTGCTTATTGTGAGTGAGGGGGGCACTTTTTTTTGGGGGGGGGGGGGCAATTAATTTTACAGTAGTGTTTAAAATACCCCCCCTGGAGAGGTGAAGGGTATTTGAATCACACGTTCCATCTCCCACATTCAAAGTGTTGCAGCTCCTGGCCTTCTCTTGATGCCTGCTTGGGCCTTGCAGTGAAAATGAGCGAGGGTGGAGGAGAGCAAGTGATGGAGGGAGTGGGCGGGTCCGCGGGGCAAGGGCGTTCGGTTTTCTGCGATTAGCAAGTTGGCAACCCTACTCTCAGGGTCAGACCCTGTTCTCTTTGCTGCCTTTACCAGGTGCTCGTAAATAGGCATCAAATGGCCCAGCAGTAAACATTACAATCAAATGAAGAAACTACCCAAGTAGTGTGCAACCACCCTGATGCCAAGTCCACATCCCGTCCCTCAGACTGAACCAGGCAAGAGAGATCTAGTAAAGACAGAACAGGGATATAAAGGGAGAGTAACAACAAAACGGAAGGGGAGGGAAACCCCATATTAGCAGAGGATAAGCTTGCCAGCAGGGCAGTACATATTAAGTAAGTATTTATTGTATGTTTAGCCGTTTTTTTTTTTTTTTTTAATATGATTTAGTAGTTTGGAAATTGAGAGCCAACATATGAGCAGCCGGTGCTCCAAGCACCAACAGCTTGCAAACCTTTGTGTTAAAAGAAAATGCTTCTTAATTATTATTTGTATTTAACATGCAAGCATAATGCTGCCATCTTGAATCTGGTGCAATGTGACACAAGAAATGCCAGTTCCCTTTGAATGCACAGGGAACTGGAGAGCTTCAAAAGCTGTTTTCCTTGCCTGCACACTCAGGGCTTGTCTACATGTACAGCGCTGCAGTGGGGCTTCTCCCGTTGGCGTAGTTAATCCACCTCTGTGAGAGACGGTAGCTCTGTTGACAAAAGAAGCTCTCCCATCGCCACAGCACTGTCTGCACCTGGGCTAGGTTGGTTTAACTACATCGCCTAAGGAGTGTGGATTTTTCACACCCTGAGCAACGTAATTATACGGATGTAAGTTTGTAGTGTTGACCTGGCTTCAGTCAGACAGGCATTGTGTAGTCTAGACAGTTAGGTTTGGGGTTACAGGATGTTAGTTGACATGTTCTAACTAAAACATTCTAAAACTCTAGTGTAGACAAGGCAGTGTAGACTTTAAGGTGCACTAAATGGGTCAAGTTAAAGCCTAGGGGTTAGCCTAGCTTTGTATGAGTTAAAGTTTACACTCCCTGTCTGCATTGGACCCCTAGAATGTGTTAGGTAACGCTTTCTAACAAAACACCTTTAGATCCTGGTTCAGACAAAGCCCCAATGTGAACTCGGTTCTCATTCTGAGGGGTTTGTTCTCACAGCTCAGAAAGCCTTGCGTGGCTCAGAGGCCAGCATGGGGTCCATCTGACCCTTCACATTACCTAACGTATTCGAAATAATCAGTGCCCTTCTTCAGAACCAGCGAGTACCATTTTTACAGTCCTTTGTCTGCTCATACCCTTACTTTGAAATCTTGGCCTTACTTCCTTGGATGCTGTCAGCCGGGGTCAAATGTCAGCCTGACATCAGAGCTCCTAGGCCTGCATCAAGTGGGTGATGAAACCTACATAAAGTGGCGAGGCACTGAGAGCGCACTGGAGTTGAAACATTTGGGGATAAATCTTGCCCAGCCGGGTGAGATTCCAGTGGGCTGGCTGCTGTGATAGGACCATTGGGCAGTGTCTGCGGCCCTGTCACTGTAGTAACTGTGCCTCTCACAGTTTTGAGATTCCTCAAAACACCATTGTGAGGGGAGGAGATGCCGAGGCAGACACATTCCGTGAACTGCCCAGTGTCTCACAGGAAGTTTGCGGCAGAGTCAGGAATTGCACGCTGGTCTCCTAAATCCCCGGTACTTAACCTGAGACCATCCTTTCTCCACTTATAACATTTTCTTTCTTCACAGGAGCCTAAAAACCCAGTATTGAGGCGGGTCCGAGAACTGTCCCAGCTCAGCAAGCAGCTGCAGCGGGTTCACCCCAACGTGCTGGCCAAGGCACTGAAGCGCGGGATCCTCTACCAGGATGAGGAGCTTGTGGTGATTGACAAACCCTACGGCCTCCCTGTGCACGGTGAGAGAGGGCCAAGGGAGGCCGCTTTGTGCTGGGCAGTGCGTAGGCTAATGCTAGGAGTGTGTGTCAGCCAATTCTAGTTACTGGGAGAGCAGCTTCACCAACTCCTGAAGGTGCCTTCTCTTGGTGTCTGGGCTCATGTTATATTAAACAATTTCAGCTCCAAAGGCATCTAAATGCCACTCGGATCTCTGCTGCCACGCCAACACGCTCTTCACTGTATAGATCTGAATTGAGCCTGGGTCATGCTGTGCTCATGAATGGAGACCTGAAGTGGAGCTGTACCCCAGACAGCCTCCTGCGGGAGCTGCACGGGGAATAGGGGGATGGGGTAAAGTGAGCCCGGTATTCTGTCTCTAACTTCCCTGATTAGCCTGGGGATTTTCTTCCTACATCTGGTCCCAAGGAGAGAGCAGCATGTATCTTCTTAGGGTCACATCTCAGTTTGAGGAAAGGAGAAAGTTTCACCCACAATGCTGATTGTTAGACAATTCAGCCTCTCCCAGCAGGCTGTGCTATGGGGAATGATGCAGGAGACCTGGCATTAGAGAGCGCTCGGCTGCTCCAGCCTGTCCTAGCAGGAGGTGCGCTTATATGGGCAATACAGCAAATGGAAAAGTGGAAGTTTGTTGTGGTAGTGCCTGAAGGACCCTAATCAGGACCATGGTACGAGGTTCCGTACCCACAGATAGGCACAATCCCTGCCCCGAAGAACTTACTGTCTAATTTGGAATGTGCTTGTGAAACTCTTCTGCTGGTGGGTAGAGGAGCCAGTCAGTGAGTGAACTTGCCTGGCATTGCTCTGCTTCAAGTGGGCACCTGGAGTAAATCCAGGGTTCCTCTGGGAACTCTGAGTGCCTGGCCCCAAGGGTTAAAGTTCTGAAGGTTCCCAGTGGTGCCTGGCAGAGTGAGAACTGGGGGCATCTGCCAGGGAATATGTGCAGGCTCACAAGTGTCTGTGGCGACTGAGTCTCCAAAAAAACCATTTTGGAATATCAAGCTCTTTCCATGGGGCCCTGATAGAGCCTGTCCTTGCTGGCTCTGCACTCAGGGGAAACAGCTTCTGAGGGGAGTTCTCTTGGGTCACTAATCTGGTTCTTTGGTCTTGTTTTTCTTCCAATCACCCAGGTGGCCCTGGGATCCAGAATTGCATCACCGATGTGCTGCCAATTTTGGCCAAGATGCTGGATGGCATGAAAGCTGAACCCCTGCACCTGTGTCACCGGCTGGACAAGGAGACGACGGGCGTGATGGTGCTAGCATGGGACAAGGACACAGCACATCGGATCCAGTGCCTCTTCAAAACGCGACAGGTGGAGAAGAAATACTGGTACGAGAGGTTTGCTGGGAGCAGGAGCACAGGCTCTTATGTGGTTTGGAGCTAGGTGTCGAGGGGCATCTGTCCTCTTAAAGGTGAACTGGAGACAACATGAGGGTGGAATTCGTGCCAGTGGTGGTTCTGCAGCGCAGTGCATTTGTCCACTGAGAGCAAGCTGGATACTTGCCAGCTCCTTCATGTACACCACAAACAGCCCTCACAGCGCAGCTCAGTACCCCCTTGGGCTGTGTTTGAACCTGTGACCTAGAGGGGAAAAGGCCCCCTGTTAATCACATGCTTCTATGCTCTCACCTGGGAGTGATAGAAGCACCATCTGCTCTGGATTGGTTGTGCCATGCTTGGGAATCAGATGATGAGCAATTAGTTGTTAGGCCCGGTAGCCTAATGCTGCTTGCTGTGCTCCAGCCTGGAGAGCGACCTTCCATCTCCTGCTCCCCAGGACTAGGTGGGCCTTGTCTCCTCTCCCCTCCTGTGCACAGTAAGGAGAAGGGTTGAGTAAGATGCTCTTCCCACTCGATACAGCCAGCGGTGAGTCTGGGGCTCAGAGCCTGGGAAAAGGCAATGGGGGGACTCCTCAGGGCTCCAAATCTGGTGCTCAGACCTCCATGTGTAATTGCTGGCACCCCCCAGCCTTGTTAGCTCTTTCTGGGGACTTGGAGCTAGCTGCACTTTACAGCTTTTTGGAAGGGCTGATCATGTTTGTCACATTGAAGAGCCTCCCATTGCAGGGTCAAAACCTCTGCAATATTGCTAATGGAATAAAGGAGACTGACCTCTCCCTGCCCTGTAGAGAGCTGACTGCTGTGTGCAGAGAGCTGGGGTGGGGCCCTGTTGATCTGTGTGTTCTCTTCCCAGGACAATCAGCGTGGGGCTCCCAGTCCCCTCGGAGGGGCTGGTGGATATTCCCATTGTGGAGAAGCAAGTGCAGAGCCACCAGTCGCACTATAAGGTGAGTGAGCTGCCTCCCAGCCGGGCCCCGGTACTGCCAGCCAGGGCTTAGCACTGTGAATCTCTAGCCAGGCCGTCCGCACTGTTACCCTGGCTTCACAGCGCTCAAGGTGTATTTCTTGTGACCCTCTCTTCCTTGTGCGGGCTTCCCTGTGCTTCAGATGACGCTGGCACCGAACTACCGCGTGTCTCCTGAGAATGGGAAGATGGTGAAAGTGCGCCAGAACCGAGATGCCCACAGTGCTGTGACCCGGTACCGCGTTCTGGCTAGCTCTCCCTCTTGTTCCCTCCTGGAGCTCCAGCCAATCACAGGTAAGGCTCGTTTGGACCCCAGTTTGTTAGGATATGCTAGCGACCAGAGCCCCTGATGTGCTTCCTCTGCTGCCTCTGTAGCAGTCCCTATAGTGACAGCAAGTGCCCGAGCCTGATGGGAAATGGTTCAGGCTGAGCCTTTGGGTCTCTGGGAGTTCAGGACTTTGCATTCGAGTCTGGCTTTTGGATAAGATTGCAATTCAGCCAATCAGGAGCATTCCTAGTGCAGTGAGGACCAAGTAGTTTGCTTCAGCAGTCAATCGGAGTGCTTGTTTGCATCCAGGCCTCTCTGGCTGCTGGGGCTAACGACGGGCTGCAATCTCCAGTCCATGCCCACTCTTCCTTTGGCAGTCAGTCTGGGCAAGCAGCAGGTGGCACCAGGCTGTGTTCTAACCCCTGGTTCTTCTCTCTCCTATTGCGTGCTCAGGAGTGAAGCACCAGCTCCGGGTCCACCTGGCCTATGGATTGGGGTGTCCAATCCTCGGGGACCACAAATACGCACATTGGAGCAAGTTGGCACCCCAGGTAAGAGGTGATATGGCAAGGGGAGGGAGTGGGAGCTGCTGGCCCTCAGAAGGGGAACAGTGGCAGAGTTATGGGGCCTGTGTCCCCACTGCACCCCATGCCCTGGGGAAGGCTCCACTGCCTGGTGTGAGGCCTGTTGCTAACCTTTCCCTGGGAGCACTTCCTTCCACATCCACAACCTGCTGAGACTGGCTTCTCCAGGCCAGGGAGTTCAGAGCAGTTTGGTGGGATCTTCAGCACCCCTTTTGGGCAGGTGAGGCCTGTTCTTCTCAGAGCCTCAGACCCAGAGGAGAATCCAGGAACCAGGCCCCAAGACTGCCAGCTGGAAACTCTGAAGGTGTCCTCATGGCATGTGCTGGGGCTTCTCCCTGCCCCTGAGATGATGGGTTCCCCTCCCACAACAAGCCAGATCCTGGGGCATCTCCCTGGGGCGGGGCATCACCTCCACCACCACAAAGATCCCAAGCACCTCTCCCCAGGGATGAGGTGGGGAAATGTGCAGTAGGCAAGTCCCATCATCTCTAGGGGAGGAGGGGATGGTCGCCTTTGCAACATCCAGCTCCTGGGGCATCTCTCTCTTTGGGAGCTTGGGGGTGTCACCATGAAGATCCCAAGGCATCTCTTCCCAGGGCAAGAAGAGGTGGAGGGGATGTTATGCTGCAGGCGGGTCCCGTGGCCTCTCTGCACCAGCCAGATCCTGCAGCACCTCACCCTAGGTGAGATGGGAGGGAGCGATCTTTCCCCTAAAGCAGATCCCAGGTCCTGTTTCCTCTTGGATAGTGTCTGGTCAGTGTCTGGTTCTTAAGCCCAGTGCTCTTTGACTGAATCAGGGGTAACCCCAAAGGCGCCTGTGATGCTTCCTCCCCCAGGCAGGTACCTGGTACACTGTGTTGGCAGCTGGCTGTGGGTGTTTCTAATGCTCCTGCAGCTTGCTGTACCCGCAGAAGCCTTGTTCTCTCGGCCCTCCCTGGCAGTAGGGGCTTGGGACACTGCCTTGTGTTTGCAGGTGGTGTGCTGGTTTTGGGCACTGGCTCTCACCCATCTCGCGCGCCCGCTCTCTCTCTCTCTCTCTCTCTCCTTGGAGCAGAAGCTTCCCGAGAACGCTCTGATGAGACTGGGGTTGGAACAGGCCAAAGTGCGTCACCTCCCCCTCCACCTGCACGCCCACCAGCTCACCCTGCCCATGGGGACCAGCGGGGACAAGCAGCTGCACCTGGTCTGTAGGCCGCCCCGCTTCTTCACAAACGCTTTAAAGCGGCTGAAGCTGGAGATTCCAGAGTCGCTAGAGAAGTGAGAGGAGAGCGGAGCTGCCTGTCTCCGCAGCCACCATTGCTCCGATGACGTCTGACTCTGGTCCTAGCTGCTGTGCGGTGCTGTCTACCTCATGGGAGAATGGGATGATGAGTTCAGTGGTCTCAGCTGCTCCAGGAAAACCTCAGCCATTGGGGACAAAGTCTGTCCATTGACCTGCTTGACTGATCTTGGGCCGTTCAGCTGCTTGAGGGAGGTTCTGACTCAGATCCAAGGTCTGGTTCTGTGCAGAACCAGGACTGGATTCAGTGAAGAGCCAGCAGGTTCAGCCCGCTGAGGTTTGGCAGAGGCAGAGCAGGGTCTTGCCTGGAATCCAAACCCAAACCGGGAACGTCTCTAAACAATAAATGGTCTGATCTCATTCTATGCGGTAACACTCTGTTAGGAGTTGTGTAATCTGGGAGAAAGCCAGGTTGTCTCTGCCATGGGGCTTCCCCCCCACTGAGATGTCAGCTGCCACCAGCAAGAGGCACCAGAATGACCCATTTCACTGTGCTACGAAACTCTGCTCGGGGGGTGACTGACTGCTGGGCTGAGCTGGTGGGGCTCAGCTTCCCCTCTAAGGCCCTGGGCTGGAGGTATTGATGGGCTGGGTGTGTGACCCTGGGAGGTGAGGGAAGTGCAAGGCTGGAATCCTGCCTCACAAACGAGGTGGGTTTCCGCAAGCTCAGCGTGTGTTGAAGGGATCTTGCAGGGCCAGGGGTGCACTCGGTGACCCTGGTGTTCGAGGGGTGGGGAAGGGGGCAGCTGTGCCCTCCCTCAGTGCCCCCGGCTGGAGATGCACACTGCTGGGGTCGGGGAAGTCACCAGATTTTGGAGCTAATCTCTGATTTCATGAGAGGTGGAGTCACAAGTCTCGCAGCCTCTCCCCTCCTTTAATTCCATCGGGGGCTGCATTCTGGTGCTAGCCCCATTCACACTCTGTACTGCTGGCAACATGGCCAGGGTGCATGGAGTGGGGCAGCACAGCCCTTCCCTACGGGCAGGAGCTCTGTGAATTGCTCAGTCTGAGCTGCCATTCTGGTGGGATTGTGTATTAAGACAGTTGGCCATGGGGCAGGTCCCTGTCTGGAATCCGAGCTCTTCTCCACCACAGACATTTGTAACATTCATTTGTAAACCACACAGTGTAAATACAGCAGTGGCTTTGCCTTGGCCCAGAGACTGCACAGAATGCATGGTTTGGGGCTGGAGCCTTCCCTCCCCCCTGCCCACAGCACCCGTGGCAACGTAACTTGCCTTCCTGCTGGGATTCCCTCAGCTCTGCAGCTTGCCTCCAGCCCTGTAGAAGCAGGTTTTCCCTAGCGGGCCGGCAGGAACCCTGGGTGCTGTGCTGTGAGACCCAGTTCTTCGATCGCACAACAGCAGGTTCATTCTAAGGCAAACTGTCAAATGCTAGATCAACATGAAACCCCCTCAGCTGGGCTCAGCAAGGGGCAGGGGATGGTGATTCTTGCCAGCCAGCCCTGCCCTGTCTGTGTGTCACAACAGTTCTAGTGCTTGCTCTCCGTAGAAAGGGGTTAACACTCCTGTGGCATGTGTTATACAGCCAGACTATGATCTCTGACTTAGAATCAGTTAATCCTCCCCTCCACCCCAGAGCCCTGACCCTGGCTACAGCACAGCACAGGCCCTGGCCCATTGTATGACAGAGACAGTTGAGCCCATGTAAAGTGACCATTGCCAGGTCTGAGATGCCAGATGGGAGAGTTCATTAGCGCATGCTGGCCTACGGCTTTCCTCTGTAGAGGTGTTTGAGTAGGGGCATGGCTTCCTCACTAGAGGGCTCTTATCTCTACAGTTTATCCTGCCCCCAGCCCCCACACACACTCCTTTGATCCAGTGGGGCACAGGTTTGCTGACCGTGAGGACATAGGGCAAAGCCCCAGGTCCTTGTTGAGGGGTGGCTGGGAGGGGAGAGGTTAAGTGGTGGTATACTAGGGTTTGAAGGGTGGGGAGAGGTTGTGTTAAATACTGGATTGTCCATGTGGCTGGAATCTTAAGGGGATCTCCAGGTGTGTCCCATTTGGCTCACGGCTGGAGGGAGAGCACCTCACTCCCCCCCCCCCCCCCCCCCCAAGCTCCATTCTTGTGCTTGTCCATGGCCGTAGAGTGAGACGCGCTGATGTGCAGTAATTAAATCAAAGTCGGGTCTAAACTTCTGTCCAGAGGGGCTTTAACATGGTCCTGCCCCTGCTAATTCAGTGGGGACCCCTGGCAAAGAGATGATGGACAGACAGCTGCGTAACAAGGGGAAGTCTCTTGGGACTCATCCAGGCTAGACCCCCCTCTCTTCCAGGGTTAGTCGGGTCCATACCACCTTTCAGGCCAAACAGCAGAGCCAGGAGAAGGCCTGGCCCTGGCCCAGGCTCGATGGGGAGGGGTGAGGATGGCTGGGCAAGAAGCCGCTGCAGCCAAAGCAAGGGGCTAGAGTGGCCAAGCAACCAGAGCAGGGCTGGCTTTAGGCCAATTCAACCAATTCCCCTGAATCGGGCCCCACGCCCTAAAGAGGAGAATCGGTTGAATCTGCCTAAAGCCGGCCTTGCCCAGGCCCTTTAAATAGCCCCCAGAGCCCTGGGGTAGCAGGGGCTCCGGGGGCTATTTAAAGGGCCAGCGCTCCAGCTACCTGTGCTGCCCCATCCTTTAAATAGCCACCGGAGCCCCGCCGCTTCCCCAGGGCTCCTGCATCTATTTAAAGGGCCAGGCGGTAGAAGCAGGGGAGCCCTGGGCCCTTTAAATAGCCCCCGAGCCCCAGGCTGCTGCTACTACCCCCTGCCCTGCCCACACCAGCCTCTGTCTCCAGGAGGGAGGAGGAGGGGGCACTTACTGTACAGGGAGGGCTGGGGGCTGGCTCTGACCCCCTCAGCCAGTGGTGAGCTGGAGCCAGTTCGCACGAACCGGTTGTTAAATTTTAAAGCGGTTTTAGAACCGCTTGTTAACCAGCTTCCCTGCGAGAAGGGGGCGCTGCGGCTTTGATGGGCTCCGGCCGGGAAGTGTGTAATTCCTCCTCCGGGCGCCGGGGGTGCTGTGCTGTGGGAGCCATGTGGGCCACCTCCTGGCCCTGTTGCTGCTGCTGCTCCTCGGACCTCTGACCCTGGGGCTCCTGCTGCTGCCTAGTGGGTCCCCTGCTGCTCTGCTGGGCCTGGGCTGCGTCCTGCTGCTCGGGCTGCTCCAAGGCGCTCTCCCCGTGATTACCCACCACCCTGCCCGCAGCCAGCCCCTGTCTCCAGCCAGCCCCTGCCACACCCCCTGCCCGCAGCCAGCCCGTCTCCAGCCAGCTCTGCACCCCCTGCCCTGCCTGCAGCCAGACCCTACCTCCAGTCAGCCCCTGCCCTGCCTCCAGCCAGACCCATGTCCACTGGTGCCCTGCAGTTCCCAGGGCAGTAACCCTGCACACCTACTTCAATGAGGGGGGCAGGGAGCAGCTGGGACCCACACATGTGCACACCCTAGGATGACCAGACAGCAAGTGTGAAAAATTGGGACAGGGGGTGGGGGGTAATAGAAGCCTATATAGGAAAAAGACCCTAAAATTGGGACTGTTCCTATAACATCAGGACATCTGGTCACCCTGGCACACCCCCAGGGAGTGGTGGGGACCCACACATGTGAAACGGAGCTCATTTCTAGTTCAGGCCCATCTTTTTAAAAAAGAACTTTAGGTAGGGTTAACGTACATTACGCAATGTATGTAATATATAATTTTGTTATTATTTATATAGTTATGGAAAGTAAATAATACATGGAAGAAATGAAAGGGTTTTTTTTACGTTTTTTTTTTTTTAGTCATCCCTGCCGGGGCCCCGCCGAAAATGTTCGAATTGGGCCCCGCACTTCCTAAAGCCGGCCCTGAACCAGAGAGGCCTTCTAAGTGAGCCCAGGGGCACAAGCACAGGAGCCTTTTACACTCAAGTGCCTCTGACAAGCCTGCATGGGGGGAGGCTCAGCAAGGTTTGGCCATGGGATGGGGCAAACTCCTGAGCAAGCAGGTCAACTTATAAAGGGGTGGTTGTTTGGAGGTGCGGCTCTTCCCAGGATGAGGGTGAGGGAGCAAGGGACCTGTCACTGAACTTAACTAGGCAAAGTGCTGCACCAAGTTGGGTCAGGCATGGGCCACCTGAGCAGGGGGAGCGGGCAGTGGGATTGCTACCGGGGCTACTGTCCCTGAAAGAGTACAACTGCCCATGCAACGAGCAGGAGGAAACGGTGTGGAAAAGACCCCACTGGGACCTCTAGAGGCAGAGTCACAGGTCAAAGGCTGCTGGCTCTGGAGAAGAGGCTGGACCTGGAGGGGCGTCGATAGGCACCAAGGCCCAGATTTTTAAAGATGTTTAAAAATCGGTGAGAGTGAGGTACCTCGATACCTTTGAAAATCTGCCCTACGCACTAGATCTGCAGATCCATAGTAAGGTTTCCTTGCCCGCTCCTCTCTGCCTCCCCTGAGGGGCCGTCAGCTCTTGTGCTCAGCAGTGTCTCCCCTGAACAGCACAGCGGTGTCCCTTCCCTCGGGTAGGTGCACATGAGAGTGTCTACTGGAGTCTGGGGCTTGGCCTGGTCGAACGCCTACCATCCTCGCCTTGCAGCCCTGCAGTGCCCGGGGCGGTGTCAGGCCCTAGAAAGGCCTCTCTGTAGCGTGCCACTAATGGCTGCCCACAGGGCTGGGGATCCGCCTGGCTGAGAATCACTCACCTCGCAGCCAGTGTCAGAGGTCATTACAGCTGACACGTGCGTGCATCCCCCACCCCCCAGGCATGGGAGCTGGGGGTGGGATCGTGCCTCCCTTCCAACCCTCCTGCTCATTACTGGATGCGAAAATAGCCCAGCAGCCCCACGCCCCTTAAAATCGCTGCTAGAAATAAATCTGTTTATGAGAGAGGGCTGTAAAACCACAAGGACGCAGCCTTTCATGGGGTTGCCTGTGGCTGGGTGAGGCACGCCAGGGCCCAGCAATCAGTGCGGTCCTCTGGCTGCTCAATTTGAGGGAAGGCTATTTGTAACTTTCCTAGAGAAAAGGCTTCCCTTGTAATTAGCAATGCACATGGTGCACTGCCTGGGCTGTCATTTACCACGGCCCGGTACATAATGCTGGGCAAATACAGCTTTCAACCCCACAAGTGCTCATGCCCTGCTAGCTACCGCTCGGCCGGGATCAAGCCATAAAAAACACCAGCAGCTGCGTCTTCTCTGCTCCCGGAGTCATGTCTATCGCACACACGGCGGCCGAGTACATGCTCTCTGATGCTTTGCTCCCGGAACCGAGCGGCTCCCGAGCCAAAGGCCTTCGCCTGGAGTTACCGAGCGACCGCGTTGTGAAGTTCGTCACGGTGGGGCTGCCCCTGTTTCTGGTGTCCCTGGCGTTCGCGCGGGAGTTTTCCACGGGTAAGTTGCAGGGTGGTGTGTTATCAGGACTGGTTTTAGATCAGCATTAAGGGTAGAAAGATCTAGGGAAGGAGCAGGGTATGCAGCATGGACCCCACTGGCTTCCCCTGGCTCTAGTTCTGCTGATGCATCACAGGTACATGGAAGGTTCAAGGAGTGAGGGGGTGTTTATGGGCAACTAGTCAGAGTTCTGGGGGTGTGGAAGAGTTTCAGAAGGACGATAAAACCTTGTGCTATTTCAGTACCTGCTCCACCCTCTAAGTACTAGGGGTTAGGGTGAGACCTTAATGGGGTGTTGACTGTCCCACATCTGCCACTGCAAGGTTCATCCATCTGAAGAATCTGGTTCTGGTCGCTGTCCGAGCCAGGCCACTGAGCTAGATGGATCTCGGGCTGATCCAGGCTGTCAGTTCCTATGTTCCTGTGAACACTCTGTGCTCCCCTGGAGAGTCTGTGGTGTTTATCATCTGTGTTGCAATAGTGCCTTGGAGCCCCAGTCATGGCCCAGGGCCCCATGGTGCAAGGCACTGTGCCAAGAGAACTGGAAGCCCCAAAGAGCTTCTGATCTAAGTAGGGTTCTGCTGGTGGTGGTGGTGGGACCGCTCCTTAGCCAGCATATAACCTTGGACATAACTTGCCACAATTCTGACAAAAACAACGGCTGCTGCTCTCTCCTGGGAGTTCCCAGTTCTTGTGCTGATGTGGTTGGCATTGCACCTCACTGGCTGGTCGCCTGTGTTATGGGTGGTCTCGCTCACTCCTCTCTCTTTCTCCTGCCCCTGGATGTTCTCAGAGGCTGTGGTTTTCTCTGTCCCTGCAGCCCCTTGGAGAGCCAGCCCAGCCAGCACTGGGATGCTGACAGTGCTTGAATTGACTCTTCTTTCCCCAGTTATAGGACTTGGCCTGGGATCCTATTACACAAAGTTTCATTGATAACACAGTTGGATGCATCTTAACCTCAAGCTAAACATGGACTTGGAGGATGATCTGTTTCTGCCTCCAGAGGCTTTGGTCTGGCTTCCTTGCTTTCTACCTCTTTCTGTCCATCCCACTGCTACATGCCCTGTGTTCTTGCTGGGGGCGGGGGGGAGATAAGGGAGTTATGTCACAATCTTTCTTAAGTTCCCTTTGTTGGTTCAGTTGCTGCTCCTGGAAGAGAGAGAGCATCTAGTAAAATCAAAAGGGAGATGCCTATTTACACAATGTGTGTTTAGCCTGTGGAACTCCCCTCCACATGATGTTAGAGAGGAAACCTGCTACGCGTCTTCCAAAACAGGGTTAGACGTTTCCCTGAATATTAAGAATATCCTCGACAATTAGACCTGCTGGGAGAGACATTTATGAGGGATACTCACCTCGTGACAGAAGCCAACCACTGCTTAGCTGGGACGATGAAGAAATATTCCCAAATGCATATTGCTATGTAATTAACTACCAGGATGATTTTTTACTACAAGTTATGGCTCTGGTCAGAGAATGAATACAAGGCAGGCTGGACCAGGGGAGCAACCCCTGGATCAACCTTACTGTACTGTGTGGACAGAAAAGTTGTGGTCTTATGAGAGACTTCAATTTGGGAGACATCTGCTGGAGGTCTCATGGAGCCAGTAGTAAAATATCATTAGCTTCTTTTATGGGTGATGATGTTCTAACACAAAGGGTGTTGCATCGAACACCAGGTAACTGTATTTGGACTCATTCTAATGACTAAAGATGAATTACCACTGGACTGAAGTTGGTGGTTGTCTAGGGGGTGGTGATTAGGAGCTGATTACATTTGATATGAGCAAGTAGAGGCCAGTCCCAATCAGTAATAGAAACACTTGGTGTTTCAAAAGGGCTCATTTCCCTAAACTGAGGGAAATTATCAGTGACATTGGAAAGAAAAACTTAGAAAACTGTGACTGAAAACTGGGAGTTCTTTAAAAAGAATGTATTAGGTGGCCAAAAAGCCATGATTCCACAATTGAGAAAGAGAGCAGCTTTGGCTAACAGTCATCCGGGTTCAATGGCAAAATGAACGCAGCAATTAGCAATAAGAAAGCAATATATAACAAATGGAAAAAAATATACAGCAATTGATAGAAATTAGAAGCTATGAAGTGTGGAAGATCTAGGGATAAAATCTTTAAAATCAGCAGGCCTGGAAAACTTGTAACCAAGAGTCCTAAAAGAGCTGGCTGAGGAGATCTCTGGCCAGCTGATATTAATTTTTTATAAATCTCAGAATCTTGGGGGCTTCAAGAAGACTGGAAGAGTGCTAATGTTGTGCTAATGTTAAAAAAGAGCAAGCAGGATGGCCCAACTAAGTATGTAAGTTATAATAAACTTTTGTAAGGTGTTTGACTTAGCACCACACAACATTCTAATTTAAAAAATTTAGCACTCCACAATAGCAATAGACCACACATTAAATGGATTAGAAACGAACTGACAGATCTCAAAAAGTAGCTATTAATGGGGAACCTTCATTGAATGGGGGTGTTCCGCTGGAGTTCTGTAGGGATCGGTATGAGGCCTGATGCTATTCAGCCACTGGAACAAACTACCAGGGGAAGTGGTGGATTCTCTAGTCTTCAGATCAAGACTGGACAGCTTTCTGGAAGATGCTTTAGCCAAACACAAGTCACTGGGCTCAATACAGGGGTAACAAGCCTGTGTTATTCAGGAGAGATCCCTTTTGGCCTTAAAATCTGTGAATCTAAGCTCCTGTGTTGCCAGTGATTTAACGTTTCTGCCAGGAAAGCTTTGGTCTCTAGTCATGGGAGCAGAGGACACGTGTGTTTGTGGGGCTATTTGTGTATGTCTGACCGGAGAATGTGAGGTTTGTGGATGTAATTTCCATCCTGCCTCAGAAATTTGTTCTTGGACTTAATGTTCAGGAGGCCGGGTGGAGTCGGAGAGAATAAAATAGATGTGTTTTTGCTGGCTTGTTCCTTGATTATAACATAGATTGAAGTGCCACCAGGTTATTAGTTTCCTGAATTAGTCTAGTTGATGGGCTCTCTACCGTTCTGTAGGCTATTCACGGTGTTAGAGCTGTGGCTAACTCTGTGTGTATGTAAAGCACCAGAACATGGTGTTACGGGAATGAACTCATCGTCTTCAGGGACAGGATTATCTCAAATGCCTTCATTAGCAAATGCTTGATAGCCCCGTCCAAATCTAAATCATGATTTGGGCAAGATGGCAGCTAAATCATAGAATCATAGAATATCAGTGTTGGAAGGGACCTCAGGAGGTCATCTAGTCCAAACCCCTGCTCAAAGCAGGACCAATCTCCAACTAAATCATCCCAGCCAGGGTTTTGTCAAGCTGGGCCTTAAAAACCTCTAAGGATGGAGATTCCACCACCTCCCTAGGGAACCCATTCCAGTGCTTCACCACCCTCCTAGTGAAAAAGTTTTTCCTAATATCCAACCTAAACCTCCCCCACTGCAACTTGAGACCATTACTCCTTGTTCTGTCACCCTAGCTGGCCTGGCCTGAGCCAACAACTGCACTTGCATTTACCAGCAGCGAAGTCTAGCCTGGTGAGCTGCCTGGGGTTTGGCAGAACAGGCGTCTCAGCTAGTGACCCACCTGTAGCCCATTGGCTGGGGCTGCTGCATTAGCAGCATAGCTGGGAGTTCCACTGCCCCAGCCCCTCAGCTGCCAGTTCCTCCGGCCCCCTCCAAAACTAACAGGCCTGGAGCAGGGATGGGGAGCTGGGGGCTTCAGGGCTGTCGGGTAGCTGCATTCCTGCTGCATCAACCCCACCAGCAAGCTTGTGGCTCAGTCTGAGCACATAGTGTGACATGGAGTCAGAAGAGTTAGTGGAGTCCCTGGGGGCATGGCCTCGGGGGAAGAGGGCGGAGCAGAGAGGGATCCCTCAGCCAGTGGTCTATAGGAGCTCACCAGACCACTCCTGCCCTGCCACCCCTGCAGTGGCCAGTGGTTTGTGGGGTACAGGGCCGGCTCTAACTTTTTTGCCGCCCCAGGCAAAAAAGAAGAGCGCCGCCCCGCCGTACCCCGCCCCGCGAGCGCCGCTGAAATCCCCGCCCCCCCAGCACCACGCAACCCGAAGTCCCGCCCCCCCAGCACCGTGCCGCCCGAAGCCCTGCCCCCCTCCAAGGGCCGCGCCGCCCGAAGCCCCCGCCCCCCTCTGAGCACCGCACCACGCCCGCCCCCCCCCCCCCGAGCACCACGCCCCCCGAAACCCCCGCCCCCCCTCTGAGCGCCGCGCGGCCGAATAAAAAAAAATAAATAAATAAAATAAAAAATCGAGCGCCGCCCTGCCCCAAGGTGCTGCCCCAAGCACGTGCTTGGTCGGCTGGTGCCTGGAGCCGGCCCTGGTGGGGTAAGTACCCAGAGTGCCTTGCAACTGAACAGGTGTAGGGGGGCATTGGTGTGGCTGCAGGCAGGACGGCAGTATACGAGCTCAGCGAGGCTGCGCTGAACCGCTCGTATCGTTCTGCTCGATTCTCAGTGCTGGCTGGAGCCAGACTTTCCTGCCAAGCCTGGCTTTGCCAGTGAGGCTGTTCCTGGGCTGGCAGGAGCCTTTGCCACAGGGACTCTCTCACCTTTTCGGGCCAGGGCAAGACGAGTTGTGCCCAGCCGACTGTGTTACATGGGCTGTTTGGGAGACAGGGAGGGAGGGGATACCCCGGGGGCGCCAACTTTCTGCGGCGCCGGTGGGTGCTCGTGCCCCCATGCCCCTGGCCCCACCCCCATTCCAACCCCTTCCCCAAAGTCCCCACCCCAACTCCGCCCCTTCCCTGCCCCTATTGGATCCCTTCCCCAAATCCCTGCCCCAGCCCCGCCTCTTCCCCCAGCGCGCCGTGTTCTCCCTCCTTCCCCTCCCTCCCTGCTCCGCGAAACAGCTGTTTCACGGCGCAAGCGCTGGGAGGGAGGGTGGAGAAGCAGGATGCAGCAACGCGCTCACGGAGGAGGCGGAGACGAGCTGGAACAGGGGGGTGGGGCGGGGCCATGGGGAGCTGCCGGTGGGTGCAGAGCACCCACTAACTTTTCTCCGTGGGTGCTCCAGCCCCGGAACACCCACGGAGTCGGCGCCTATGTGTAGTCCCAAGGCAGCTGGGAGGAGTGTGGACAACACACAGCTCCAGCCTGCAGGGAATCAGGCAGCATGACCCCAGCCAGCAGAGATGTTGCTGTGTTGTCACTGAGTTTAAAATTGGGGCCCATGCAATCCCAGGTGGCGCTGACAGCACGGCATTGCTGGCTGCTCCGTGCCCACAAGGGGGTGCTATCCACACTGCATAGCA
Organism: Terrapene triunguis; assembly: GCF_002925995.2. Taxonomy (NCBI): domain Eukaryota; kingdom Metazoa; phylum Chordata; order Testudines; family Emydidae; genus Terrapene; species Terrapene triunguis. The sequence goes on along the minus strand of NW_020664725.1, from coordinate 2,315,137 downwards.
GAAGGAGCAGTGTAGCCGGGGTGGCTGCAGGCTGGGAGAGGAGTGGGCTGGAACGGGGCTGCTGGACACACATTCACCGCAGAGATTCCAGAGCAGCCGGGTTTCGCGTTAGTGGGGATGGTGGTGGGTGGAATCCCCAGCTGTGGGTCCAGCAGCTCCTCCCTGCCTCTTGCTGTAACCACTCGTGCTCTGTTCCAGGGACCCAGATCAGCTGTTTCTCGCCCGCCAACTTCACAGGGAAGCAGTCTGCATACGTTGATACGTCTTGCTGGGATTCCTTGATCCACTATGAATTTGATGCTGCTGGAAACACTACAGCCAAATCCCTCTGGACTCTCAAGGTAGCGGGGCTGATGGGTTAGGGGAGCTCTGCAGTTCAAGGGGCTGAAAATCAGCCCCCGATGCAGCGTCTCCAGGGCCAGTGGCAAGGGACCCAGGTGAAGAACCCAACTCATCAGGATAAAGTGCTCCCCGCCCCCCGTCAGCCAAAGGCGAGAGGGACAGGCTGGCCTTTGCACTGCACCCTAAGGGGCTCTGCCAGACCAATTTGCCCCAGAGCAGGAAGCCCTGCCCTCAGCCCCAGCCGGTGGAATCCTGCTGATCTCCATCATGGCCCTGGCATGCGGCAGGGAGATTTGTACCTGACAGGCAGGCTCCAGCCACCGGGGGCTTGTGGGATCGAGGCCAAATGGCTCCAGATGTGACTAGGGGGTCGGTGTGGTTATGTTCTGCTGTAGCGTGCTCCTTGCAGCCAGCTCTGCCCATCAGCCAGGCGGCTCCATTCTGCACCAGCTGAAACTGCCGAGTGGTCTCCAGGGGCAGCCCCGTGCAGAGTCCATGGCAGGGACCCAGCCTGGGTGTCACAAGGCAGCGACTCTTGGCACAAGGTCCAGATCTCAAAGAAATGGTCATGGTCACTTCATTGGGCAGAGAGGCCTCAATGCCGCTTCTGTGTGTTTGGGAGCAGCTCCCGCAGAGCTTCTGAACAAACCACCTCTGTGTAGAAGCAAGAACCACCTCTGCCGTTTCCAAGAATCCCCCACCCAGGATCTCCTCTATTTCCCTGCAAACCCTGCATCAGCTCCCAGGGGCCAAGTGGATTGTCCTGATCTGTGAGGCTCATTTGGAGAGCAATCTTGTTTGGGGTTCAAGTTCCCCTGGGTCTGTCCAGCTTCCCCTCCCCACCCCCCAAGGAGGCCTAATGGATGGGGCACTGGGCTGGGACTAAGGATAACTGGATTCAATCCCTAGCTCTGCCACTGACTCCCTGTGGGACCTAGAGCAAGTCCCTACCCTGCTCCATGCCTCAGTTTCCCCATCTGTAATATGGGGAGGATGAGCCATTGTAAAGCACTTGGAGATGGTCAGGTGGGAAGAGCTGTGTAATCGCTCGGTATCATTCTATCTGGGGTTAGGCCTCAGGGCTGCAGCTCCTAATCTGCTGTTCAGCCTTATCCTGGCCATTCCCTGCCTCCTGAATGTTACTCCTGTGGGAATTCTGTGTCACTGCCCATGCGTAGAATTTATGTCCCCCGCAGATTTCTTTGCTTCCCTGCAGAGCAGTCATGTGACCCTCCCCAGCAGTATGTTTTGGGTGCCCAGGGCAGCCCGCAGTCAAGTAAATCACCATGGGGCAGGGGGCGGGACTGGGGAAGACCCGGCTGGTCAGACCCACCCCCAGATTTCTCCCCCAGCTGCGGGAAGCTCTGCAAACTCCCCTCAACCCCCGCTTCCTGCACCCATTGCTCCTCAGCTGCAGGGGGAGGGATCTCTGTACAGCTGCTCCCCCATCTGCCCAACCCTATGCATCCAGACGCCCTCATACCCGGACCCTCCCGCCGAGCCTCACCCCCCCGCACTCAGAACCCCTCATGATGAGTCCTACTCCTGCTGCACCTGGACACCCCAATGAGCCACCCGGATCCCCACCCCAGTGAGCTGCAACCAGCTGCACCTGGATCCCCACCTCACTGAGCCCCACACTCCCAGCATCTGGAGCCCCCAGTGAGCTCCCCACACCCAGACTCCTCTGCCCAAGTTCTATCCCCCCTACACGGAGACCCTCTCCTACTAAGCCCCAACCACCTTCACCTGGATCCCCCTGCAGAGTCCCATTACCATTGCACCCAGAAGCTCCCAACAAGCCCCTGTGCATCCAGATTCCCCCCCACACCCAGATCCCACACAGAACAGTCTCACCCCACACCTGGATCCCCCCACACTAAGACCCTCCACACTTGGATCCTGCCTTGCTGAGCCTGCCTGCCCACACCTGGTGCACCTGGCATGGAGGGGCAGGGCCCTGCGGTGTTTCTGGGGCAGGCCCGGTCCTTGCACTGTGTCAGGGTCAGGTGCAGCCTCACCGCTGAGTCCGTGTCCCGGGGGGAAGCTGCACAGTGATCTCCCACCTCTATGCAGCCAGTGATCTGTGTTCCCCACTGCCATGCTGGAGCCTGCAAATGTATTTGACAAATAAAATTTGCAAAAGTTTGCAGAATTTTAAAACATTGTCTGCAGAATTTTTAATTTTTTGGCGCAGAATGCCCTCAGGAGTAGAATGTGCAGCCCTGAACGGCCCTGACTTGCTGCCCGGCTTGTCCTTTATGCTCCTGTTATAGTCTGTTCTGACCGCTGTTCTGCTCTCACTCTCGCCGGTCGAGCTGGTCTCAGCCATTGCATTGTCCTTTGCCCAGGCCTTCCCCTACTCCCTGCTGCTCATCGCGGTGGCCATGTACCTGCCCTCCCTGTTGTGGCGATACACAGCCGCGCCCGCACTGAACAGCGACCTGCTCTTCATCATCGACGAGCTGGACAAGTCCTACAACCGCTCCATCCGCCTGGTGCAGCACATGGTGAAGGTCCGCCAGGCCAGCACGGATCCCCGGCTCTTCTGGGAGGAGTTTGAGAAGTGAGTCAGTGGCTTGAGAACTGACCCTTTGGGTTCCTCCTCCCGCTCCCAGCGTGCGCAGTCCCTCAGCCACCATCTCGCCGGAGCGGGTCCAGGGGTCTGACTGAGCGCTTTTCCTGGGAGACCCAGGGCAAGAGAGCTCTGCAGTGGGGCAAGGTGGAGGGATCTCCTTGGAGAATGTCCTTAGGACTGGTCCAGGCAGGAGGGGCCCTCCAATGCCCCAGGCCAGGTCTCTGCCCCCCGAACCTGTCGGCACTGGAGTTCCTGCCCAGCCCCAGCTCCCCCAAGGCCATGCTACCAGGATCTTCCCTCACCGAGACTGCCCTCAGGCCCGCCCTGTTGTGAGGAGGGGGTTCCTCAGCACGCAGGGGCTCTGAGGGGAAGGTGACACAGACTGGAGCTGGGTGGTGGATCCCTATAACCCGGGCCCCCACTCCCTCCCCTGTGGAGAGCCCTCTGTGGTGGCCTGGGATGGGCTGCAGGATTTGCTCTCCACAGGGTATCAGACTTTTAATCTGAGGGTCCAGGGTTCAAGTCCCTGGTCAGGCAAAGGGACTGTTCCCCCTCTGGTATTCCCCTGCAACTTCAGATGGCATCTCCTCAGGACCCTCCTTGACCTTTCCTTTCAGTGGGGGAGGTCTAGGTTGGACATTAGGAAACACTATTTCACTAGGAGGGTGGTGAAGCACTGGAATGGGTTACCTAGGGAGGTTGGTGGAATCTCTTTCCTTAGAGGTTTTTAAGGCCTGGCTTGACAAAGCCCTGGCTGGGATGATTTAGTTGGGAATTGGTCCTGCTTTGAGCAGGGGGTTGGACTAGATGACCTCCTGAGGTCCCTTCCAACCCTGATATTCTATGATTCTATGAGATCTGTGCCTGGAAGCCCCCACCCCACATGGGGCTGTGGTCCAATCTGGTCCGGCATGCGTGTGTCTGATCCCATCCACAGCACGGGCCGCCCTCCACCTGGGGCTGAGCCTGAGTTGCCCCAGGGCTGGAGGTGGGCCTGTGAATGGGGTACAGAGCACTCTGGGCCGGGCCTAGGGTCAGGAGACCCCCGGGGAGGTAACAGTGCAGGGCCCCGGCTGACGGCCACATGTGATTCCTCCCATCCCCCGCTGCTTCCTGCCCCCTTCTCACCCCCGCAGCCATGACTCTAGCTTCTTCTCCAGGAAGCAGCTGTGGATAAGCTGCATGCACAGTGTGGCTCCTGCTGATAGTGGAGGGCCAGGGGGCTGCAGATACCATGGTGGGAGGGGATGTGTGGGGGGGGCTCCTGTAATGAACAGCTCTATGCTGGGTGCACTTCAAAGCTCATCTCTATGGTTTCCTTAGGGTCCCACCGCCTGTATGCAGGCAAAACTCCCATTGACGGGGTGCGGGGGGTGGGGGGTGGATTGGCTTGTGGGCAGGATCAGGCCCTTTATGTAGCTCTTCTGCAGTTAATCTACTGGAAGGGAGGAGGGGAGAGGGGGGTTGATTTAAATCATGATGGAAATCAGCCGGCAGGAAACCTTGATTTAAAGCCTCGATTTTAATCCTGTTTTGCTTTTGTACTTCTGAGTTATTTTCCTAAAGGAAGGTTGATGCTCATTGGAGGGTTGCCATTCACACGTGGATTGAGATAACAGCCTTTGCCCTAAACCCCCTGGTACTTTTTGCTAACCACGAGGTTACGTTTTATCCAGACACGTTTTTTCAGCTTCTTAATTTCTGCATTTTGATGATGCTAGCAAAGGGTGAATGCTGCCATTTTTAGTGACTAGAGGAGGATTTAATTTTTTCCTTGTGATTTGCGTCATGCTCCATTTGGGTGGAAATTAAAATTCAATTACATGCACAAAACCAGCATTTAAAAGCGGATCTTTTTATTAAATAAAATTACTTAAAATGTGTTGGCTACAGACGAGAAAAAAGTTGATCAAAACATGTTCTGAGTATAAACAAACTGATTCATTAACACACACACACACACTCGTCAGGTCACATTGGGGGCTAGACTAGATGACCCTTGAGGTCCCTTCTAACCCTCTGGTTCCATGATTCTGGTTAATGCATTGGGCAGTGTTCTGATCCATCCAGCACTACATCCCCTTGGCATCAGGGGCCCGGGGATTTAACGCTAGAGGTGGAATTTACAGGCCAGGTCCTCAGCTGACTTCAGTGAAGTGACCTGATTTACCCTAGCTGAGGAACTGGCCCCAACTACCCCTCTGTCTCTCCCCCAGGGCCCGCAGGGAGCGGTACTTTGAGTTCCCGCTGCTGGAGCGGTACCTGGCCTGCAAACAGCGCTCGCACTCCCTGGTGGGCGCCTACCTGCTGCGGAACCTGCTGCTGCTGCTCCTCATCACTGCTACCTGTTTCTACCTGGGATTCCTCCACCTCCACGTCTTTTTCCAAGATGAATTCAGCTGCTCCATCAAGACAGGGCTCCTGCGGGATGAGCCCCAGGTCCCCGATGTGATTCCCTGCAAGCTGGTCTTCTTCTCTGTCTTCCAGCTGATCAGCCTCTCCAACGGGGGTGTCTATGTCCTCCTGGCGCCTGTGGTCATCTACAACATGCTGCAGCTCCTCCAGTGGGACAAGCGCCTCCTGTCCATCTATGAGATGCTGCCTGCCTTCGACCTCCTCAGCAGGAAGATGTTGACCTGCCCCTTGAACGACCTGAACATCCTCCTCCTGTTCCTGCAGGCCAATATCTCGGAGCTCAAGTCTTTCAGCAGGCTGAACGCGGTGTGCGCGCTGAGGGAGGTCACCTCCAGCCCACAGCACATCGACACCGTGGTGGATTTCATGACCCTCCTTGCCGGCCTGGAGACGTCCAAACCGAAACACCCGGCCTGCGCTGCAGGGGCCGAAGGAAACCCTCCTCCTCCTCCAAGCAGCGAGATCCTGGGTAAGAGACGAATGGAACCTTCCTCCCTCCCTCTGGGTTGCTTTCAATCAAAGCATGGAAATCTCAGTGGGACTGGGAAGTCGATGAAAAATCGACACAGTGATGGCAAAGCGCCTCCATTTCCCCTGCTAAAAGTCAGAGCTGGACAAATCTTACCTGGTCACCTAGCCTGTAGCCAGCCTGCCATGGCAGGAGAGCTTCCTACTGGGTGATCCTCCATGCCCCGTTCAGCCTAGTTCTAAGTATCTTGGGCAAGGAGGCTCCCGTCGCTTCCTTCGGGGGAATATTCCAGAGTTTACAGGCGCTGATCTTTTCTTGACTGTCATCTTCAATTCTCCTTACTTGCATCTCATTACTTCTCCTCTCCCCCTGCACCACCCCAATTATCCCTCTGCTGCTTCTAGCCTTGCTGGCAGAGCCAGGTGAGTGGTGAATACCCCGTCTGCTGGAAACCTGCAAAGCTCTCGAGCGTATTTGGTGATATCCCAATTTTCTTTATTCGCTCGGACGAGCTGGGGGGCAGGGTGTTGTGTGGGGCATACGTTCTGGTCGGCGCCTCTGGGCACGCCCCCGAGAACCATGTTTCTTACCAGATTGCAGGGCGTTCCTCAGCAGATCATTAAGAATGCAAAATTCAAACTGCATGTTAGGTACGTAAGTCATGTGATCTTCTTTCTGTTCCCCGATTGGATGACTTCTGTGACTAGCCATGTCGGAGCGTGAGGTACTCTTCCAATTGTGGAACTTGCTCCTGGTGGGTAAAAGCTGCTTGGGATATTTGTAGAACACAAACGCGCCGGGGGCACAAGGGTAGGCCCAGAAAACTCCCCGGGAATATCCCCAGGATCTGCCCAGCTCTGTGCAGAGGGGGGAACCTGTCTCCCCCCCACAACCCTCAGCCCTTCTCATGTTCCCCACTTTTTCTTTTGCAATAGTAATGAACCTGTGGTATGCCACAGACCAACCCTGAACCACAAGAGTGCAACCGGCCACTGCAGGGCATAACGGGACCCCTCTTGGCTTGGTGCGGAAGGTCCAAACCGGACCTTTCTAGGTCGCGGATGCTTCACGGTAGCTGGGATTTTGCAGCTGTCTGGATTTTGCATGTGGGTGGGTGGCTGCCATAGTAACAGTTGAACCAGCTTCACTGGAGAGCTGGCAGCTTAAAAGCCAGGCTGCCTGCGAGGCTCAGAGGGAGCCGAAGCTCCGCCCGTTGGGGGCCACTGCTGGGGGTCAGACCCCGCAGACCATGGGGCAGCAGCTTGGAGCCCTGTGCCCCTGCTTCTCCTGGGTCACCGAAGGGTCTCGGTTAGCTGTTTGGCTGTAAACTCGGGGTTCCTGCCTGGGCTCCCCTGTGCCCTGAGCAAACGTTGCCGAGGCGGGACGGTTCAGCCAAGTCTCCCAGGCACATCGGTGTCTCTCTGTTGGGCCAGCGAAAGGCACCAGCGGCCTCAGACACACCTCTTGTCTTGTTCCCACCACACACCCCTGGGCCTGGGGCAGCTGCTGTCTGGTCTGAGCTCTTTGATTTCCAGGCCCGCTTCTCTCCCAATTCTCTCCCCAGCCCCCATTCTGCTCGCTGGCTCCTGCACCATGTGGGGTGCGCTACTGGGCCACGCCTGGCTGGCCACTCGCGCTCTGGGGGAGGGAACGGAGCGTGGCTGTAAACCGACCTCCTGCTCTAGCACAGCTTGAATTGACTTCCTTTGGCCTGTCTGGGTACAGCGCGGGCAGCTGGTCCCCACCGGCAGGAGCTGTCCTTTGTGCCTCAGGGCTGCTGCCTCGATCGACGGTCCATCCCCCTCACTCTGACAATACAGTCCTTGGTTAGAACCCAGGCCTAGGAACCAGGACTCCTGGGTTCTCGTCCTTGTTCTGCCATTATTGGCTGTATGATTCCCCCCCCCCCGTCTGTGCCTCAGTCTCCCCTCCTGTAAAATGGGGAGCATGATCCTTATCCCCCTTTAGGCCGTGCCCTGAGATCTCTGGCTGAAAAACACCAGGGCCATGCTGAGTATGATCAGCCCAGTCACCATGGTAACAGCTGCTTGGGCTCCTGGATGACCAGCAAGCAACAGACATGCCTCCCTTCCTTTCAAGAGGGGAGTGCAGCAGAGCACGGCAGGCAGGGGGATCCTGGGGGCTCAGAGGAGTCACCTGGACATAGTGTAGCTATCAGCCATGCTTATGGCTAGAAACATCCTGGAGGGGCAGCCCAACCCTTACCAGCAGCCATGCCTCCCTTATAGGCCACTACCCCTGGGATGTGGGGGACCCAGGTTCAAATCCTATCCCTGCCTGATACCTTGTTGCTCTTTCCTTCGCTCAATGATTATCCACAGGCAGCAGGGATGACTATGAGTTAGCGCTAAGGGAGCTTCCCGATGCCCTTACAGCAGTGCCATAGTACAGAGCGACCCCTGGAGGCCACGTAACAGCTGTGAGGGTGGCTAGAGAGAACAGTCACTCTTCAAACTGTGACCAAGGGGCTGGATCCCATCAGCGGGGAGAACCAGACTGTAGAGAAGGGAGTTGGAGCTGAGTGGAAGGGAACAGGAGCACTAAAAACCTGGGGCTGCTTTGCTGGAAAGAGACTAGAAGGAGATCCCCTGATACCTTTAGCTGAATGAAATAATGAAGGGGGGAGAGGGTGCCCCATTTCCCCATCTCAGCATCCTGTAAGAGAACAAAGGGCCCGCAGTGGCGAAAAGCAAGAAATGTAGAATGGATAAAAGGAAACTGGGTACAATGTATAATTAAACGGTGGAACTCACTGCTGCTGGATATGATACAAGTGTAGTATGTCCCTGTTGCTGGCTATGAGCAAAAGCCAAGAGCCAGCCATCTTCGTGTTTTAGTATGGGTGCTCATTAGTGTCAGCTGGAGCTGGAGAAAATTCCCTCCTTTGTTACACAAAGAACTGACTCCATGGGGGATAGGAAATGAGGGAAGCGGGGGGCGTTATGCCTCTTCCTGGAGCCCCGCAAAGTGGCCACGCTTGGACAAAGGGTACCAACCTAGCTGGACCCTTCTGCTACAGCAATCTCTGCAGCAAAGAGTGTATCCCGACTGTCTGAGACAGGGGAATGGGAGGGCTAGGCTGGTGGGGAGCAGGTGCCACAGCTGCTGCTCTAGGGAGGCTGGTCACATCCCTTAGGGCTCTCCCTTTCCCCTTTATTTCTATCACCCACATACACTGGTGACTTTCTCTTCTCTCCCCTTATCTAGAAATGAAACCCACAGGAGAAGCTAAAAGAAATGCTGGCCCCAAGCCCAGCCTGCCTGGCTCTGCCTGAGTGAAGGACCCTGACAGATTGCTGAGCAGGGATGGGAAGATCACAGCTCCCCTGCTGAAAGATGACAAGATGTTAGAGGACGATGAACAAATGTAACAATCAAATCCATGGGGTGAATTCAGGCCACAGCCCTACACTCAGCTACTGCTCCAGGATCGGCTCTGCACTCATCCCACCCATGTAATCATGGCTGAAACTGTTCATGACTCTAGTTATTTGTCAGATCCATTGATCAGCGCCCATGAAACTGGTTTTTATCTGGACCAGTGTAATCCTCACCCTGCCATTCTCTTGGGTCCAGCTGCTCCAGTGCAGCTGTGGGGCCCAATTCTGGTTTTATAGCAGTTCTACCCCAGTGTAACTACGGATGCCAGAGGAGATACTCCTGATTTCCTCTAGCATAAATGATCGCAGTGGCGTTACTTTCCCCACAGGAAGTGAGAGTACCAGCGGGCCCAGGGGGCTGAGGAAGGCATATTCAAAATTAAGAGGAGGAAATGGAAAATGGTTCAGAATTAAAAAGTAAATGCCGTGTATTGCTCTTGCTTTAAAGGCGTTTGGATTCTGCGGAAGCAGGCTGCTCTGAAGGATAGTATTGTGCTAGACTAGAACCCACCGGCCCTAAACTGGGGACTACAACCCAGCTGGCCGGGCACATGGTCCTGGCTCACTCCCTTGCCAGCTGTAGGTCTCAGGCTTTAAAAGCAGCTGGAAACAAGAAGCAGGGGTCAGCACAACTGCCTCCATGAAGAGCTATTGCTATGTCATAGAATCACAGGACTGGAAGGGACCTCGAGAGGTCATCTAGTCCAGTCCCCTGCACTCATGGCAAGACTGAGTATTATCTAGACTATCCCTGACAGGTGTTTGTCTAACCTGCTTTTAAAAATCTCCAATGATAGAGATTCCACAACCTCCCTGGGCAATTTATTCCAGTGCTTAACCACCCTGACAGTTAGGAAGTTTTTTCTAATGTCCAACCTAAACCTCCCTTGCTGCAATTGAAGCCCACTGCTTCTTGTCCTATCCTCCAAGTTTAAGCAGAACAATTCTTCTCCCTCTTCCTTGTAACAACCTTTTATGTTCTTGAAAACTGTTATGTCCCCTCTCAGTCTTCTCTGCTCCAGACTAAACAAACCCAATTTTTTCAGTCTTTCCTCATCGGTCATGTTTTCTAGACCTTTAATCGTTTTTGTTGCTCTTCTCTGCACTCTCTCCAATTTGTCCGCATCTTTCCTGAAATGTGGCACCCAGAACTGGACACAATATTCCAGTTGGGGCCTAATCAGCGCAGAGTAGAGTGGACGAATTACTTCTCGTGTCTTGCTCACACACTCCTGCTAATACATCCCAGAATGATGTCAGGGAAGGTGGAGAGGAAACACCAGGGGACAGGTGCTGCTAGTGAGGGAAGATGGGCCAGGGGTTAGTGTGCTAGCCAGTGATTTGCAGGTCCCTGCTCTGCCATTGTCTGTGCAGCTTACAATGGAGTTAACAGCACTGCCCTGCCATGCTGAGGTGGTGGGAGGATAACTCCATTAAAGACCTGTGAGGGGCTCAAGTACTCAGGTAAGAGGGGCCATGTAAGTACCATAGGTAGCTAGTTACCAGCAGGAGAGGGCTGGCCAGACAGCTGGGCGGCCAGGGCTGAGGAAAAGGGGGGAGACGGGCCCACAGGGATGCCACTAAGAGCAGGCCGCTCCGCACAATGGAGTGGGAGCCCTTGGGGTTCTAACACCCCAACCCTGCTAGGTGGGCTCTCCGGTGGCAGGGGCTGGCATTCACAGCTCTCGGCAGTTGGGTTTTAGCAGGCAGTGGGTTTGCTGCCCTCTCTTTGCACTCAGAAATACTTTAAAGCAAGAACTTTTATTCACTAACCTAGAGAATAAAATGGTGGCGCTGGGGTCAGCGCTTGGTGGGGAAGAGACCGAACCGAAGAGTGACATGTTGCTTCTTGTATCTAGCCTGGTGGACATTGCTCTTAAAGTCATAGGATCCAGCAGGGGGAAGGTCTGGTGGGTAAGGCACTAGACTGGGACTCAGGAGAGCCAGGTCCAAGGCCTGGTACAGACACCCTGAGTGACTGTGGGCACCACATGGGGCCAGATTTCCAGAAGTATTCAGCTCCCATTGATGCACCTAAGTAAGTGGGCAGTTTCCAAAGAGCTGTACGTGCTGGGTGCTGACCAGTGGAGAACGTGGCCCTTAATCTCTGTGCCCCAGTTCTCCAGCTATAAAATAAGGGTGATACTGTCTTCCACCCATTGGTCTGCTTCTCTGCTTAGATTGGAAGATCGTTGGACCGGGGCTGTCTTTCTGTGCATGTGTATAGTGTCCAACAGCAGGGGGCGCTGCTCTCATCTGGGGCCTCCACCTCACTGCAATGCAAATAACTAATATTCACTTCCACCCAAGTCAATGGAAATGCTGTCCCCAAAAGACCTGCATGTCCAAGCTCTGGATATAACCAATTCAAAAAAAGCCAGCGAGAAAAGGAATCGTCCATAAGGAAATAAAGGAGATCAACTGTTACAAAAGCACAATCAAATCCAACCCTTTATTATTAGTTGTCGTTTCAATAATTTACATCACACTAGACAAAGGCACAGAATTTATTTCATAATAGAGTTAACTTTAATCGTTACACAGGAATTCCCAGTTAAAGAGGAGGAAAAGTATACATCTTAATCAAACCTCCCAGTCCAGAAACCCTCCATCTAGAGGGGCTGTTAATTACATCACAGATTGACAACTCAGAAGAATACTGAAGTGGAGTAAATAAGGCTTTACACATCATCTTCCATGACATGAACAGGTGGTTCTGCTCTGTAAAGTCCCTGCATCTTAGCCCCTTCAAACCCAGCTGACATCGTGACAGAAATATTCTCAGCTTGTTAGCAAAGCCGAGGCAACCCGGCGCTGAGCCCGAGATGCTGCCTGTCCTTGTGAAATGGCAGACGCTAAGCGCCACTCACTTACCAACGCGTGAGGCAGTGGCAGAGGGGGCGTGAGGGCTAGAGCTAGTCTGTGGAAGCTATTTTACTGGTGCTGAAGGAGAGAGCCCAGCATGAGCTCCCCGGAGGAGTTTACGGTGCTTCATTTTACTTGTCAGCAGAGCACATCTGAGGTGGCGGCAGAGACACAAACAGTGCCACTGTGCAAAGCAGAACCGCTTTTAGGTCCAACAGAATCTAGAGCTGGCTTGAGCACAAGCAACAGAATATTGCATCCGTCCCAGCTCATGCAACCCATAGTGTGCATGGAACAAACAGTGAGCCATCGGCCTTTGCAGCTGCACACCGGAACCATTGGGGCAGGTTTCACCGTGCCTCGGTGGGTCACACTTGAGAATACCAAATTCAGGACAAACGGCTAAGAAATAGGGTAGACACCCCCCCAAAACCAGGGTTGCCAGGTATCCAGTTTTTGACCGGAATGCCCGGTCGAAAAGGGACCCTGGTGGCTCCAGTCAGCACTGCTGATCGGGCTGCTAAAAGTCTGGTCAGTGGTGCAGCGGGGCTAAGGCAGACTCTCTGCCTGCCCTGGCTCCGCGTGGCTCCTGGAAGCGGCCAGCATGTCCGGCTCCTAGGCACAGGGGCCACAGGGCTCTGCCCGCTACCCCGAGCACTGGCTCCGCAGCTCCCTTTGGCTGGGAACCGTGGCCAATGGGAACTGCAGGGGCAGCACCTGCAGGTGCGGGCAGCGTGCGGAGCCGCCAGGTTGCCTCTGTGCCTAGTAGCCGGGACACACCTGAGATAAGCGCTGCCAGGATGGAGCCCACACCCTGAACCCCCTCCCACACCTCAACTCCCTGCCCCAGGTTGGAACCCATTCCCACACTCCAAACCCCTCAACCCCAGCCCCCTTCTGCACCCCAAGCCCCTCATCCCCACCCCAGAGCCTGAACCCCCAGCCAGAACCCTCACCCCCTTCCTAGACCCCAACTCCCTGCTCCAGCCCAGTGAAAGTGAGTGAGGGTGGGGGGAGAGCGAGCGACAGAGGGAGGGGGGGATGGAGTGAGTGGGGGGCAGGGCCTTGGAGAAGGGGCTGGGCCTTGGGGCAGAGGGTGGGGCAAGGGTGTTCGGTTTTGTGCGATTAGAAAGTTGGCAACCCTAATTGGTGATTATTCTCCCACAAGATATACCAAACCAGCAACAAAAGGAAACTGACTCACAACACTGGACAACAAGAAGTCAGAAATGCAACCTTCTTAGGTATTCCAGTCCTTGGGTCAACACCCAGACACTAGACAATGATGAGTAGATATTTAAAACCAATTTCATCAACCAAAGGGTTCTTCTGATCCCAAGGGACCAGCCACATACCCAGGTCAATATATAACTCAGATCTTACCCCATAATCACGCTGTTGCCAATCCTTTAGTATCGAATATCTAAAGGTTTATTTATAAAAAGAAAGAGGTGAGTTAAAATTGGTTAAAGGAATCAAGTACATACAATAATTGCATATCAATAATTGGATCAGGCTTGAAGCAGTGATGGCATAAACTGCTGGCTTAAGTCAAGTCTCTGGTTGCTCCCAAATCACTGGAAGGTCCTCAGTCCCTTGATTAGAATGCTCCCATCAGTATAAGTCCATAGTCCACAGATCAGAGCAGGAAAGAGGAACAATGGAGATGCTTGCAGGGCCTTTTATAGCTTCTGCCATGTGGCGGGAAACTCATTGTTCCAAGCAAAGCCTTCAGCACAGTTTGTGGGAAAGCACAGGCACACGATGGAGTTCAGTACCACATGATCTAGTCACATGCCCTTGCATGCTTCGATGAGTCATAGCAGAGCCATTGCCCATATTCTAGCTAGAAAGTCCAGCAGGCGGGAATAAGCTTCTTCCATGGTCTTGTGTTTGTTGATGGGCCATCAACTAGAATAGTCCCTTCACAATGTGCTGGCTAGAGTGGATGCAAACTACCCTGTGGGTAGCAACAAAGAGTTCTGTGGCACCTTAAAGACTAACAGATGTATTGGACCATAAGCTTTCGTGGGTGAATGCCCACGTCGTCAGATGCAGTGGGCATTCACCCACGAAAGCTCATGCTCCAATACATCTGTTAGTCTATAAGGTGCCACAGGACTCTTTGTTGCTTTTTACAGATCCAGACTAACACGGCTACCCCTCTGATACTTGATACCCTGTGGGTGTTGCCCAGGAGCAAACACATTTGAAATACAGGTACATAGTCAATATTCGTAACGTCAGACACAACAACGATACATGCATACAAATAGGATAATCATAGTCCGCGAATCATAACGTTTCCATTGACACCTATTTTGTACAAGATTTGTTGCAATTATGTAACCGTGGTAGCAACAATGATCTACGTGGTCATATTTTAATCATATAATGTCACAGCAGGTTAGAGAGCCACCTGGCAATGCCCAACGGACTTTGCCCAGTTACTGTCCCGGAGAACGTGATGGAGTTTCTTACAGGCTGCAGCCCTCCACACAGGCTACAGATGCTACCTAAATCTACACAGAGAGTGCCAGGACACCAACTTCCAGGCACAGCCTGTGGCACAGTGACAGGGTAAAGTGCACTGTTACCCCACAGCATAATTGAACAATGGAACTCACTGCCACGAGATATCACTAAGGCCAAGAGCTTAGCAGGACTCAATATTTAGAGAACTGAATGTTTACATGGATATGGAAAACATTTATAGTTACATTAGAGGGTCAAATAATTATTAGGACATATATAAATCTGATGAGGTACAACAAGGACAAGTACAGAGTTCTGCACTTAGAACGGAAGAATCCCATGCACTGCTACAGGCTGGGGACCGACTAGCTAAGCCGCAGTTCCGCAGAAAAGGACCCGGGGATTACAGTAGACAAGAAGCTGGATATGAGTCAACAGTGTGCCCTTGTTGCCAAGAAGGCTAACAGCATATTGGGCTGCATTAGTAGAAGCGTTGCCAGCAGATCGAGGAAAGTGATTATTCCCCTCTATTTGGCACTGGTGAGGCCATATCTGGAGTATTGTGTCCAGTTTGGGGCCCCCCACTACAGAAAGGATGTGGACAAATTGGAGACAGTCCAGCGAAGGGCAACAAAAATGATTAGGGCTGGAGCACATGACTTATGAGGAGAGGCTGATGGAACTGGGGTTATTTAGTCTGCAGAAGAGAAGAGTGAGGGGGGGATTTGATAGCAGCCTTCAACTACCTGAAGGGGGGTTCCAAAGAGGATGGATCTAGACTGTTCTCAGTGGTGGCAGATGACAGAACAAGGAGTAATGGTCTCAAGTTGCAGTGGGGGAGGTCTAGGTTGGATATTAGGAAAAACTATTTCACTAGGAGGCTGGTGAAGCACTGGAATGGGTTACCTTGGGAGGTGGTGGAATCTCCATTCTTAGAGGTTTTTAAGGCCCAGCTTGACAAAGCCCTGGCTGGGATGATTTAGTTGGGGTTGGTCCTGCTTTGAGCAGGGGATTGGACTAGATGACCTCTTGAGGTCTCTTCCGACCTTAATCTTCTATGATGGGAGCCAGGTAGACACCTCTCCTGGGGGCAGGTAATCCCACCTCAGGACACCAGGGGGCGCCCTGCCTGTTCCTCTGATGAGGCGGGTACTGGCTATAATTAAACAGGACACTTGGCTGGACTTACCCCAGGTCTGACCCAGTCCAGGAAAGCCTATGTAATACAGTTAAGGCACTGGTTAGACTAACCGAACCCATGGTGTTATGGTATAAAGAAGAAGCTGTTTCTGAATCAATGTGATTTCCAAAGCACCCAGGGGATCTCAACGTCCAATTCCCATTCATTTTAATGGGTATCCAAAGTCTTCAGGCGGCTTTGGGAATCTCAGCCTAAAATGACAGGTGAAGTGTTCATTGGCTACGAGTAGGGCCCTACCAAATTCACAGCCGTGAAAAACATGTCACAGACCGAGAAATCTGGTGTCCCCGGTGAAATCTGGCTATTGTGGTGGTGGGGGGGGACCCACAGGATTGCAACCCTTTCTTCTGCGCTGCCTTCCGAGCTGGGTGCCCAGCCACCAGCCGCTGCTCTCCACTCTCTGTCCACCCAGCACCATCAGCAGCAGCACAGAAGTGAGGGTGGCATAGTATGGGGGGAGGGTTTGTAACTTTTTGCAGGGAGGCAGGGCCGGCCTTACGGGTGTGCGATGTGGGCAACTGCTAAGGGCGCCGTGGTCATTCCCCCCTAGGGTGACCAGACAGCAAATGTGAAAAATCGGGACGGGGGTGGGGGGTAATAGGAACCTATATAAGAAAAAGACCCAAAAATCGGGACTGTCCCTATAAAATCAGGACATCTGGTCACCCTATTCCCCCCCTCCACACACTGCCAGCCCAAGGCCCCTATAAACCCCAAGTGCTGGGCATGGAGCCGGGGAGGAGCAGGGCTGGGGACTCCTACCTTGTGCCAGGCTCCAGCTGCTAGTCCCGGCTGCGCTGTGGAGGGGCAGGAGGGACTTCCTCTTCCCCTGCACGGCCTGCTGATAGGTCCGGGTCAGACCCACCCCAGGGAATCTCCCCCGGCTGCAGGAAGCTCCACGGCTGCTGGCTGGGATCCTAGCTCTGAAGGCAGCGCCGTCGCCAGCAGCAGCGCCGAAGTAAGGGTGGCAATATCGCGTCCCCACTACCGTAGCCTTGTGACTGCTCCCCACCTTCCCCCTTTTGGGTCAGGACCCCCATGAAATTTCAGATTTAAATATCTGAAACGGTGACATTTAAGATTTTACAAATCCTATCATAATGAAATGTACCAAAATGGAGCGGGAATTTGATGGGGCCTTAGCCATGCGTCTATATTCTCTCTGCATCACCCCGCCTCCTAGCAGTTGGCCCAGCCTGTTCTTAATGCAGAGTCGATAACAAACGGAGGTGCTGGCAGCAGGTGCTTGTTGTAAAGGGGACACTGTCTGTACTCACACGGCCACTCTGCCCACGCATAGCGCAGGCGGGTGACAGCGGCCCTGCAGCCAGGGCTGGACAGCGTCACTGCGTGGGACGATGCAGACACCATGGGTGCTGGAACCCACTGGCACGGCTCCTGCGCCGAGAGCTGGGGCCGGTCAGAGCAGCATACCTGCCGGAAGAAGCACAGACCAGTCACGTGACCTTGCTCTGCCGCACTGAGCTGTAGCTCTGTTGTTTTCTGGCTCAGGCGGCTGCATCGCTGCGCTCTGGGGTGGAGATTGCAGAGCTGCCCTGCAGTGCATGCGATTGCTTAGGGCCCCACGCACCTCCCAGCTCAGCCTCCTCTCCCCCTCGGACAGCAGGGGACGCAGCTTCCCCACCTCAACAGCAGGAGAAGCAGCATTTGCTAGATCGCCCCTCTAGCCCTGGGCTCCAGCACATCTGGGATTTTTCCACTGCAAACTTTTATTTAGACAACTAGCCAGCGTGCGGCAAGAGCTGCCTGCCCCACTGACATCAGGCCAGCTATTCCAGCAGGGGGCACAGCCCGAGCTGATGGTGCTGGAGGGGTCATGTGCCCCCCGGAGAGCACTCAGGCTAGCCCAGTAACAGTGCAGCCCCTCTGCCCTTGGCGCTTGCCTTGAGACGTGCAGGGACCCCCATGCTCCTCACCTCAAAGATGCGGTCGTGCATTAGAAGCAGCAGGAGTTCCTGGCCATACGTCACGTTAATGAGGCCCCTGGCTCCATCCACCACGACTTTTGTAGGATATGGGCCTTGGAAGACCAGGCCTTTCTCTCCATATGCCACAGCTCGGGCTCCCAGGTGCAGCCGATACGCCACGTTCTGTTTATCCCGGGGGTGAATGCTGCAAAGAGGGAAGCAGAGGGGAAATGATGGGGAGAGGGCAGGGAGCCACTTCCCAGCAGTGCAGCCAAAGGCAGTGGCTCCTGAAACTCCACCTCTGCCAGCAGAGGGCGCCGTGTAGCTCCAGGGTGCCCTCACCCCACCCCAGCAGCTAAGAACTTTGTCTAACTGCAGGATGAGTCAACCGGACCCTGCAGCAACTGCCTGGAGGGGTTGGGGGTGGGAGCAGATGCTGGAGGGAGCAGGTCTGCCAGGGAGGGGGACTGACTAAGACAGCAGCCAACCCTGGACGTAAAGAAGTCAGCCGTGGGAGGGGAGGGCTAGGGGCTCCCTCCACAGCAGCAGCAGCAGCATCTCCTGGACTGCAGATTGGCTGCAGGGTCCCAATCAAAGGGCCGATGACCAGGCCTGCTGCTGGGGTGGGGAGCAGCGGGGAGCGGTGGTAGGTCTGGCCTGACAAATGATCTGGAAGGGAAGCGGGGAGCAGCTGTGACTGCCAGTGGGGCTAGAGGAAGAGCACAATGGGATCAGGAGAGGTTAGAGAGGCCACCGGCCAAACCTGAGCCAAGCCCAGTTACCAATCTCCGTGCAGCAATGAAGAGCGCTGAGTCGGCGCAGCTGCAGCATACGAAGATAACGGCAGGCAGTCTAGTTCCGGGGGCAGGGAAAAGACTCCTGGGCAGATCCCTCCCAAAGTCCCCCCCTGCACCGAATGGAAAGGGGGCACCCATCTCAAACCACCGCTGAGAGCACAAGCTCAAAGAGCCCAGCCTCCGCGGGACGGTCTCCCAGAGACCAGGCTACCGAACAGATCCCAGCTCAGCTCCCCAGGCTGCTCTGGGGGGCAATGGGCCCCAAGGATCTCGTGCCAGGCGCTGTGGCGCTGTCAATCGCCCCTCCCACGTATGCTGAGTACACCGATGCTGCATGCACCTGTGCGCCAAACCCGCCTGCACCAGCCTCTCCACAAAGCCCTCTGCCCACTAGCGGTGAGCTCCGAGTGCCTGCCCCCAGTACCTGTGTCCTTTACTGGCTATCACAGCAGTGCACCCAAGCACGCTATGCCGCCCGGTACTTGACAGGGCTAGCGACCTGTACATCTCCCCGCCTCACACACCCAGCTGGGAAAAGCACAGCTAACAGATCTGGGAGGCCAGTGACACGGGGGTGGGGAGTGGCCCTGGAGCACTGTGCATTAGGGGATTTTTTCTCCTCCCCTTTCGGCACTCCCTGTCCTCCTCCTCTTTCCCAGCCCTGCCCCACTCTCCTCCCACACTGCAGCATGGCCCGACAGACGCCGCTTCAGCCCCGCCCCTCCTGTGTGGGGAAAGGCCCTGGCACCTCCAGGCCGGGTGCTATGGAACGTCCCCTGGGCGCACTGCAGGCTGCTGTGCAGGGAGTGGGCAGTTACCTGCCGTAGGGTGAGTGCTCGTCGCACAGATCCACCGCCACGGCCATGAAGGTGTTGGGCATTCTCTTGTTGGGCGCGTAGCCGTAGTCAGCTGTCTGGTGCCACCGAATGCGGGGGAAACGGTCATCCTGGTCCTGCCGGCGGAACGTGGATAACTGCAAAGACAGGGAGAGCTGGGAAAGAGCTGATCCCGCACCGGGGCCAGAGCCCGCCCTCGCCAGCCCTGCTTCCCAGTGTCCCACACATCAACCCACCCCAGCAGGGGGCGGCCCAGGAGGCCCTGACTTGCGCCAGCAGCCCCATACTAACTCCCCATGCGGAGAGTTGAGCTTCTGCTTCACCCCAGGCCATGAGACACCAGGGCCAGGGGACGCCCCAGTCAGGCAGAGCGGGGTCACCATGGCATAGAGCAGCAGTTCTCCACCAAGGCCCCCTGAGCAGGTTTCAGGGGGTCCGCCAAGCAGAGCTGGCATTAGACTCACTAGAGCCCAGGGCAGAAAGCCGAAGCCCCGCCGCCCGAGCCCTGCCACCTGGGGCTCAAGCCGAAGCCTGAGCAACTTAGCTTCGCAGGGCCCCTGGCAATTGGCCCGCTTGCTACCCCCAGTGCCGGCCTGGCTTTTATACAGGGGCGCTGGAACAATGTGTATAGTGGGGGTGCTGAGAGCCATTGAACCAAACCGTAACCCCTGGATATGATGGAAACCCCTTCAAGCCAGGGGGTGCAGCTGGACCCCCAGCTCCCCTAGTTCCAGCACCTATGGTTTTATATGCAGAAGTGGAGTTTTTATAGCACGTTGGGAACCCCTGGCACAGAGGGTGGCAGGCAGGCAGAGGAGGAGCGGTGGGTTGGGACAGAGGGCAGATGACCGGTGGGAAGGGAGCTGGGCGAGGCTCATCAGCGGGACTGCGGGCAGGGCACTAACTCTAAGGTCAGCTGGACTCTCTCAGCTCGTCCCCTCACGCCCTTTCCCTCCCCATCCCTGCTGGGCTCAGTCCTTCTCCATCAGCTTCTCCTCAGAGTGCGCCTCTGACGCTCCTCCATCCCAGCACTCTCCTCCTTCCTCCCAGGCCTCTCCCTCCACCCATACACTCCTTCTTTCCTTCGCCTCCCCCACTCACCTGAAGCCAGGAGAGCCTGGGGGTGAGGCAGACAAGGGGACAGAGCAGGGGTGGCGTCTCTTCCCCCTTTCCCCTCCCAGTGCGTCAGGAGGGGAAGTGAGGGTCTAAGATGTGGGGGGCCCTGTCTTCCCCCGCTCCCCGTTCTGCTGTGAGATAGAGACAGGAACAGAGGAGCCGGCAGGGCACAGACCCCAGCCAGCATGAAAAGGGGACAGGCAGCAGTGCCTGACTGCCCCGCAGGGGCAAGAGCGTATATCACCCCTCCAGCACAACTCACAGCTCACTCTCCCCCTACAAGGCCTCTGTGCCGGGACTTGGCGCCTATGGCAAGACCACTCCTGGGTCCATTAGCGTCAAGGAGTCAGCAGGGAAACTCTGATCAAACTGACTCAACCTGGCCCTCCCCTCGGTCCTGCGCAGCATCAGGGATCGCTCTGCAGTGAAGTGAACGAAACAAGCAGCGAGCAGGAGCTGGCTCTGAGCAGCGATTCCTGTCTCCGTGGTCAGCACCCTGGCTACCAGTCACCTGGACAAACCCAAAGGGGAAGAGCGGCTGCGTTTGCCCCTCAGACCCGGCATGGAAGGCTCTGCGCCAGTCCGCGATGAGAGCTGGGAACGTGCAGTTGTACAGATCTGTGTTCACGAAGGTGTTTGCTTCACCTGCAATGAGCACACGGGACAAGTGAGAGCTGAGCCCAGCACCGGAAGTGGCGTGGCCGGTGCCGTGATACGCTGCCAGACTTACCCTGGTACCAGATGACGCCCGTGAGGGTCATGTTGAGGAGCGGGTGGATCATCGCATTCCAGAGCACAGAGGGCATCTTAGGGCCAGAAAGCAGCGTGGGAAGAAGAAACCTATGACACAAGACAAGCAAAGATTGGTGGGGGGCAGCACCTCACGCCACACAAGGTGACCGGCCAACTCCAGGTGGCATTGATCCCCTATGGTGGGCAATCACTGGACTTGTTCCTCGGGGACTGGATACACAGGACCAAAAGAGGTGAACCGTTTGGGGTCAGACCGACAGGGCTAAAAGCACTGGGAAAAGACGAGCCCAGCCCGAGGGAGATGAGCTGGAAAAACAGCCTCTAGGGAAGGGGTTAAATGGTCACTAACGAGATGCCGTTCCCAACTCCTCTGGGGTTATTCCAGCACGTGCCCTGCCAGCCCTGCCTGTGTCATTGTTCTAGTCGCATCGCACTCCCCCCGGGTATCAACCCACAGGGGAGGCTTTTCAAGAGTGGAAAGTCAGGGCTTGAATTACTCCGGTGCGGAATGAAATAGGGTTTGAGGCTGGCCCAGCAAGGGCTGGAGGCAGCAGCCAGGGAAGCTTCAGGGGAGTGGGGTGAAGGAGGTGGCGGCTGTGAGTGCAATGGGGTGGGGAGGAAGAGGAGGTTAAGGGCAAGGTGGTGCAGAGGAGCTGGAAGCCATGCGCACATGGGGGCAGGAGCTGGAAGCTCTGGAGAGGGGCGTGGTGGGGACAGTTCATTCAGGTGGAATGGGTCCGGCGAGGGCACTGAGGGGACGGCTTATACTTAGGGCCTTACCAAATTCCCAGTGCCTTTTGGTCAATGTCATGACCAGGGTTTTTTTAAATTAGTCAGTTTCACAGTTTCAGATGTTTACATCTAAAATTTCATGGTGTTGTAACCCTGGGGGTCCTGACCCCAAAGGTGGTCAGGGTATGGGGGTCACAAACTTATTGTAGGGGGGGAGGGGTCGTGGGATTGCCACTTTCACTTCTGCCCTGCTGCTGGCAGGCACACGGCTTTCAGAGTTGGGCAGCCAGAGAGGAAGGCTGCTGGCCAGGCACCCAGCTCTAAAGCCAGCACTACCGCCAGCAGCAGTGCTGA
This sequence comes from Terrapene triunguis, assembly GCF_002925995.2. NCBI lineage: Eukaryota > Metazoa > Chordata > Testudines > Emydidae > Terrapene > Terrapene triunguis. The sequence continues at coordinate 2,292,875 of NW_020664725.1, read as the reverse complement.
AGTGAGGGTCGCAGGCTATTGGGAGAGGGTGGGTTACCATATGTCATAGAATCATAGAAGCTTAGGGTTGGACGAGACCTCAGGGGGTCATCTAGTCCAACCCCCTGCTCAAAGCAGGACCAATTCCCAACTAAATCATCCCAGCCAGGGCTTTGTCAAGCCAGGCCTTAAAAACCTCTAAGGATAGAGATTCCACCATCTCCTTAGGTAACGCATTCCAGTGCTTCATCACCTGCCTAATGAAATAGTTTTTCCTAATATCCAACCTAAACCTCCCCCTCTGCAATTTGAGACCATTACTCCTTGTTCCGACATCTGCCTCCACTGAGAACAGCCAAGCTCCATCCTCTTTGGAACCCCCCTTCAGGTAGTTGAAGGCTGCTATCAAATCCCCCCCTCACTCCTCTCTTCTGCAGACTAAATAACCCCAGTTCCATCAGCCTCTCCTCATAAGTCATGTGCCCCAGCCCCCTAATCATTTTCGTTGCCCTCCACTGGACTGTCTCCAATTTGTCCACATCCTTTCTGTAGTGGGGGGCCCAAAACTGGAGGCAATACTCCAGGTATGGCCTCACCAGTGCCAAATAGAGGGGAATAATCACTTCCCTCGATCTGCTGGCAACGCTCCTACTAATACAGCCCAATATGCTGTTAGCCTTCTTGGCAACAAGGGCACCAGGAGCGCCGCCAGCTTTTCTGTCGCCCTAGGTGGCGGAAGGTCCCGCCACCGAAATACCACCGTGGTCGCCACCCCCCAAATTGTAGCGCCCTAGGCGACCACCTAGGTCGCCTAATGGGTTGCTCCAGCCCTGAAGGGCACACTGTTGACTCATATCCACACCAGCTTCTCATCCACTGTAATCCCCAGATCTGTTTCTGTCCAGTTTTCCCAGCAGTCTCCTGCCCCAGTGGAGGGCTGACAGCTGAAGCTGCAGCCTCCCCGTGTGGAGGAGGTGACAGCTGGAGCTCCAGAGCTTCTTGCAGCTGGGGGAGGTTCCTGGAGATGGGTCTGACCTGCCCTGGGAGTGGTCCCTGCAAGGGAGGAGGAAGTCTGGTCCCTCCCCATCCCCTGCCAGGACTAGCAGCTGGAGCCGGTGCAGGGTAGGAGCCCCCAGCTGGGTGCCAGATTTCACCGGGGAGATCAGATTTCACGGTCCATGACGTGTTTTTCACAGCCGTGAATTTGCTCTCAATGTCCTCACCGTCTGGCGTCGCCTGTGAGCCCGCACTCCTGCAGCGCCCTTCCTGAGGACCAGGCTTCAATGCAGGTCCCTCCCCAGGAGGACTCCACTAATCCTATGGGGTACTGGAGCGTCTCGTACAAGTGACGGCCAAACAGCCAACACACAGCTGAGAAGTAGCTGAAGTTCCCGTGACCCAAGTTTTCTGTTCAGGAAAAAGAGAATCGAGAGGCAAACAACAGAAAACTGCAGGTGATGCAAATGTCAGGGGGAGCTTCCAGAGGCAAAGCTGCAAGTGCTGGGGGGGGGACACCCCCGCCAGGGAAATCCATCCTGTGGGAGGGCCAGTGCAAGGACAGAGTCTACCTGGCCAGTGTCCTGTCTGATCCAGAGGAGCAATTCCAAAGGGAGGGGAATTGTTAGGCTGAATATCAGGGAAGCCTTCCAGAAATGGGCATCACCTCTCAAGGGATGGGAGAAATTCCCGTCAGCACTAGACTGAACACCACACTGTAAAACATGCTGGAGGAAACAACCTGCATTGATCCCAAGGGCTGCCTGGAGAGGACATCACTGCTCCCTACAGCAGCTTCCCACCCATTTCAAAGGTCTTGGTCCTTATCTTTAAGGCGCTCAATGGCCTAGGCCCAGCGTATCTAAGAGCCTCGAAGTCCAGGATGAAGATGTGGTTGACAACTCCATTCCTCAGGCACAATGGAACTTTCCAGCACCACGGTAAAGCTGGTCTGTGCAGGAGACAGAGCTTTCTCAGGGGCTGGGTCCGGACTCTGGACTGAACTACCTCAGGACCATCACAAACCTCCCCACCTTCCACTCCAAGGGCCAGGTACATTCTCCAGCCAGTCATTGCTAAGACACAGAGCAGTATGGCCATGTAAAAACAACAAAACCACTCCCAAAGCAAACGGCTCCACTGCATACATAATCCTGCCCCTGGGAGAGGATGAGAGAAAGAATAAACTGCTTGTGACTGATGCTAAATGCACAACTGGAAACTCAGATATTTTTGAGGGTGAGGGTGGAAGAACCTATCCAAGGGTGACCAGATAGCAAGTGTGAAAAATCAGGAAGGGGCTGTAGGGGGTAATAGGTGCCTATATAAGACAATGCCCCGAATATCAAGACTGTCCCTATAAAATCTGGACATCCCTAACCTATACAGACTAGAACAAGTATTCTAGAAATCAGAGCTGGAAGAGAACACCTCCAGGATTTAAAATTTATACATAGGGTTTGCTCTCTTTTGTTTCTTTATGATGGATGAAGAAGGTCTGAAAGGTTCTTTCTGCTTGTTTTTTTACCTTAGCTAAACCTGGAAGGTGGCATCTGGTCTCGCCCGGTTAAACAACAGGGTTCTTGAAAGTCTCAGAGAAGGTGGGCTGACATTCCTGCCCCTACGTATCAGTTAGGCTTTGGAGCTAAACAGGCCCTTTTTAAGGGGGATTTGTACTCACCAGCTGTCGGTATAGACCACTCCAAGTCAATCTTCGCCAGGTCCTGCAATTCCACTTCAGACTGAATAAGAGAGGCCGTGAACACACGGACATATGGATAGAGAGGTGCCTCGGAGAGCTCCTTACTGGCATTGATTATCTAGGAAACAGGCAGGGCGGTGAATCATCATGGCCTTTCCTGCAGCAGTCATGGCTGCTAATTGCGTGGTTAACATACAGTCTGCAGCGCTGAACTCCTGCAGGTCCCAATGACAAATACTCCGGAGGGTGAGGTCACTTAGGAGTGCAAGAGGCTGGGAAGTTGTGGAAACTCCAGCCGCATGGGAGAGATTTAAAACTAGACTGGACAAAACACTAGGAAAACTGAACTGGATTTCTATGATTCCTTGTCGCTCACTTAGCAAGCTTAATGTCTGACCCTGACAGATCAAAAGGGAACAACTTTCTTTGGACATAGTTACCAGCCCTGTCCCAACCCCTACAAAGGCTAATGCCTCATTACATACTGGAGATTACCTGGGAAACTGTCATCTCCATGTTACTTTGCCCACTGCAGAGCCAGACGTCTCCAAAGTAGATATCCCGCAGCGTAAGATTCTTTGGCTCTTCCCTGGAATGCTGCTCTGCCATCACACTATAAGGGCCACCATGGTTCATAGGAGCCAGTACAACTTTCCAGGTCCCAGAGTGCTCTGAAACATGAAGCAAAGGACCCTGACTTGATAGCAGCAAGCACAGATCCCTGATTGGTATCAATCCAGCAATACAAACAGAGGTTTTTATTAAATGAAAAGGGACATTTCATATCATGGTGCTTTAATAGGGCTAATTTTACAAAGCTGAAAACAATTATGAGCTAAAGCAGCTGGGAGGAAGAATTTAATTAGAAAATATGTGCAATAATTAGGAATCATTTAAGAACATCTTACTAGATACCCAAAAAGCCACAATCCCACAAATGAGGAAGAAGGTCGTGCCCATTAAAAAACCAAATGGGTTTAGAGGGGAAGTGAAGACAACTATAAAAACTAAAAAAATAATATATAACAAATAGAAGAAAGGTGAAGTTGAGAATAATGAATATAAATCAGAAGTTAGGAATTGTAGAAAATTGATAGGGGAAGCAAATGGACACAAGGAGACATCTATGGCCAGCAGAGTCAAGGAGAAAAAGGAGTTTTTAAAATGTATTAGGAACAAAAAAAATCCTGACAATGGTATTGGTCCATTACTAGATGGAAATGGCAGAATTATCAATAACAATGCTGGAAAGACAGAAGAGGTCAATAAATATTTCCTTTCTGTATTTGGGGGAAAAAACAGATATAATCAAGGGCTGTCAATTAATAGCAGTTAGCTCATGTGATTAACTCAAGAAATTAATTGTGATTAAAAAAATGAATCACAATTAATTACAGTTTTAATTGCACTGTTAAACAATAGAATACTAATTGAAATGTATTAAATATTTTGGATGTTTTTCTACATTTCAAATATATTGATTTCAATTACAACACAGAATGCAAAGTGTACAGTGCTCACTTTATATTATTATTTTTATTATAAATATTTGCACTGTAAAAATGATAAACAAAGAAATAGTATTTTTCAATTCACCTCATACAAGTACCATAATGCAATCTCTTTATCGTGAAATTGAAACTTACAAATGTAGATTTTTTTTTTTAACATAACTGCACTCAAAACAAAACTTAAGAGCCTACAAGTCCACTCAGTCCTACTTCTTGTTCAGCCAATCGCTAAGACAAACAAGTTTGTTTACATTTACAGGAGATAATGCTGCCCTTTTCTTATTTACAATTTCACCTGAAAATGAGAACAGGTGTTCGCATGGCATTTTTGTAACCGGCACTGCAAGGTCTTTATGTGCCAGATATGCTAAATATTTGTATGTCCCTTCATGCTTCGGTCACCATTCCAGAGGACATGCTTCCATGCTGATAACGCTCGTTAAAAAAATAACGCGTTAATTAAATTTTGACTGAACTCCTTGGGAGAGAATAGTATGTCTCCTGCTCTGTTTTACCCGCATTCTGCCATGTATTTCATATTGGATGATGACCCACAACACATTGTTCTTTTTAAGAACATTTTCACTGCAGATTGGATAAAACGCAAAGAAGGTACCAATGTGAGATTTCTAAAGATAGCTGCAGCACTCGACCCAAGGTTTAAGAATCAGAAGTGCCTTCCAAAATCTGAGAGGGGCGAGGTGTGGAGCATGCTGTGACGGGGTGTACCGGCCCTGCAGTGGGCCGCCAAGGGCGGACCAATCATTGTGGGTCCAGGAGGCCACACCCCCTCTTCCCTGATGCGTATGCTCCAAGTGGAGAACTCAGATAAAAGGAGGCAGCCCAGGCCAGTCAAGAGGAGGCGGGGGCGAAGGAGGAAGGGAGTACACTGCTGGCTCTTGCAGAGGTACCTGCAGCGCCCCTGGCGGTAAAGCCCGGGGACCGGGTCCGGGACTACCCACCAGACGACCCGCCAGCTGTGGAGACCGCCGTGGAAGCCGAGCCACTGCCCGTTGAGGAAGCTGCCTAAAGTATGCCCCAGCCCCGAGAGGCATGAGGCCTATAGACTGATTGTTTGCTTGCCTCACCCCGCCCCGGGTTGCAGCCTGCTTGCTGCTTCGCCCTGCCCAGGGGGCTAATTCCACAGACTGTTTGATTTTTTGGCCACTCAGAATCCAAGGATTACCCGTTTAGGTGACCCTGTGCGCGGGCCGGGCCACAGTTGACAGAAATCACCCCCGGGGAAGCCCACGACCAAGTGGTGGAGTGGGCCACCTCCATACTGGACTGACACCCCAGCTCGACCAGCAAGGCCCTGCCCATCATTCAGATGATGAAAGTGAACATGTGTCGGTCCGCACTGCTTTGGATCGTTATCGAGCAGAACCTGTCATCAGCATGAATGTCACCAACATCACCTCTGGAACGGTAGTTGAAGCATGAAGGGACATATGAATCTTTAGCGCATCTGGCACATAAATATCTTGCAATGCTGGCTACAACAGTGCCATGGGAATGCGTGTTCTCACTTTCAGGTGACATTGTAAACAAGACGCGGGCAGCATTATCTCACTTGTTTGTCTGACCGATTGGCTGGAGTAGGACTGAGTAGACTTGTAGGCTCTAAAGTTTTACATTGTTTTATTTTTGAATGCAGTTATTTTTTGTACATAATTCTACATTTGTAAGTTCAACTTTCATGATGAAGAGATCGCACTATAGTACTTGTATGAGGTGAATTGAAAAATACTATTTCTTTTGTTTTTTACAGCACAAATACTTGTAATCAAAAATAAATATAAAAAGTGAGCACTGTACACTTTGTATTCTGTGTTGTAACTGAAATCAATACATTTGAATATGTAGAAAACATCCAAAAATATTTAAATAAATGGGATTCTATTATTAACAGTGCAATTAATCACAATTAATTTTTTTTAAAATCGCTTGACAGCCCTAATATAATCTCGTCATATGATGATGATGATGATAACATGCTCCATTCCACTAGTATCTCTGGAGGATATTAAACAGAAGCTACTACAGTTAGATATTTTAAAATCAGTAGGTGCAGATAGCCAGCTCTTTTAAAACTTTTGGAAGCAGGTTGAGGAGCAGACTGGACCATTAATGGTTATTTTTAATAAGTCTTGGGGAAGTTCCAGAAGACTGGCAGAAAGCTAACACTGTGCCAATTTTTAAAAAGGGTAAACGGGTTGACCTAGATAATTATAGGCCTGTCAGCCTGACATTGATCTCAGGCCTGGTCTACACTACGACTTTAATTTGGATTTAGCTGCGTTAATCCGAATTAACCCTTCACCCGTCCACACTACAGAGCCAGTTAATTCGAATTAAAGGGCACTTAAAATCGATTTCTGTACTCCACCTCGACGAGCGGAGTAGCCCCAAAATCGATTTTGTTAATTCGAATTAGGGTTAGTGTGGCCGCACACCACCGAATTAATGTGGTTAAATTAATGGGGTAGTGTGGCCACACACCACCAAATTAATAAGGTTAAAAACCGAATTAATGTGCTTAGTGTGGCCGCGCACAATCGAATTTATACAACCTGTTTCCCAAATTCGAATTATCTAAATTCGGATTAATCCCGTAGTGTAGACATACCCTCAGTCAAGATAATGGATTAATAACAAACTATAGGAAGGTAATGTAATGAATGCAAATCAACATGGGTTTAAGGAAAATAGATCTAGTCAAACTAATTTGATTTTTTTATGAGATTACATGTTTAGTTGATAAAGGTAATAGCATTGACGTAATATACTTAGACTTCTGTAAGGCATTTGACTTGGTACAACATAACATTTTGATTAAAAAAGTAGAACGATATAAAATTAACATGGCACACATGAAATGGATTAAAAACTGGCTGATAGGTCTCAAAGTGTAATTGTAAATAGAGAATCGTCATCAAGTAGGTGTGTTTCCATTGGGGTCCACAGGGATCAGTTCTTGGCCCTACGCTATTTAACATTTTTATCAATAACCTGGAAGAAAACATAAAATTATCACCGATAAAGTTTGCAGATGATGCAAAAATTGGGGATGTGGAAGATGACGAAGAGGACAGGTCACTGATTCAGAGCCATCTAGATCCCTTGGTAAACTGGGTATAAGCAAACAATATTTAATATGGGCTCTTCAGTCTAGCAGAGGAAGGTCGAACACGATCCACTGGCTGAAAATTGAAGCTAGACACATTCGGACTGAAACAAGGTGTAAATTTTTAACAGTGAAAGTAATTAACCATTGGAACAATTTACCAATTGTCGTGGTGGACTCTCCATCACTGACCATGTTTAAATCAAGAGTGGCTGTTTTTTTCCTAAAAGCTCTGCTCTAAGAATTATTTGGGGGAAGTTCTGTGGCCTGTGTTACACAGGAGGTCAGACTAGATGATCATAATGGTCCCTTCTGGCCTTGGAATCTATGAAAATTGTCACTTAAACCCCGCCCCAGACTCTCTGAAATTTGTTCTCCTGCTGATGTTCTACGTAACTCCTGCCACCTCCACCACAGAGAGGCAATGGAGAAAACATGATTTTCCTCTGGTTTTTCAGTATGCTGACTTTGTGCATTCTACAGCACGTGAGGAGCGGAGTCAGTCGCCCCTGAGGTTTGTGCGGCGCTTTCCCCCAGCAACAGGAACAGAAAAACATTTTAAGCTATAAGAAGAACGTGATTGGAAAGCCCCAAATATTGGCAAAGATTGTCTTTCTAGGACCACATCCATCATCCTAGCGTCTCCAGTAACTGGGGATGGGAGAAGAGAAGGGGATGCCATGATGTCCACTAGGAGCCTCGCAATGCAGGCCAGATTTACTGGGAAGGACATAGGCCCCAATCCCACATGCTGTTGCGAGTGATCAAATCCCTGCACCTGATCAGAGCTCCAATGCCTTCAAAGGAGCTCTGTGGGGGGGCATCCACATGGGTGTGACATCCCAGGGTACAGTCCAGACCAGTGGGGGGCTGCATCACCCCTGCTCTGCAAGCTTGGATGCCTTACAATGCCTTGCTGAAGTAGCTCCCACCTGGGCTGCTCACAAACAGATTTCTAGCATGCAAGCCACACGCTGAGTGTTTGTGTGTAACTGCAGCCTGCCCGCGACACTTGGGTTACACTCTGGGTCTCACCAGCCGTGGTTTCACTGCATGGTGACCCCAACACACCCCCAGTCCCAGATCTCCCCCAGAAATGTATGTCCTGTGCTGGCCAGCCCTCTCCTGGACAGTGCAAACTACTTTAAGTTTGTTATTCCTTAACAGGAACAATAAGCCAGCCCATTATTTCAAATAGTTATTCAGACGCTTCAATTTACACACACAGGGTTAGCTATAACAGTAAAACAAGTGTATTAACTACAAAGAGAGAGGTTTTAAGTGAGTACAAGTAATGAGGCGTAGAAATCAGAAAATAAAGATAAAATGCTTACTAATGCCTAACTTAAACTATATCAGATTCAAGCCCAGTTTCTCATCACATGCTTTCTGCAATGTTACTGAGCAGACTCTCAGGTCCGGAACCCTCCCCCAGAGTTCAACACTTGCTTCCTTGTTCTTTTCAGGTGCAGTGAATGTGATAGGCAGGGAGAGAGAGGGGTGGTCCCTTAGGCCCCTCCTTTTTATAGTTTCAGTCCCCCTCTCGAAACACATTTCCAGCGGGGCACTAGGAGACAAAAAGTCTGTGTGGAAGGATGTTCCTTGCTGGCTTTTCCTCACCTGTTTGAGCTTCCTTTGTCTCTCCTTCCTGCTTGATGACTCTGTTTACTGCTTAAATGCAAATTAAGCAAAGCACACACTTTTCTGGTTAGGACAGCAATGTTTGCCAACTTCTGTTGGGCAGGGCTATGGGTTCGGAACACGTGTTAATAACACCATACAGGGGACTCTTATAACTACCTGTACAATGTTGCCACAGAGTTTATCAGGCCAATACGGACCAGCAAATTATGAGTTTTCAAACGATACCTTACAAGACATACTTTGTACAAAAATTATTACACCTCTACCCCGATATAACGCTGTCCTCCGGAGCCAAAAAATCTTACCGTGTTATAGGTGAAACCGCGTTATATCGAACTTGCTTTGATCCGCCCCCCCGGAGCACTGCTTTACTGCGTTATATCTGAATTCGTGTTATATCGGGTCGCATTCTATCGGGGTAGAGATGTACTATGCTATTGCAAGCAAGCAAAGCCCTACACCTGAACAGAGCCCCAAAGCCCTCAAAGGAGCGCTACAGGGGTCCATCCACATGGGACAACATGCAGGATGAGGGTCTTAGATGCTGGGGGTGGCGGGGTGCTCAGAAACGACTGCTAACCAATTATTTGTATTGATGACTTCCAATTAACAGTGTCCATTTAGAGACCTATAGGCCTGAAGCTAAAATGGGAACCACAGAGTGAATTCAGTTGGAGGCAGGCAACTAACTTTTTTCCCTTTCCATGTCGCCTTCAGCTAGAGCATTGTATGAAGTACGTACAGACTGAAAGTCACAGCTCAATCATCATTTGGACACATAAAAGATAAAATAAATCCCCCTTTTTATCCCCATTCCTACACTGAAGAACCTGCACTCGTGCACCTACTTAAAATATCATTTTGACGGCAGCTCAGTAAATAGAGATTCAATTGTTTGAAAACCCAAATGTGCTAGAGTTGGTGTCAAGACTGCAAAAAGGAAGTGTGAGAGGAAGGCAGATTAAATACCAGAAATGCCTCAGCTCCAGGCAGAGATCAGGGCAGAACCTGGCCAAATGTGGCAATACCTGACTTAGTGTGTATACATGGGCAAATCAGAGAAGCACAGATTAAGACTGAGTTTGCTATGTGACTTCAAAAGCCCCCTCACTGGTGCAGGTTTGGCAAAGGGGGCACTTTTGGCCTGTGTGGTGGGAATCTCCATAGAATGCCACTTTGGGGAAAACGATCTGACCATAAACTGTAAAATGCGGGCCCTATGCTGCCTTCTGCTGTGAGGCCTGGAGAGAAGCCAAAAAGAGGGTGCACAAGGTCTATGGAGGTGCGCCACAAATCTGTGCGCTCCAGACAACTGTCAGTTATTGCAGAAAGCAAACAGGCACTTGGGAAGTTGGGACTAGAACATGCCTCCTTCAATTCCACAAGCTTGTACCACGTGAACTACTGGAGAAGCCATCTAACTAGTGCAGCTCCCTATCCTCTCTGAAGGTCAGACGGCAACAACACAAAGCCAACAAATCATAGAGGAAACAGGGTTTGGTGCCACATTCCCCACTGCCTGGGAGCTCATCTGTAGGACAGCCACTTGGTTGGGGAAGTGGATAGTTGCTGCTGTTTGGGGGAATTTTCCTGGCCCTCATCAGAGGCAGGGAGTGGGAACAGAGAGGCCCTGGAAGCTGTGTGGTCATGGGGAAGTGCAAAGCAGTAGGAATCTGAGATTTATTTTATTACCTTCAACTTGTGCCATTTTCTTCATTATTACTTTGCTGTCTTTGGAAAGAGACACGGTAACATTAGCGCCAGCTTCCCCGTAGCCCCATACCACTGCACCGGCTGGTTTCTTCTGTAATACCATGTGGTCACCATAATAGGATGCAAAGCGAAACGTCACACCTAGGATCCACAAAAATGTCATGATCGTCCTGTCAATATTTTACTCCTCACAGAAATGCCAAACCCCTTATCCTCTACGGGGTATGCACTGGGAGGTAGGTAACTGTTAGGAATTTCTGTCTATAGCTGTCATTTTGTGAGACAGAGTTAATGAAGCATGTGATGGGGAGACAAACACACAGTGCTCTCCCATGACAACTTTCCTTTTGTTCTTTCTTATTTTGTTATTTCCCTTTATCTAAAGTAAGTCTTGAGATGGCAGCACACAGTAGCTATTGATTTTGTTGTGACACCTACAATATTGGTGTTGAGATAATACAGCATGTTTGAGCCAAAAATCCTTCTAATAAAGCAAACAAACCAACAAAAGTTGATCATTTTCTGACAGCATAAACTGCTAATAAATACACACTATTATATACTGCCTTGAATGGCTCAGATATCAGCATGATACAAATACTAAGACAGATAAGGAGGATTAGGAAAAACATTGTGTACTATCAGCTACTCTGTTAAAAAGCCACATGTCAATTGTAAACACTGCTTCTAGCATGTAACAATTAAATGGGCAAGATTTTGAGGAGGATAAATAGGTCCATGAGCGGGGAACTGAAGAACTTTAATTGCTGGAATCATCAAAAGTTAATTCCACACAATTGAAAAAAAACAAAACTATTTCTCCACTGATTCAATGCTTGAAGAAATCACAATATTGTACCAATGCTGTAAATATGATGATGGTTGGACTCTAATAAATAATTGGGACCAATGTGTAACAATACTCATAGTAGTTCAGATATGTATTACCAGGGCCCTGTTTATTCGGCTCCCGCTGAATTCACCACAGAATTCACACTCTGCCCATCTGTCACGGAATTCGCCATTTCTAGAATCTGAACTTCCATATAAAAATAATTGTGTTTCTCTCTTTCTCGTGATTTTGAAGCTAACCCTGAAAACGTGAACGGCCTGTAACCAATACAATGCTGTCTTCTAGACTCTGCAGCTGGGACTCTGAGACATGTAACCAGCCCCATCTCTCAATGGAATGTTAACTCTAGAATCCTCAAGATGACCATCTAAAATTTCAATATCTAGATAATGTTCTTACCTGACGATTCCAATCCACCTCCCTTACCACCCCCGGGGTCCAAAGCCCCAGATGGCCACGCATCCGAGTACCACCCCCTTACTTCCATAATGTGGCTATTGGCCAACACAAGAATCTGTGCATACTGCCAACTGAAAATGCAGAAACAGCATCAAACAAATGGAATTTAATAGCACGGAGGAGATTGCGTTAATGGGATTAGTCACTTTCATAATTAATTCAATAACAACCCTTCATTTTTCATTTAAATGAAACTACCAGAATTTCCAATTTGCTGCACCAAAGCCCTGCATAATTCAGAGCAACAGAAGTAAACAGACTCTTAAAAGGACACGTTACAGAAAAACAAGACTGAAGGGAAAAGAGTTACCGAAGGAGCAACACATGAGGGTGTAGTAGGATGAAGGGAGAATGGGAAGACCGGGGAAATCCACAGGAACAGACAGGGGCTTTTATAGAAATTTTGCCTCCTACAAAATTGTGTGTCTCATTTAATGAGGGAAGCAAACCCAAAACAAAACCAAAAAAAGCTGAAAATGGCGATGAAGGAAGGGGCAGAGGGGTCCCCAAATCTGACCTCTCAGGGGTATTCTACACCCTAACTTTTTTTCTTTTTAGATTGAGAGGTAAGTCCCCATCCACAAGGCTTCCAAAGGGGCGGAATGTCTCAGTGAGATTTTTATTGCAACCACAGAAGCCTAACCAACTTGCCTCTCTCAGGTGTTCCCTGGAAGCAGGAAAGTCTAGACAGAGAGAAGGAAAGTTCTCGCTGCTGGGCCCCTCTGATTTGTCACTAGAAAATCAGTTTTGCTTAGGGTTACCATATTTAAAAAATAAAAAAAGAGGACACTCCA
>NW_020664725.1:2258779-2270097 GCF_002925995.2 Terrapene triunguis | reverse complement strand
GTGTCATGATTTCCAGACTAGATGCAGGTGAATGAATGGCTTGTTTGTCAGTATTGATAGTAGGTTTATTTTTGTTTAATAAACATCACATTTTCAAAATGCACCTGAGCACTGTGTGATTTTTTTTTTTTTTGAGTCTGTTTGCAGAGCTGCTCGCTCAGTCTGTCATCGACACAGACTCGTTGAACTTCTCTAGCAAGTTGGTTGTGATCTGGTAAGCCACAGAGAACTGCCTTTTTGCAAATGTTAGTTCTAAAAGCAAAAAGTCCATTGCCTGAAGCATGTCATTTACTGGCTGCGTGTTAGGGTCACTGTTTCCAAACTCTCCCCAAAGGACGACAGAATGGGAAGGGGGCTATGGGAGCAAACACCAAAGATGTGTTCTGCATCCCGTCGCTTCTGCTCTGCTCCACCTTCTCCAGGTGTGCTCTTGCCCTCCGTCCTCAGATCTAGAGCACAGGGACTAGACCTGGGGCCTGCTGCCTCCAAAGACTGGGCTGGACTGGACGATGGAGTCAGTCTCTCTCTCTGGCCTGATGACTAAGTATTTATCCACAGCAGAACAGTCACTGGGCCAGAGAGACTGAGTGGGAATGACTGTAATCTAGTGATTTGGGCATCCACCTGGGAGATGGGAAGCCCCAAGTCCAGTCCCCCTGCTGTACTCACTCTTTCATTATTTATCCAGAGTGCAACAGCTTCAACAGGAGAGAGGGGGGGAGCCCGCATCCGAATATCCCATAGCTCAGTGGTTAGAGCACTCCCCTGAGAGGCAGGTCTCCCTTCTCTCCCTCTGCCAGAACCTCAGTCTCCCACATCCCAGGTGAGTGCCTGAGTCAGTGGGTTCAGAGTGAAAAGGTGGGCTGCTGCTCCTCCACTGGCCAAATTTTAAATGGGACTGATCCAGTAGGTGGCCTCTGAGCACACCTACTGGATTGGGCCCCGCATGTGACTTAGGTGGCTGGACGCCTATCTTCCTGTTCTTTGTGAATCGCTCTGGGGCTTAGGCACGCTGTGCACCACAGTTTCCCCATTGGTAAACTAGGGATAATTTTGCCGCCTTCATAGTCGGGGGCTCTAGGCAATTAAACCGTGTTTGTAAAGTAGCTCGATATTCCTGGTTGAAAAGATGCTATAAAAGTGCAGTATATTATTAGATTTATGCCTGGGAAAACAATGAAGAAAATGGAGAACAAAAGACTGGATTCAATATTTGTGAGGACTGGGAAGACCCAGGAGTGGTAATGCCATACACAGGCTTGATTCTGCACTTTTTAGCCCTTGTGTTGTCACTTAACCTGCATGCAAAGCGGGTATGAAATGTTACCCAGTGGAATGTTGGCATTTTGCACCCAGTTTGCACGGCACCTGCCCAGCGTGTGAGAAGCGGGGGGTCAGGTCCACGTCCTTTCTGTTCTAGCTCACTAGTCTGAATCCAGGCCAGGTGAGCACAGCTGATCATGTATAGCTCTCTGGTGCCCTTTGTGAATTGATGGGGTCAATCTCAGTCCAATTCCTATTAGAGGTTTAACTGGCATGCTAGGCTGATGGCTAAATTCTGTTTATTCTACTACCCTTCTTAAGCACTAAACTTAGATTTTTTTTTTTTAAGGGAACACTTCTGTTGGGACAGAACCTGACAGAATTCAGCACTGAGGCTGTCACTTTGTCTTGAATCAATAGTTTAGAAATATTGTAACACAAAACGGAAAGTAGTGATTGAAGAACAAAAGCTCCCTGCCAGCCTCCGCCCTTCCTGGGGTGGAGGATTATCTCATCAATTGGGATCAAGACACTTTTTAATGAAAACTTAATAAATTGGCCCCAATAATTGGGCGTTATTTCCCAAGGTCCCTGCAGTTATTATAATTGCTCACCTGAGATTTCTTACTCATTGCTCGACTTTTCAGGATAAGAATGCTCGTGCGATCGTCTTGAAAGTCCCTGCCGGAGCGCCTGAAGGAGGAAGAAAAGATATGTAAATGTGCACCTCTCTAGATTATATTTAATGCTCTATTTTTAGTTTTCTTGTATCCCTTGAGGTTGTCACAATTTAGTACAGATCTCTGCTTGAACGAGGGATGTGACATCTGCTATCATTACAAACCCCATCGATATGCTTGGTGGTGGGGGAGGGGAAGCACTGCAGTGCTGCAGTTAATGTATTTTACAGTCTCAAAGTAACTTCTAGCCACCTTGTTAGGATGTGCTGGGCCTATGCTGGGTAACACATTTTTCATGGCTGCTTTGTTTCAGTGACATGCCAAAGGGGCTTCCATTCACGTGAGTGAACTTAGCACTTGATTGATAAACGTAAATGTTTCTAATGTACTAAACTAAGTTCACTCTTAATTATTGTACCACTCGACATGAATGCTGGAAAAACGGACCCCAACCACTGAAAATTAAGCAGTAGCGTTGAGTCTTTAGGACTAAGGCTTCAGTACAGAAGATGGTGAACAAAACTGCATTGAATTCCGTGGGGTCACTCCTGGTTTTTACTAGTGTATATGCAAGTAGAATGAGCAGGCCTGATTCCCCTTGCCTTGCTCCTGGGATAGTCATTCAGCGGTGTAAAATGCTACCAACCCAGCATTCCTCACTCATGCAAGGCTGTGGAAAATCTCTCTCTGGTACATAAACGCTCTCCATTCCCATAGTATTTGAGCACCTCACAAACTCTAATGTATTTATCCTCCCATACCCCGGTGAGGCAGGGAAGTGCTATTATTCCCATTGTACAGATGGGGAACTAAGGCACAGAGGGACCAAGGCCTGGATCCTCAAAGCTACGTGGGCACCTAACTTCCATTGGGATCCATAGGAATTAGGTGCCCAAGTACCTTTGAGGATCTGGGCCTAACTCAAAGTCCCACAGGCAGGGCTAGATCTACAAAGGGATTTAGGTGCCTAAGTCCATGCTCAGCTGCCCCCGAACCTGAAGAGTTTCTGCCAGTGAGCATGTGCACAGATGCCTAAGTCCCGATGCCTGGAGTCTATCTCACAGCTAAGCCCCTGTGGGGTGCTCAAACGAAGCATGGCCCTGCTCACCTTGCCTGATCTGGTAGGCGTTGTCAGCGGTCGCCTAACTGATTGGGCCCTGCACAAAACACCACTGGAGCAGGCGGCGGCAGCAGCCCCCTTATTACCTCTTGCCCAGTGGTTGAAGCACTCACCCGGTCTGTGGGAGACACCTGTTTCAGATCCCCCTGTTAGGTGAATGCCCTAGCCTCTGGGCTATGGGACATTCTGAGGTGCGGGTCTCTCTCAGTCTCTCCTGCTGAAGCTGTTACTGGAACAGGGTCTTGACGTTGAGTCTCCCCATGCCAGGTGAGTGCCCTGACCAGTCAGGCTCATGCTATCTCTGCCCCAGGGACATAATTATTCATACAAAATAGAACTCATGGGCGGCGGGTATAATAGGCCGGGGGAAGCTCTGCCTCCCCTGGTGCTGGTGCTGCTGCTGCTGCCGGACCCCCGGCTGCTGGATTTTGGGGGGAAGTTTTTGCTTTATTGTGCCCCATGCAGCTTCCAGAGCGGCTGAAGAGGCGGTATGTGCTACTCCACTTCCTGTGTTCATCAGTAATCTCCCGGGACTCCAGAGAGATTACTGATGGACCCAGGAAGCTGAGTAGGAAATACCGCTGCCTCAGCTGCCCCGGAACCTGCATGGGGCATAGTAAAAGCGTCTTTGGATGGGAGTGAGAGACTTTTCCCCACAGCGGCTTGGGGTCTGGGGCATGGCTGTGGTTGGCCTGGGGCTCCTTCAGGCAGGTGGGGGGGGCCTCAGGGCACCTCCGGGCAGGGAGGCTTGGGGCTTCGGCTGGCCCGGGGCTCCTCCAGCCGAGGGGAGGTGCTCAGGACTCCTCCGCGTGGGGAGGGGGAGAGGACTCATGGCTCTGGCTGCGGGGGAGTGGCAGGGGGTCTCAGGCAGAAGGGGCGGAGCCGGGGGCTAGCCTCCCCTAAGGCGGGGCTCCACCCACCACCCATGATGGAACTGTTTCAACAAGACAGATTGAGGGAGCCCCCCCATCAGAACATCCCATTGCACAGGGGCCGGGGCACTCTCCTGAGATGCGGGTTCAAATCTCTGTTCCAGCGCCATCAGCGGGGATTGAACCTGGGTCGCCCACCTAGACGAGGGGAGTGTTCTGACCTCCGTGCTAAAGGCCTTTTCGGGGCGAGCTGCACAACCTGCTCTTCCGTGGGGACCTCTGATTTTTTCAAGCAGGGGCCCAGACCCCTAACTCCAGGAGAGGGTTTGCGGCTGCAAACCCAGCGCAGAGATAGACCCCTCCCCGGTATTTTCTACTCGCTGGTTTAGGCAGCAACACGCTCAGCTTGCTGGGTTTTGTGGGTCCCATTCTTAGGTGCCTCAGTCCCCGTACATTGCAGAGGGAGCCTGGCTGCCTATCTTGGGGCTGTGGCTTCTGCTAGAAGGCAGGTTGCCTAAAGTTAGGCTTTGTAATGCTGAGTCTCTGCAGCTCTAGCCTAAAGCCTGTGGCAGTTCTCCCAAGGACCAGGTTAGTGCTCTAACCACTGGCCCGTCCTTCCGCCGACAGCCCATAAAAGTCAGAACATGCACACTCAGTCTCATTCATTGTAGACATAAGCAAAGAATGGCGGCGTCTCTTCTCTCCCCTGCAAATCCTTTCCTGTCGCTGAGGTGAGTGGACGTAACAGTATCAGAAACGGGCCCCACAGGCCCCAAGTCTCCATCCCGCACCCCCTCCCCAACCCCCACCCTCCCACAAGCAGATCGGCAGGTTTAATCAGCCTGCGTTTTCCTTCAGTGGGTTACACTGCCACAAAACGGGTAGGAGCTGGTAGAGAATCAGGTCTCCTACTATTTAAAGGTGCCAAACACAGAAAACTAAGCGGGAGCTACACCCACGGCCTAGGCTTGTCAGCCCCTAGCTGTCATTGCTGATGGCAGGGGGAAAACGATAAAAGCAGGGAGGAAGAACTGAGTTGGCGTAACCCTCCCTTTCTTCCAGCACAGGCAGTGCTCCCGCCAGCGACGGTGGCTCTGGCCTGCTAGGTTTGCCGGCTGTCATGTTATTTGTTGGGCGGTGAGAAAGCTGTTTTTGAAGGGCTATCCCCCAGCTCCTGCCAATGCTGCTGCCTTCAGTCAGCACCATTCTCCAGTCTGGGCCTGAGTGAATTGCTGAGCAGTTTGGCATGAGCACCTCCTCAACCACCTGAGCTTGGCCCTTACAACCTCCCCAGCACTGGCTTGTATTACTGCAATTTAGGATTTCCTCCCTCTCCAGTATCTCCCCGTATTCCCCCCCCCCCCCATCTACATTATTCTAAGCTTTTCCTCCCTTAAATTCCTGCTTTGTGTTTAAGTTCCTCTAACACAGATTTAGTCTGGGAACAGAAGGGAGGACTAGTGATGGAATTCGCTGCTGCTAGCTTTGCCTCTGCCCTAGAAAGGAGCCCGAATCCTATTGCTGGCTGGATGCATGGGAACTTCCTCCCCCCAGCGCAGGGCAGGATGAGGTCACTGTTTTTTATTTAGACATTTGTTTGCTGTTGCTTCTGGGCTCTTTAAATACATCAAAACAGCCTCATTCGTCGGTCAGTTAGAGACTTGCCCTTTTAAATGACTAAGCTGTGAGTTCTGCCGTGCTTGCTGTCTGAAAGCCCTGTTAAACAGCTGTGCCTTTCCCTGTGCTCACCCAGCGTGGGCTCTGGTAGACTACTGGACAGCAAGGGTTGCAGAGGCAGGGGTCCTCCACTGAGCATGCTTTGCAGCTGCTTCTGCACCATGACCTTCAAGAACGGGCAGCAAAGCTAGCCCAGCAGAGCGTCATCCCCAGAAAAGACCCAGGGGAAGAGACAGTCCCTCAGCCCATTGGGTGCTAGACCGCTCATTCCCCAACTGGGCCCCGGAGCACGTGCTGGTGCTGTGCAGACTGGCTGATCACAGGTTCCAAACTCCACCTTGACCTCTGGTTCATGAATGCACAGAAGAGCCCGGATGCCTGTAAAAGCAACTGCTGGGTGGGAGGAGGACAATGTCTCGTTAATAGCCACTCCTGCATAAGAGGAGAGGAAACAGAAGACTGCTGGCCAAAGGCAGACATGCATCCCTAGTAGCAAGTGCAGGCAGAGATCCCATACTCCCTACCCCTTCCTCCTGATGCTCCCCTCCAACTAGCACCATTTCCATTTTGGCCAGGCAGAGCATCAGCGAGTCTCCTCATCTCTGTCAGCCTCTGGGAAAGCGCAAGTTCTAGGGTTCAGGATCCACACAAAGGTGACGGTGAGCTGAGTTTCATCCACATTAACTGGTGACACTGCAGCCCCAAATGTCCCCCAATTGCTGTTAGCAGTGGTACTTTGATGTCCATTGGGATGGCAGAGAGCAGTGACAGTGCATGCATGTGTTAGTTATGCTGCGTGTTGAGTTACGAGGCTGTATTACTGCCTCTACCTGCATTAGACCCATTCCCTTTAGTTAGTGTTAGTTTGTTGGTCCTTTCCTGCTTCCTGGCAGGGACAGAGAAGGTGGGGACGGCAGGGGAGGATATTGGGATTAATAGCCAGTTAAAATATGTAGAGGAAGGTTCCCAATCAACAGGTACCCCAAGTTTCAACAGATTATTTCAAACAGAACAGCAATATCGGGATCAACGGGAAGCAACCGTTCACACTGTCACCATGAGTAACGCAGTAGGAATAAAATGCATCTCCGGGAACAGGATCAACATTATATTAAGTATTAGCAATGTTCTGGCATTTGATGTTCCTCCTCTGCTAACAAACAGTGCCATCAGCGTCCTTGCAGGACATGCAGGATTTGGTGGCTCAGGTATGTCACTCAGGGTATGTCTACACCACAGCAGGAGGCATCATTTCCAGTTTGGAAGCCATACTCGCGCAACCTCTGACTGAGTGAGTGTTCTTAAAATAGCTGCGTAGCTGTGATGATGGAAGCAGCAGGCCAGGCTAGCTGCCCTGACTATGAACCAGTCTGAAACCCTAGAGATGTACTCCAGCAGCTAGTCCATCCCATTGTTGCTTTACACTATTGAGATAACACAGGTATGTCTCCTCAAGCTGGAAATTACACCTCCAGTACCAGTGTAGATGTAGCCTCAGTGAGAGTCTGCATCAGGAAAAAGGGTGGATTTTTTTTTAAACCAAGTGCTAGCTAACATATAGAACATAAGAACGGCCATACTCGGTCAGATCAATGGTCCTTCTAGGCCAGTATCCAGTCTTCTGACAGTGGCCACTCCCGGATGCTTCAGAGGGAATGAACAGAACAGGGCAATTTTGAGTGGTCCATCCCCTGTCGTCTAGTCCCAGCTTCTGGCAATCAGAGGTTTAGGAACACCCAGTGCATAGGGCTGTATCCCTGACTATTTTGGCTAATAGCCATTATTGATGTATCCTCCATGAACTCATCTAATTCTTTTTTGAACCCAGTTATACTTTTGGCCTTCACAATATCCCCTGGCAATGAGTTCCACAGGTTGACTGTGCGTTGTGTGAAGAAGTACGTCCGCAAGTTAGTTGTAAAACTGCTGCCTATTCATTTCACTGAGTGACCCCTTGTTCTTGTGTTATGCGAAGGGATAAAAACCCTTCCCTATTCACTTTGTTCACACCAGTCATGATTTTATAGACTTCTGCCCTAGTAGTAGTCTCTTTTCTAAGCTGAACAGTCTGTCCTTTTAGTAACTAACACATGGTAACATCCCAGTGTGGACAAGGCAGGTTGTAGTTTTCACACACATTAGAAGGGCAAGTGCTTACTTTGACCTGCTGCGTGACAACTACATACTACCTTGTCCACACTAAGATGTTACCATGTGTTAGCTAGTGTAGTAAAAAAACCACCTTTTTTTCCTAGTGAGGACAAGGCCTTGGCCTCTTCCTCTGCCTCCCTTGGGGCCATGATACCTACTCATATAAATGCTGTGTTTGTGGCAGAACAAACCCAGATGATGGTATATTATAGTTTAAGGGAGTTTGTAGAAGAAAAGTGTCCGGCAGCTCCGATGTACTGAACTATGGTTGTGGCCCAGAGATTCCAGCTCAAATGTGCTCAGTTTACAAGTACAACTAAATTCTGATCTCAGTTACACTAGTGTAAATCCAGAGTAAACTTCCATTGGTGTAAATGAGATGAGACTGCCCTGTTTTTTTACTGACTGCTGGCTTGCAAACTCAGACAGGGAATGAGAGTCAAGCTGGGTTCTTTCTGGCTTGCCAACACTGAAATTCTGCAACCAGAATTTGGTTCACAATCCTGTTGATGATGCATGAGCTAGAATCCAGCTCTTTCCCACTTACCTGTGCTAGTTCTGCAGGGCCAACGGGAGGAAAAAGCAGTGAAAACTTATCTTTGTTACTAGAACAAAGAACTGTGACTCTGATACAGGGAGCAAATCAGTTGAGAAGAAAGTTCAGTTTTAACACAGATGCCTGTGAGTCAAGCTGCACTTCAAACTGGCCCCACTTCAGAATTACAACGGCTATCAAGGGGATTTTATCTGGTGAATCAATCCAGCGCTTGACAGATCAAACAATGCTACATCTAAGGGTTTAAAATGGTCACTACCCTCAAGATTAACACAGAAAAACAGCTCCAGCAGACCTGGAGGAGATAAAAGCATCTTCACTTAATAGAAGATGAATTTTTTCCTTCCCAGTGCACAAGCCCTAAACTAGGATAGACACGCTGGATCATAGAGTTGGAAGAGACCTCAGGAGGTCATCTAGTCCACCCCCTTGCTCAAAGCAGGGCTGATCCCCAGACAGATTTTTACCCCAGTTCCCTAAGTGGCCCCCTCAAGGATTGAACTCACAACCCTGGGTTTAGCAGGCCAATGCTCAAACCACCTGAGTCTGTTCTAGTTACCCCACTAAAACTGGTGTCAGCGAGAGGAGGATCAGGCATACATTCTGAGTTTGATTCATTGGCTTGTGTAATTTAGACACAGGCACAATAATCACCTGGATTTTGTAAGTGAGAAGTGTAATTTGCCAGCCAGTGTAATAATGCCCTGGGGGAAGGAGAGGGGAGGGATGACATCAGAAAAAGGGGTGTGGTTTATTCAACTAAGTGGCGGTCCCCCTGTCAGGTAGTAGCAATCATGTAGTGTGTATGGTGTCTGGATGAAAATAGCCCCCCTCCCAGTTTGACTCTGGTGAGGTGCTGTCTTCCAGGCAGGGTTCAGGGTCCAGCCCAGTTCAGACACTGAAGTTTGCAGCAGGTGGCTGTGGAGCATCCATTACAGAGGCAGGATATGGTTTAATTATTAGTAGTTTACAGTGCAGTTCTACTCTGTAAAGTGACTGTGTCGGAATGACAGGTTTCAAAGTAGCAGCCGTGTTAGTCTGTAGCCGCAAAAAGAACAGGAGTACTTGTGGCACCTTAGAGACGAACAAATTTATTTCAGCATAAGCTTTCGTGGGCTACAGCCCACTTCTTCGGATGCATAGAGTGGAACACACAGACAGAAGATATTTATACATACAGAGAACATGAAAAGGTGGAAGTACGCATACCAATTGTAAGAGGCCAATCAATTGAGATGAGCTATCAGTAGCAGCAGAAGAAAAAACTTTGAAGTGATAATCGAGATGACCCATAGAAGGTGTGAGGAGAATTTAACATGGGGGAAAAAAAATTCAATTAGTGTAATGACCCAACCATTCCCAGTCTCTGTTTAGACCTAAGTTAATTGTGTCTAATTTGCATATTAATTTGAGTTCAGCAGTCTCTCTTTGGAGACTGTTTTTGAAGTTTTTTTGTTGCAAAACTGACACCTTCAAGTCTGTCACTGAGTGATTAGAGATGTTGAAGTGTTCTCCCACTGGTTTTTGAATGTTATGATTCCTGATGTCAGATTTGTGTCCATTTATTCTTTTGCGTAGAGATTGTCCAGTTTGGCCAATGTACATGGCAGAGGGGCATTGCTGGCACATGATGGCATATATCACGTTGGTAGATGTGCAGGTGAACGAGCCCCTGATGGTGTGGCTGATGTGGTTAGATCCTATGATGGTGTCACTTGAATAGATATGTGGACAGAGCTGGCATCGGGCTTTGTTGCAAGGATAGGTTCCTGGGTTAGTGTTTTTGTTGTATGGTGTGCGGTTGCTGGTGAGTATTTGCTTAAGGTTGGGAGGCTGTCTGTAAGCGAGGACTGGTCTGGTCTGTCCTTTGTGTCGGAATGGCATCATCTTACTCCATAGAGGGGCACTCCCGTGTATTCAGGGGCTGATCTCCTGCCCCTAATGACATAAACAAGGTTTTTCTGCTTTTTACTCTTGTGCGCATTGCAGAGCCAGCCTGGGAGAGAGAGCTGTGATCCATTCGGGCATATGCATGAGCAACAGAACAGTGAACTAAGTGCCAATTTCAGGGCCTTGTTCTGCCCATCCTTGAAGGCAAGGGGGTTGCATGGGAATAGTTTGTCCTGCAGAATGTTAATAACAGGTGCTGATGTGTGAGAAGGAGAGAGCCCAGAGTGAGTAGGAAAAACAAACTTTTTACGTATACATAGGGAAGAAGTGATCTCGAGTCCCTACTAGACAATAAACATGGGACCCCGTGTATCACAATTGTTATCTCACCCTGAAGAATAGCCCCACAGTGGGATATGCTGTTTGAACAAATTGTGCAAACCAGCCTCCCCCCGACCATGAACACACTTATTTAACACCAGTGAACCCTACTCATATTTTGCACCATCACGGGACTCTCATTTGCAAGGGAGGAGCACTTTAAATGTTCTGTGTACATTGTGATTATATGCTATTGAAAGGCAGAGTTGTCATTCTGTTCCCAGGGGCCTGCTCCTGTAAATTCTTGCTGTCTGCTATAGACACAGCTGGGAGGCAGTGGCCATTTTGTGTTCCAGTTCATAATGTCACAGGGCGAGTCACACATTTGTGCTCTCTCTCACGGAGACTTTACCTTTGTTCTTTGTTTCCCTTAATCTGATGTAAAAGCCGTTTGAGCAACAGGGGCAGGTATTGTAAAAAACAAAGCGCTCAGAAGAGGTGGAGCAGCTTTCTGGCTAAAAAGAATCAAAAGAGAAAGGAAGCACGGCTTCCCACTTAGTGAAAGAGGAAGGCGATAAAGCCTTGATTTAGAGGCTGGAAGAGGATTTTAATGTAAATGCTATTGGAGGCAGTGGCAAGAGAAGAGCTATTTTTTCCTAACACGGGTGGGAAGAGTGACATTTGCAGTACTTAGAAGCGTATGCTTGCCAGAGGAAGCGGGTGCGATGGAGTGTAAGGACTCAAGAGGTGCTTCAAAAACAGTATGTTCCAGAAACAAACTTTCTACT
>NW_020664725.1:2252959-2258379 GCF_002925995.2 Terrapene triunguis | reverse complement strand
CTGGCAGTTGGAGATAACAGCTATGGCTCCTTTAATTTTGATCATAATGGCCTTAAAATCTATGCATATTTGTCGACTTATGTCCCCTCTTAGCTCCAGTCTACATTACAAATGCAGCTATGTCAGGGAACCTGGTTACACCATAGTTGCTCACTAAGTCCATTACAACCATGGGGCCAATCTGTAGTGTAAACTGGACCTTTGTCATTTGAGCCTTGGCTCTTTAATTCTAGTGCATAGATATCATGGTGATAAATGCTTTATTTAAAAATTCTGAGCTAGGTAGCACTCAGCAGTGGTTCATAACCAAGCTAAGGACTTGGTCTGACCTGCGGTCTAGTCTTCACTACGACAGGAATCATGTTTGTAACAGTGTAGCACGGAGGTTCCCTGAAATGGTTGTATTGTAGGAGAGGAATAACGTTAGTGCTAAAGGAGCAGAAATATATAGGATGGCACATGAGGGCAGAACTAGTAGTTCTGAGCTAAAATTAGGAAAGGAAGCATCTGGGTTGAATATTAGAAAAGTTGTCCTTACTGTGCGATAGATCAGGCTGTGGAATTGTCTCTCAAGGGAAGGGGGAAATGCACCATCAGTTAGGACTTGTAAATTCAGAGTGCTCAAAGCACTAGAAGGTGTGCTCTAGGGAGCAACCCTGACCTGGCCCCAAGGAGATGGACAGACTGGCCTAAGAGGTCTCTTCTATTTGGGATTGGATGACATGTTGACACCACTTCTCTGCAGCTTCCAAAAAACTATGACTGAATCCATCTCACCCAGAGATCACTCCTGTCTCTTCCAGCAGATACAGTACTGCACAGATCAATTCTCCCAGGAAAAAATGGCACACTGATATGTCAGGATGTGCTAGACAAGGAGCAGAGCCTGCAGGAGAAAAACATCTAGCTCTGCTGCTAATAGAAGGTGATCCTGGTAGTTACAGGCCTGTAAGCCTAATTTCAGTACCAGGAAAGCTGCTTGAACTATAGTAAAGAATAGAATTATCAGACACATAGATGAACATGATACATTGGGAAAGAGTCAAACGGCTTTTGTAAAGAGAAATCATGCTTCACCAATCTATTAGAATTCTTTGAGGGTATCAACAAGCATGTGAACAAGGGGGATCCAGTGGATGGACTTTCAGAAAGTCTTTGACAAGGTCCCACACCAAAGACTCTTAAAAGTAAGCAGTCCTGGGATAAGAGGGAAAGTCCTCTCATGGATCAGCAACTGGTTAAAACAGGGGTAGGCAACCTATGGCACGTGTGCCGAAGGCGGCACGCAAGCTGATTTTCAGTGGCACTCACATTGCCCGGGTCCTGGCCACTGGTCCGGGGGGCTCTGCATTTTAATTTAATTTTAAATGAAGCTTCTTAAACATTTTAAAAACATTATTTACTTTACATACAACAATAGTTTAGTTATACATTATAGACTTATAGAAAGAGACCCTCTAAAAACGTTAAAATGTATTACTGGCACGCGAAACCTTAAATTAGAGTGAATAAATGAAGACTCAGCACACCACTTCTGAAAGGTTGCCGACCCCTGGGTTAAAAGATAGGAAACAAAAGGTAGGAATAAATGGTCAGTTTTCACAGCAGAGAGAGGTAAATAGCATGGTACCCCAAGAATCTGTCCTGGGATTTGTGCTGTTCAATATATTCATAAATGATCTGGAAAAGGGGATGAACCGTGAGGTGGCAAAATTTCCCAGTGACACTAAATTGCTCAAAATACTTAAGTCCAAAGCAGATTGGGAAATTACAAAGGGATCTCACCAAACTAGGTGATTGTGTAATAAAATGGCAGATGAAATTCAATGTTGGCAAATGCAAAGTAATGCACTTTTGAAAATGTAATCCCAACTATATATACAAATCATATGATCTAAATTAGCAGTTACCACTCAAGAAAGAGACCTTGTGGATAGTTCTCTGAAAATATCTGTTCAATATGCAGCAGCAGTCAAAAAAGCTAACAGAATGTTAGGAACCATTAGGAAAGCGATAGATAATAAGACAGAAAATATCATAATGCCACTATATAAATCCATGGTACGCCCACACCATGAATACTGTGTGCAGTTCTGGTCACCCCATCTCAAAAAAGATATATGAGAATTGGAAAAGATACAGAGCAGGGCAACAAAAATGATTCGGGCTATAAAACAGTTTCCATATGTAACTGTTTACCTGGGCCCCATATGGGAAGAGATTTAAAAGGCTGGGAATGTTCATCTTAGGGATAGGACAGAGGTCTATAAAATCATGACTGGTGGAAGAAAGTGAATAGGGAAGGGTGGGTTTTTACCCCTTCACATAACATAAGAAGCAGGGGTCACCCAATGAAATGAATAGGCAGCAGGTTTATAACTAACATACAGAAGTACTTCCCACAATGCACAGTCAAGCTGTGGAACTTGTTGCCGGGGATGTTGTGACGGTCAAAAGTATAACTGGGTTAAAAAAAGAGCTAGAAAAGTGCATGGAGGATAGGTCCATCAATGACTATTAGCCAAGAGGGTCAGGGACACAACCCCATGCTCTGGATGTTCCTAAACCTCTGGCTGCCAGAAGCTGGGAATAATAACTTGATAATTGCCCTGTTCTGTTCATTCCCTCTGGGGCACCTGGCATTGGCCACTGTTGGGATCCTGGGCTGGATGGACCATTGGTCTGTCTGACCCAGTCTGGCCACTCTTATGTTCTTATGGAGTTTCACTAGCAATGATTTCCTTCCATCTCAGAGTTCTTAATCGGTCAGATAGGCACAGTCCCACCCCGTGCTGGAAGCATTGCACGTTGGGTGGGACAATACTAAAGAAAGGAGAGGTTGAGCAGCATCTGATGACAGAGATGTGAGGGGGCAGGTATATGTTTGCAAAGGTGACCCTGCGGGCACACATGGCAGAATGGAAAGAATGCTAATGGCAGCTGACATCAAAGAATGATGAAGGAACAGCAGCCCTCAGACAAGAGGCCACATGATATCCCCCGGGAGCCAGCATGGAAAACAGATTAAGGACCTTAACTGGGATTCAGAAATCTTGGGTTCAACTCCCACAGACTCCTTGTGTGTCCCTGGGCAGATCATTTAATCGCTCTCTGCCTCAGTTCTCTGCAAAATGAAGATTAGACTCCCTTATTTCACACCTTTATCTGTCTTCTCTATTTATAGGGCAGGCCCGTTGGCGCAGGGCCTGTCTCCTGCTCTGGGTAAGTACCCAAAAGGTCCTTGATCTCAGCTGGGGGCTCCAGCTGCTATAGAAATATGCATAATGGTGGTAACTCTGATACCTGGGCCCGAAAAGCAAGTCCCATGTATCCTTGGGCTAGGTACAAGAAGGGCCAAAAACAGCACATGGAGAAGGAGAATAGGAAGGTTGCCTAGCAACTTCCAAACTGTATTTTATGGAAGAGAAAGCTAATGCAAGCTGGGAGGGGAGCTCTGCAGAGAAAACACATAGTAAAGCCTGGCTAATTTTCACCCCCTTACTTAGTTCTCAGACACAAATCCAGAAGCCTCACCCCACTCCCTCTGCACAGATCTAATAGCAGGGACAACACTGCAGTGAGGTCTCATGTGACTGACTTTATATAACATTCCATACAACAAATGATGTTCAAAACATGTTCAGATTGCAAAGCAAAGCACTCTGCAGTTAGGAAACACCAGTGTAAACTTAACTCTGCCCCATTGTGCATATACATTATTATACAGGGAAGTCACTTAGGGCCAGACTTTGGGAGCTGTTGGCTGTTAGAAATCTGACCATTCTCCTCTCTGTGCCTCAATTCCCATATGTAACATGCACATAATACTTCCTATAGTTCGGAGGGTCATCACCTTAGTAGAAGGGGGACCAATCTCCTTGGGGACAGGCTGGCTAGAGTAGTCAGGAAGGAGTTCAACTAATAGCTAAAGAGAGGGAAGATATGAGCACTCAGCATAAAATTGAGATGCTGAGAACAAAATTAATTAAGGAATCAAAGGATATGAAGAGAAAAAAATCTTGAATTGCCCGTACACCAATGCTAGGAGCCTGGGTAACAAACAAGACATATTGGAATTGCTCATTTAGGAGCATAAATTCGATCTAGTTGGTATTACTGGTGGGATGATCCACGTGATTGGAATATTAAAAACAATGGTTATAACCGATTTAGAAATGATCAAATCAGCAAATGGGGACAGGGATTGGCACTCTGTCGAAAATAACATTACCTGTTTCCGAGTCACTGATAACGCAGAAGAAAATGGTCTTGAATGCTTCTGGATCAATGTCCTAACAGATAAAGCACGAGATGGAGTATTGGTGTCTGCTACAGACCACTAAATCACAGTAGGGAACAGGATGACCGCCTCCTTATGCACCCATCCACAATGTGTAGAAAAAAAACCATGTGTGATCGTGGGGGACTTCACTCTGAGTGACATATCATGGAGGTCTCATGTTGCCAGTCCTAAAACTTCCTTGGAATTTCTAAACGTTATAGATGACAATTTCCTAACTCAAAAAGTGTTGCAGTCAACACGAGGAAATTCTATATTGGACCTTGTCCTAACAGATCATGAGGAATGATCACAGGACTAAAAAATAATGGCAGCTTTGGGACAAGTGATCACGACTTGATCGCATTTATAATGTGCAAGCAGAATAAAGTCAGACCGGTAATGTCTGTACTTGGAGCTTTAATAGGGCCAGTTTCACAAAGCCAAAAACAATTATGAGCCAAATCAGCAGGGAGGAAGAATTTAATCAGAAAAATATGAATGATAATTGGGAATCCTTTAAGAACACGGCACTAGATGCCCCCAAAGCCACAATCCCACAATTGAGGAAGAAGGCCGTGCTGGTTAAAAAAACTGACCTGGTTTTAGAGAGGAAGTGATGGCAGCTCTAAAAATAACTGTAAGATATATAACAAGCAGAAGAAAAGGGAAGGTGATAGTAATGGCAGATATGAATATGTCAGAAGTTAGGAAGTGTAGAAAATTGATAAAGTAAGCAAAGATACACAAGAAGAAATCCATGTCCATCAGAATTAAGGGCAATAAGGAGGAGTTTTTAGAAATATATTAGGAACAACAAGAATCCAGACAATGGTATTGGTCCGTTACTAGACAGAAATGGTAGAATTATCAATAATAATGCAGGAAAGGCAGAAGCAGGGCCGTCCTTACCCATACGTAAACTATGCAGCTGCATAGGGCACCAGGAAATGTGGGGCACCAAATTGCCCCAAATTTCCTGGTGCCCTATGCAGCTGCGTGCTGCTCCAGCCTCCAGTGGCCAGCCTGATCCCCTGGCCAGCTGAGCGGGCCAGGAAAGCTGCCTCCGCCACTGCTCCCTCCCTGCCCCGCCCCCACTCCACACCTTCCCCTGAGCTACGTCCCAGGGGACTGCAGCAGG